>NC_090437.1:328649387-328964758 GCF_031143425.1 Pleurodeles waltl
TTTTCATGAACAGCACCACCCGGTTCACATGGGCATGGTCATTTTGTTTTTTTTTGCTTGTTATGGTGCTAGGGCCTTCTTTTTTACCCCCCTATATCTGTCCCATCCCACACTTTTAAAACCTATTTCCCCCTAGTTTCTGTTTATAACATTACCTTTTCTCTTAGTGTTTTCATATTGTAACTGTTATCCTTTTCTTGTGTTTTTTGTGACTTTTTCCCTTTTACATTTTTTGGCTTTACTTTCTTTTTTTCCCTTCCATCTTCATTATATCTCCTCCCCTCCCAAGTCCTCAGCACCATGGCAAAGGACTGGCAGTGCCAGGCCCCTAACCACCACCGTCAGCCGCCTTCCTTGCTGGCGGCGGTGACTTGAAGGGGTGCAGCCCCACACCATTTTTTCCAAGTTGGAGGTGGCTGCCTCAGTGTTTTATGTGCAGCGCCACCTACCCTCCACCTTGGCAGAATGTGGCAGGGCCGGGCAAGGATACTGCCTCCAGGAGCACCAGCAAAGCTGAGAGAGGGTGCACCAGGCTGTGCACCAGAGCTCTGGTGTCTGGCACACCCAGCAACAGCTTACACACCGGTGGGCCGATATCCTGGACCGTGAAGGGGTTGCTAGGTTCAGTGAGTAATAATTAATTATTAATTGTGTTCTATGCTAATAGTTTCTTCCCAAATAGCAAGCATGCTTCTCACATGCAGGTAAGTTAACTTTATTTTACAAATATAATATTATGTGATTGTCATCTAGACAGGTGCTCGGCGTTACCTAATTCTACATGTTATTGGCGCTTGCTTTGGCTGATTAAGAAGTAATGCCGAGACTCCTCATGAGCCCTGTCTCAGATAGTCATAGTTAATGTTAGTATAAGTGAGTTATCATGTTCTATCACATCTCTGTGCCTTTATTTTTGGTAGCTCATACAGTGCCAACTGCCAAACAATTTCCCAGTGATGTGCAGTAGTTTTGCACGCATGCATCCAGTCTATTCAGCGATTGAGAATGAGATGAGAACTATAGAAATCATTCATTGCATTGTATTAGTAATTGCAAAATGTAGTTTTGTGGAACAGGATGGTCCATGATACTAGTGTTATTATTATACAGGTGCTCCGAACCTCTGATTTAGAAATGTTACTGTGTTTGCCTTTTCCTTTAAAAGAATAAGATTACTGGAGAGATTATTTATGAACAGCACCACTAATCTTTTCTATTTTTCTTCTCTTACATTGTCCAGCATCCTGGGGCAGGAAGAGGGCTGGAGAGGTGGGTGAGGCAGCTGAAGGTGGCCCCTCCACAAGTGACAGGGAAGCTGGTTCTGTTGGCCCCAGTAAGTCCTTCTGTTGTTGTTAATATGAATATTTATTTCCCTAACTTTTACCACTCCACATTTAGCATTAATTTCTAACTTTTTATTGTGCCTGTCTCCTAATTTTTTTTCCAACTCCACTTCAATTTATCTGTTATGTAAATTCTTCTTAGCCCTGCATTTAATTATTTCTATATTTCAAGTTTCTTTACTTCAAACTGTCTGGCTGTATTAGTCTGTCTGTGGCTTCCTTTCTCCTGCTTTGTCAGTGAGCTTTCCCTCTTTCCTTATATATGTTGTCTTGTGGGGTGGTGGTAAGGCTCAGAGAACCCACGTTACTGAAGATTGCATGCCCATGTAAGGTATTCTACACATGTTTCGTGAGAAGGCTTTCTTTTTCTTGCTCCAGCTCAATCATTAAAAAAATGGGAAAAAAGTGTTTTTGAACATGGTCATGTAATTGTTTGTACCCTCTAATGTTGTGTATGTATTATTAGTATACTAGCAGTTGATGACCGTGCACCATGGTTCGAAGTATGAGGAGGAGGGCCCCATTGCACTAGCCAACCAATATCATATGTCCTTCATTGAACAATTCTTGCACCCTTTTATTGAAAAACTCAGATTCATCAATAGCTAGTTTCTTCCCCTCCACTACCTAGCTTTTAAAAAATTTCCAACCAACAAAATGTCCACCTGATATTTTAATAGGAGAGAAGTCTGTAACTGAAATATATTGATGTATTGCGGTTGTATTTTTGCTATTACAAAAAAAACAATAGAGGGAGGCAAATGTGGCAACTAAATTGTGCAATGTTTTTTTCTAGCCCCACCAACCACCAGTGCCGGTGCCAGCAGCACCAGCGCAGACGCGGCTGCAGGAGGGGATGAGGGGGGAGTCTCGGCAGGGGCAGTTGCAGGCGGTGGCAAGTCCTATTGCTTGCTTATTGACAATTAGTTATACAGGCCCTCATTATGACCCTGGCAGTGTGTGATAAAGTGGTGGTAATACCACCAACAGGCTGGCGGTAAGTACTGCCAAATTATGACCATGGTGGTGATAACTCCCATAGGCAGCCAATGTATCACACCAACCGCCACGGCAGAAATAACAGCCACCACAGCGGTAGCCACCAACAGCCAGGCAGAAGACAAAGTACTGCCCACCATAATTTGACCCTGCAATCCGTCACCCTTTCCGGGGTGGTACCAATGCCAACAAAAGCCTGGCAGAAACAGAGCTCAGAAGTGAAAGGACTCACCATCAGAGACACAGGGAAGAATCATGTCACCATGGAACCCGAACTGCATGTTTTCCCGATGATCTTCTACGTTATGCTCCACCTGGAACACCTATGCCGATGAAGAAGACGATGGCGAGTACAGACACCTAGCACACAAGGGAGGGTGGGAGGAAAATGAGAGTGACACACTCACGCACCACATACACCCCACACAGACACCATCCACACAACCAGCTGCACAAGAAAAACAATTTGTCCCTGAAAAACGGCAGAATAATGCAAGGACAAAGGGAATTGACTAAAGTGAATGCAATCAGATCAACATCACAATTAATAATTTAATGAAAACAGATATGTACACTGCCCAGTCCAATGTTCGAAGGCCCACATGGCCACAGGGCACAGTCTAAGGCCCAAATTGAATCCTGACCACATCCGGATAGTACACTGCAGGGGCATCTGTTTGCAAATAGGCAGGCACCTCAGGGGGAGGTGGGGCACCTCAGCCAGATGCGGGAACAAGTCCACTGGTTCTGGAGGGGGCAACATGGCCATTGCTTTGTCCTGGGGAGTGCAAGGCCACAGTCTCTGGAGTGGGTATCTTTCCCACTGGTTCTGTAGGGGGCAACACGCCCATTGCTTTGTCCTGGGGTGTACAAGGCCACAGTCTCTGGAGTGGGTGTCTTTCCCACAGGTTCTGGAGGGGGCAACACTCCCATTGCTCTGTCCTGGAGAGTGCAAGGCCACAGTTTCTGGAGTGGGTGTCTTTCCCACTGGTTCTGGAGGGGGCAACACACTCATTGCTTTGTCCTGGGGAGTGCAAGGCCACAGTCTCTGGAGTGTGGACAACATGGCATCCACCGGTGGTGATGGCTGCACTGTGGTGGTGGTTGGAGGAGGCTCCTGGGCAGTCCCTGCACTCACTGATGGCTGCACTGTGGTGGTTGTTGGAGGAGGGTCCTGGGCAGCCCCTGCACTCACTGATGGCTGTATGGTGGTGGTTGTTGGAGGAGGCTCCTGGGCAGCCCCTGCACTCACTGATGGCTGCATGATGGTGGGTGCTGGAGGATGCTCCTGGGCAGCCCCTGAACTCACTGATGGCTGCACATCCACAGCTGGTGGTTGGGGCCCAGTGAGAAGCTGTTGGTGGTGGCGGTGTCAGCCTGACAGCTTCTGCTGGCATAGAGTGACTCGTCTCCTCCTGTTCATTGGTCGAGGATCCCTTACGCTTCCTGGCAGGGGTGGATGGGCTCTTCCCCTCTATGCCTGGTGGTGCAGGCTCCTTTCCCTTCTTCAAAGCTGGTGCAGGCTCCTTCCCCTTCTGCACAGCTGGTGCAAGCTCCTTTCTCTTCTTCACAGCTGGTGCAGGCTCCTTCCCCTTCCTCATAGCTGGTGCAGGCCCCTTCCCCTTCCTCACAGCTTCTACAGGACTCTTCCATTTCATCCCTGGTGGTACTGGCTTCTTCCCCTTCAGTGCTGTAGGTCTAGTATCCTTGGTGTGGTGATGCTGATAGTGGATGTAGATGTGACAGTGGGGGCTGTGGATGTTATTGTGTCTGCAACGGTATGGTGTTTGTGTGAGTGCCTGTGGGATGAAGTGTGATGCTTGTGTTTGCCTCTGCCACTCTTGTGTGTTGCCTTGTGTGCATGCACATCTGTCTCTATGTTTGGGATGGGTTGGGGTTGAGGAGAATGGGACTGGAAAGTGGAAGTTGGAGGGGGGATGGTAGAAATAGGGACAATGGCTGCCATCAGAGAGGAGCCCAGAGCCTGAATCGATCTCTGTTGGGCTTTCAAACCACCATGAATGCCCTCTAGAAATGAATTGCTTTGCTGCATCTGGGATGCCAGCCCCTGAGTGGCATTCACAATGGTTGACTACCCTACAGAGATGGATCCCAGGAGGTCAATAGCCTCCTCACTCAGGGCAGCAGGGCTCACATGGGTAGGGCCTGAGGTGCCTGGGGCAAATGAGATGCCCACCCTCCTGGGTGAGAGGGCACGGGCAACTTGCTGAGGGGCTACTGGGAGGGTGGTGCTGGTACGGGGTGGCGGCTGTACCAGCAGCTGGGGGGGCCACAGAGGTGTCCACCACCACCAAAATGCTCCCATTGAAGGAGAAATCAGAGTCTGTGTTGTCCCCTCCAGTCTCCGTCGTGGTGCTCCCCTCGCCCTCTGTCCCACTTTTTTCCTCGGCGTTGGTGGAGTCTGCCTCCAGGGTCCTGTGGGATGCAGCTCCCTCTGTTACCGGTGCCTCTGTTCCTCCGCCAGATGATGCTAATGCACACAACAACAGGATGCAAAACAAGAAAGGGGGGGAGAGGCAAAGGATACACTGGGTCAATGACTGCACCAACACCACCGTTGGCGTACACAGCACCCTCACACACAGGGAACAGGCTTACGCACTATACATTGCACTACCAGTGAAATGGCTAGTCACCAAGGCATGAGGAGGAGCATACACCGCCAACTGCAACAGACCAGGGACCCACTCAGCCTTCCCTAGAAGTGAATACTAACAAGCTAGGTTACCTGTATTTGCCATGCAAACATTACCTTTCAGCGCACCTACGCTGCTATGTCTAGCCTGGCCTTAGGGGCACCCACTAACACACAACCTCCACCGGATACCACCCAACCAGCCATAAGTTGTAATGATACCCACTGTACTCTACCCCTTTGTGGCTGCTGTGATGCCCTCAAGTGCCCATGCAGCTCAGGGTACGCCACCACCAGTATGCGGACCATCAGGGGGGCCAGGGTCTGACAGGAACCCTTTCCTCATTGGGAGGCCATCCCCAGCTGGGCCTCCGCGGTCTTCCGTGCCCAGTGTCTCAGGTCCTCCCACCGTTTCCGACAGTGGGTGCTCCACCTGCCATAGACCCCCAGGGCCCGCACCTCCTTGGCGATGGCACCCTATAATCCCTTCTTTTGATGGGTGCTGATCTGCGGAGGTAATACATACAGGAGAACTCCATTAAACAAACAGTCCATCCTGTCACACACATGGCCCACCATACACAAACCCATCACCATTGCCACAACCCATAGGCCAGCTCACAACATGTACACAAAAGACAATCCCCTCACCCCTACCCACCCTTACACGATGCCTTCACACACATCCCCATGCCACATGCATCATGCCCACAGTGTACTCACTCAGTGTTGGTCTGGAGGCCCATACAGCAGTCCGTACTAGGATAGGACCCCATTCACCATTCGCTCCAACTCCTCAGAAGTGAAGGCTGGGGTCCTTTCCCCGGTCACACGGGCCAGGGTAGGTTCCAGACACAGGTCACAGCACAATGTAGGTCTTCTCCTGTGGAAGGTCAGGAAACAAGTGAGGATTGAGATAGAAAATGGTGGTCACGTCCACAGCGGTGTACACCATCCCCGCCGGCGTACATCCCCACTGGCCACTGTACCCCATAGGGCCCAATATTATCCAATGGGGAATTGCACAACGGTTCATGACCGCCTACCGCCAAGGCGCACAACCTCGGCAGAATCACCTCCCTTCCACGTGTCACTCCACACAGGACAGGCTGTCGCCATTTTAGAGGGGGTGAACAGGGCTATCGATAATTGCTGCTTCACAGGTTAAATAGGCACACACTTTTAAATTACACTGTCCCAAAACATGATTGCACAATGTGGACTGCTGTTGTGGTATAGTTGTTCAACTTGTGACTGCCTACTCACTCTTGTTTCTCTTAGATACCTACTGCTGTAGATGAATAGGAGATGGAGACATACCTCCATGGACAGACCCCTGGTGGACTTAGGTACACTGGAGTACAGGCACATGATACTCACCTATAGACTGGACAGGGCCACAATCACATGGCTGTCTGCCCACTTGGAGCCTGCCCTGATCACAGCTATCCATCATCCCACTGGGATCCCTCCTCTTGTGCAGGTTCTATCAGTGCTCCATTTCCTGGCAACAGGTTCTTTCCAAGTGACAGTGGGCTTGGCAGCAGGAATGCCACTGCCAATGTTCTCAATTGTGCTGGCAAGGGTCTTGTATGCACTGGCAAAACACATGTGCAGCTACATTGTTTTCCCCCAGGTGGAAGATTTGGCCACTGTGAAGGCTGGACTTTATGCAATGGGACATATCCCCAAATATTATTGGGGCTATTGACGGTAGACGTATTACGTTTGTCTCCCCTGGCAGAATGAACAGGTATACAGGAATCATAAGAGTTTCCACTCCATGAATGTGCAGATGGTGCGCCTGGTGGACCAGTACATCTCCCACGTCAATGCTAAATATCCAGGGTCGGTGCATGATGCCTTTGTCCTGAGGAATAGCTGCATCCCAAATGTGATGGCACAACTACAGAGACACAGAGTGTGGCTTATAGGTGAGCCTTGGTCCCCACCCAGTGTATGTTGGTGTATGCCTCTGCTTTTAGCCAAATAGGATAGTATGTAGCTAAATGTTGCCCCTCAATACTTGCATGTGACTCTGGCTACCCAAACCTATTGTGGCTGCTGACCCCTGTGAGGAATGCCAGGACAAGGGCTAAAGAATGTTATAATGAGGCACATGAGCAAACCAGAAGGATAATTGAGAGAACCTTCAGCCTCCTGAAGGCCAGGTTCAGGTGCCTCCATCTGACAGGTGGATCCCTGTGCTACTCACCCGAGAAGGTCTGCCAGATAGTAGTGGCATGCCGCATCTTGCACAACCTGGCCCTCAGATGCCATAAACCTTTTCTGCAGAAGGAGGAGACTGGAGATGCCCCTGTGGCAGCAGTGGACCCTGAGGACAGTGAGGATGAGGAGGCAGAGGATGAGGATGTGCACAACAGAACATTAGTGATCCATCGTGCAACTTCACATTTCTATGACTATTGTTGTATTCTGTGTTGCATTGGCATGCTGGCATTACCCACTTGTTTACTCTACTTACTGTCACCTATTGATTATCATTTTACAGATGTTGGTGATATCACAACAATGTTGTGATGTGATCACAACAGCCAGTAACAGGTCACTCATTCTATGCTCTCACTATGTTCAGTTCATTTGCAAGGGATGTAGCTGTTTCCATCAATACAAATTTGCAATGCATGAAATACCAATACTCGAGTTTTGTCCAAGGGTGTTTATTGTAGTGCTAATAAATTGAGGGGAAAGTTCAATGGAATGGGGTGATGATGGAGGAAAGTCCAGGGTATTGTTCTGGTCTGTTTGTAGCATAAGTGCAATGTCCAAGGGGACATAGGAAGGGGAGTAATGTCAGTTCAATGTGGACAAGGTGACTGAGTGGGACACAAGGGGGACAATTAGGAGAATCTCATTTCCTGGCGGTGGTCTTGGCAAGTGCCTGTGGCTTCTGTCTGAGTCGCAGGGAATGTTTGTGAGGTGGTTAAACTTCTGCAGGGGGAGGGATGCTGGTGGCCTGTGGGTCCTGTGGTGGAGCCTCCTGGCCACTAGCGGCAGCAGAAGTGGAGAGCTGTTCAATTGACTGGCTAGTTTTAGGGGCCCACTGGTGTGACACTGCCTCCCTCATGATGTTGGCAATATCTGCCAGCACCCCTACAATGGAGATCAGGGGGGTGTTAATGGCCTGCAAGTCCTCCCTGATGCCCTGATACTGTCGCTCCTGCAGCCGCCTGTTCTGCACGTTGTCAAGGATCTGCCCCATCGTGTCCTGGGAATGTTGGTAGGCTCCCAAGATCTCGGAGAGTGCCTCCTGGAGAGTCGGTTCCCTGGTCCTGTCCTCCCCCTGGTGCACAACAGTCCTCCCAGTGTCCCTGTTGGCCTGTGCCCCTGTCCCCTGAACGATGTGCTCACTGCCACTGACCCCAGGTCCCTGATTGTCTGGGGTGAGGGGTGGCCTGGGGTCCCTGTACAGGTGGGCATACTGCTGATTGACGTGTCCTGGGGACAGAGGTGTGGGCACGCTGAGTGGGTGCTGTGATGTTGTATCCTGATGGTCTAGGCTCTGTGGTGGTCTGTGATTGTTCTTCGGTGACCTGCTGTCTACTGGTCCCTGATGGGCTAAGTAGGTCCTCCAGATCCAGAAGTCCAGAGTTACTGTCATCACTGGGGGCCTCTTCTGTTGGGGGATTGGATAGTGGTGGCACCTCCTCTCCACTGACACTGTGGGGATGTAAATGATATATTATGCTTCAAATGTATGACTTTTGTACTTCCCTAGCTTCCTCTCTACGGTTGGTGTTGCCCTGCCAGCTTTTGCTTGCATATGGTGATGTATTGTGGGATTGTTAGTTTCCCTATGCTGTGCATGCCTTAGTGATGGGTGTCCATGCAGGGCTGGGAGGGATGTTCATGCATTGTTATTGCATGCAGGGCTTGGCATTGGGGTTAGTCATATGTGTAGGTGCAGTGTGTGTGATGGTGTAGTGCGGCCATTTTTATTGTAGCTTTATGCGCATTAGCTTAACGTATTAGGCCTCTGTGCACTTTGCCCTAGATGCATTTTATTCAGCCTTGCACTGTTATTTTACAATAACCAGTTTCACGGTCTTGTTTTATTTTATTTTATCACACTATTTAGCTTACTTCAGCACTGTGTTCTCAAACAATACATTCTTGCTTACTCTGTGCTTCAGTCAAGTATACAGTCTGGTACATTGCCGATAGACGTGGTAGAAGTTTAGTCTTTATGGTTCGTAGACAGTACACATCCTTACGTAGGGAACATCGGGGTGTTAGTTCACATCAATAGTATGAAAACACTTTCTAGTCCCGGTACACGCAAGAGGGAGATTCCGACCAGGAACCCACAACTAGATGCTGACTGCCCTGTTGCAGATGCTGATCCAGATCACAGGCCTTTGCTCAGGTATGAGGGTTGATGGCCTCCAGGGGAAACCAGAAAGGCAGGCTTAGAGCTTCACATGCCGTACTCAAAATAGAACTTAGAGAGAACTTAATTTAGTTGCAATATGATAGCCTTATTATTATGTTTCACTCTCCTCTTTACTATTTCAATCCTACTGTGTTGTATGGTTCTGGTTATTGCGGCTCACACCTTGTTATCTAAAATACAGTTGTTTTATTAAACCAATCTTTAAAACTCAAACTGCCTTTGTCATTTATATATAAGACCGCGCTGTGTACGAGAGAACTGGTTGTGACCTGAGTGACCACGACTTCCCTGGAAAGCACTAAGATGTCATGCACTCGGCTGCCCAATTGTCTCTTCCCTTTGGGAGAGATGAGGCACTGCTAGTTAGCAGGAGCATAACCCTGATTTGGGGTGACAAGGGTCCTTCACCGTGGGTCAGACTTAGTCCCCCACACTGCGAACGATCCTGCCGCCCAAAAATCCAGTAGTCTCATTAGGAGAATGGGAGCCTACGCGACAATCGTGTGGAGTGATGGAGTGAGGGTGAGGGGATGTGATGGCATGCAGGTATGGGGGTGATAAATGTTAAATGTTGACTTACGAGTGTCCAGTCCTCCGCTTCTCCAGCAAGTCCCTCAGGATGCAGTATTGCCAGTAGCTGTTCTTCCCATGCTGTGAGCTGTGGGGAAGGAGGTGGGGGTCCATCACCAGTCCTCTGTATGGTGAGCTGGTGCTTTGATGCTATGGAAAGTACCTTCACCCGTAGGTCGTTCCACCTCTTCCTGATGTCGTCCTTTATTCTTGGGTGCTGTCCCACAGCGTTGACCCTGTCCATGATTTTCCACCAGAGTTCCATTTTCCTTGCTACAGATATCTGCTGTACCTGTACTCCAAACAGCTGTGGCTCTACCCTGACAATTTTCTCCACCATGACCCTTAACTCCTCCTCAGTGAAATGAGGAGCGTTTGTGGTACCATGGGTGTTGTGTGATGTGTGTTGTTGAGGGTGTGCTGGGTAATGTGGTGGGGTGTGTGATGTGGAGTGCATGAGGGGTGTATGGGTATATGTGTTATATGTGTCTAGTTGTCTCTGTGCTCTTCATCTCAGTCTCCTGGCAGAAATTGTTGTTTGTAAAGGGTTGTGGGTATTGTGGGTGTGTGTTTTATAGTTCTGTGGGTGAGTGGGTGCGGTGTGTGTATGGTTGTCAGGTGTGTATTTTTCATATTGGCCAATGTAGTGTTGTTTTGTATGTCGGTGTCCATTCTGAGCGCGGCAGTATGTACCGCCAATGGTTTACCACCATTGAATGTCCGCCGTGGTGATTTGTCGGTCATAATGTGATGGGCGTTGTTTTGTTGGCGTAACGGTATGGATTTTGGGACCGCCACTTTATCACTGTCCTTTGGTCTGGTGGATTTGTGTATATGGCTGAATTCTGTTGGATTGCTGTGTGTGTGTCATAATATGGTGAATGGATATCTGCCACCGTGGCGGTAATTTAGTGGCCGTCAGCATGGTGATAGGTGGGATTTACCGCCAGTATCATAATAAGGGCCATAGTCCTTACAAGGGTGTTCTAGTATTGTTGACTCACTCGTCAACACCCTGCTTTAGCAGATGCAGCAGAAGTTAAGCATTAATGGCTCTCTTCTATCTGCAACTCAGCAGACTAAGGTTCATAAAATGAATATGAACTATGATGTGTTTTGGAAAATTGATAGAAGGATGGAAGGAGAAAGATGGGTGAACTATAATATGAGTGAAAGGATGTGTGGATGAAAGGGTTCATAATAATCACTTAGGTGGGTGATGAAGATGATACGATTCATGATTGGGTAAAGGATGGATGAAAAGGTATACGGGTGAAAGGATGCTAGTGGGTGAAAGGGTATGGGTGAAAGGATTCCATGTCTGTATTGGTGAACTGACTCCTCCGGTGGGTTAGATCTCTTGGATGGGTGAATGGGTGAAAGGATGCATGGCTATTTATTGGGTAAATTAATATTGGTGAAAGGTTAGTAGAGAGCCAAGTTTGGAATTTGGATGGTTTTAAATGGCAAAGGACTGGATGAGAGAATGTAAAGCTTAAATGGTGTAAAGCTTGAATGAAATGTCACCATTACTTTAGCACAACAGGAGAGAGAAGAATACTTGTACTCCATAGTGCATAATGGCTGTGACTCTAATCACCTTAAAATTGAATGGCCTGAGGTGGCCACCAAATGTACTGCTTCTGTGCCACTACACTACATGATTTTAAACAAGTGTTTTGCTCACAGTATTGTTTACAATTTCCCTTTTTATTTTCTTGCTATAGCTATTCCTGCTAGTCCACCATCATGGCAGGAAATAGCAGCCTGACTGTGGCAGCAGAAGCTGGAGGCCATAAGGGCCAAGCATCAGTGACTGGTGGTCCTCGAGGACTAGGAGGCAGCAGCAGTAGTCACTGCTTGTACTTATGGTGCCAGCCAGGCCCCAGCGTCTCCACCCCAACAACACCAGTGTCTCAGTACCAGGAAAGCTACCCAGCACCATACCATCCCTGCTGCCTCCCCAGACACTGTTTTCCAATGCCACGTCCTCCAAGGTTGGTGCTGTTAGAGGTCTGGCAGGCACGCATGGAGGGGCTCCTCAGACAAATCCTGGCCCACCTTTAGTGCCCTCTTCTGTCCCTTTTTCAACCTTTTTATTTTGGTGAGTGGGACATGTGGGTGGAGAGGGTGGGAATGAGCTTTTGTAGGACTTTTCTACTTTGTTTTGTGTCATTTCATGGACAATTGGATTTTTTTGTTAGACATTTGGTTGGGGAAAGGGACATTTGTTTGGGGATTGGGGTGGGCCAGTTGTGAGTAGAAGGGGTGACTATTTATTCTTTTTGTTAGGAACAGGAGAAAACAAATATTTATTTACAGTTGTTTATGCCTAAGATCTTTTTGAGGGTGTTTTACTTTGCACTTCTGCATTCATGCAGTCTATTCCTTTTCGCACAGCATGTTTTAAAATGTGCTGATTGTGTATTACAATTATTTATGTGGTTAGGTACCCTTGTCTTAATACTCTCCCAGTCTCTGCAGTGCATTCTGCAAAATGTGACCGATAGGAGTGGAGTGGAGAGATTTGCCATTTCTATATATGTAATGCTTAAACTAAATGTACAACAATACTCCATAATTCTCTTACCTGAATAGATTAAGTGAGGGCTGCATGGTTTCCTAAGGTACCATGGTGGTGTAGTAGTAGCATGCTAGCACACTAACAGTGAAGGTATCGGAAGCGAGGTCCCACTACACCTAGGTGAACTCATATAAAGATCCTGCACACTGAGTTGACATTGCTTATATCACATCCGTACCACCAAGTGTGTAAATTATTAAGTAACACCTCATTAAACCACACAGCCCAAGGGAAGAGGGTTGGGAATTTGATGAATGAATGGAAAAGGGATTTGGGGAAAGGTGTGACAAAAAGGCAAACACTACACAGACAATATTCATCTGGGAAATGATCAGCAGCCTGTTGTGGGAGGAATAGAGCAAATGAACATGTATGACACAGATAACTTTACATTCTATCAGCCCCAGTGAGATCCAAGTTGTTATCAAATATATCTAAAAATGTTCAGTCACCTATATTTGCAAAATAGTACACGTGATTAATCTTGGGGTGAAGCTAACACACACAGTTCTAAAAAAGATTATTGAAAGAAAAATTATACTAGTCTGTATTGCCAAATTGGGTGGTGTATCTGCAATCTTCTTGGATTGTCCTGCCAATCTTCTTGGGTGCCTGACTGAAGCGGTCTGATAAGGTAAGCATGAGTGTTATGGTGCAGGAGAAGAGAAGACCTTCGGATTGTAAAATAGAAATGATTATCATGATATTGTAGAATCAAGAAGGGTTGAATGGAAGGTAAACTTCATGAGGAGTAGTGTGCCAAAAAGACTCAGAGGTGACAGCAAGAGCAAAGACCTTTTGTGATCATTCATTTTATGACTGGTGTGCAATCAATTAAGTGAGAGCAATTACAGGAACCAACAATCACAGACAAGTGGCAATATGTATCAGGATGATCAAACTCACAACTGTCATGATCATCATAACATTAACCTAGAGCACGTGCATAGTGTGACATTATCATCCATTACATATCTGTCTCCTCAAGTTTCTTACAGCAGGCCCCCCCCACCCAACCACATAGTTTCAAGTTTGAGCCAGCCAGCAGACACATGCAGCAGCCCTGTTTTTCCTAAATCAAGTAATTGACGCACCTCTCACTACCAGTCCACAGATTGGAGTAGATCTGTATAATTTTGTTTGTTAGCTAAATGGACTGGTCCAGTCTTCTTTGACAAATTTGAACCAGAAAACAAAGCACCAGAAAACAAAGCAGTGTGAAAACACCGGCGCCATTTTATTTGCTAAGTTTCAAAGGGGAAGGGAAAATAAATCATCTTCAGGAAAAAAATGATCACCCATTATTATTATGCCACCAACATGGTAAATCAATCATGACACAAACACAAGCAAGCACAATAATATATTTAAACAATAAACACCCGCTCTCACTATCTGCAACCACTAGACATGAGTCACATGAACCATCTCAACATTGAAACAAGTATCCTTCATATCACTTGTTGAGGCATATAGCATTACTTACCTGTTCCAATCAAGCATAGTGGCACATTGCTGATCCTCTTTGATTCAGGAAATGAAAGACACATTGGCCAGTAAGTTGTAAATTAAATATTTGGGGCAGTTCTACTAGGGGGCAAAAAGGAAGGATAGGCACAGAATGGAGGCAGGCATTGTCTCTCAAATCTCTTTGACGTGATTTTGGGGGGTTTGAGGGCTTCTTCAATGAACACTGGTCCAACTCCAATCTGGCCATACCTGTGCCTAAAACAATTACGGTTCATTAGTCACTTAGACAGAAACAAGCAATGTAAAATAATAAGGTTCCACCAGCTAGCTATATTCTTTTTTTTTTAAGCAGTTCATCAATAGAAGAAAGTAGAAGGTTCTATGGTGCCCCAGGTCTAGTCAGGGAAGTAGAGTTCATCCTCGAACTCAGGTGGTTCACCCAGAAGTTGATCAGCTAACACACTACCATGACCTGAGTCTGACCAATCACCCTCATTCGCCTACTGTTGTACTTCAGGTGTGCTGTAATTTGTTGTTATAAAATATTTGGGATGAAAGACTGGCTCTTCTCACTGTGACAACCGCACCAGCTGCACTGAACATGTGCTCAGCAGACACATGGGTACAGGGCAAGCCAGATACTTTATTGCCAGCCTGCTGAGAACTGGCCATGGGGGCCTCTTCCCATAACAATACATCAATGGGTTTTGATCCAGATAGACCTCTGTTGGATCAGGTAGGCCTAGACCATCCTCTCAATAGTCAGTAGTGCTCCAACTTGCTTGACCTTTTGCTTTCGCCTCTGCATTGGACTTAAGCCCTGCCCTTAGAAACCAATCAAGTGCAGATTTTTGGGCTGCTGCTCTTGTTCCTGTTGTTGTTGCTGGTGTTCATTTTGGCTGCTGTGAGCCAACAGCACAGTCCATAGGCTCTATGGAAGTTGTGGGCTGCACCCCAGAGCTTCTGCCCGTGAGTGAGCCTCTAGTTTCCAGTTGTTCTTTTTCTTGGTTTCTGGCTTGCTCAGCAATCCACGTCTTGTAGGTTGAAACTTCCCATTCTGAAAAAGGAATAAAAATGGCCAGCAATTGTTTGTACTGTGAGTCAAGAATTGTGGCACAGATGTAATGTTTGGTTGACACAATGGCCCTCATTACAAGAACGGTGGTAAAAACCACATACCGCCGTGGTGATGGCTGCCAGAAGACCGTCGTCGCGGCTACCAGTCGTCCGCCATATTATGACCTCAGCCGGATTTCTGCCACAAGAAGGGCAGAAATCAAGCTGTGGCCATACTGGCTGATGGCAGTAAGGTGGCGCTGCTACCACCAGCAACGCCACGCCAGTAGACCGCCGCCAGCCATATTATGAGAAATAATATGGCCTGGCGGTGTTCTGCTGGTGGTAGCAGCGCCCTGTCCTGTCTCCTGCCGGAAGACCCCGTGGATTCAGGTAAGCTGGGTCTCTGACAGGGGAGGGGGTGTTGTGTGTGTGTGTGTGGGCGTGTGTACATGTATGTGTGTGCATGTACACGGGTGTGTGTTTAGTGTTGAATGCATGTGTGCATGTTCGGACGTGTGAGTGCATGTATGTTTTGAAATGTGAATGCGTGTCTGTATGTATGTTTAGAAGTGTGTGCGGATTTGTCTGCAATTGAATGTATGCATGCAAGTATGTATGTATGTGTGAATGAGTGTCTGTATTCGTGTGTGTGAAGGGGGCATGGATGTAGGGGGCATGGGGGAGTTTGGAGAGGTGGGGGGTTGGGGGTATCTGGAAAGGTGGGGGACCACTATCAGTGACAGGGAAGAAATTCCCTTTCAGTGATATGGCTTACCGCTATGGTTTTCGTGGCATTACGAATGCCACAAAAACCACGGAGGTAGGCGGAGTCATAATCCCGTAGGCGTCACAATGGCGGCCGCCGGGCTGGAGATAGATATCTCCAGCCCGGCAGCTGTTACCGCCGTGGCGGTCGGAGTGGTACATTGGCGGGTTGGTTCCAGCCAACCCGCCAATGTCATAATGTGGCAGTAAGTACCGCCAGCCTGTTGGTGGTACTTACCGCCACATTATCACCGACCGCCGGGGTCATAATGACCCCAATGTCTCTTTGCAGCCTTTAATTAACAGATAAGCAAAGGATTAAGCTATCCATCAACTCCTGTGCATCTGTTTCTTCATCCACACCTCCATATGTTTCTGACACCTCCTTTAGCTGTTTCTGCAGCATGTGTACCATTGGGATAGATTGGCCCATGGTACAGTCCTCCTTACGGTCTTCCTGTGTGAAAATTTCAAAAGGAAGCTGCATCTCTTTCAGGCATTTGACCAGGTCCCATCAGTCCATCTCAATGATCATGCCTTTCACAGTTGCATCCCCTCTTTGCATGTCATATTCATTGATCGATCTGTACTGCTCAAATAGACATGCAACATGTAATAAGCAGAATTCTAATGTTTTGGCACTTCCTGTATGAGGGCTTTAGCTGGCATTCTATTATCACGCTAGGTAATCCTCAACAGCTTGCGGGCTTTAAAAGAATGGCTAAAATTAGTGCCCATTCTTCTGCATGTGGACAGTAAGTTGCTGACTCTGGGTTCTTTTTTAAGAAAGTCCTGTACAATGATGTTTAGGCAGTGCGCCAAACACTGGACCCTGAAATAGCCACCATCTGACATGGTCCTTAACTATATTACTGCCATTGTCCGTGACAACAAATACAATGTTAAGCCCTCTGGGGAGCTGCCATTCAAAGACCTTTTTGTTTAAGTCATCCAAGATGTTTACAGCTGTATGTGATTTCTCCATGGCGAACATAGCTTCTGTTGCATGCTTCCAAGCACCATTAAAAATTTCAGCTCTGTCAACACCTGCATATATAATTTGGTAACCCCCACAATAGAGATCCAGTGCACAGTGATACACATGTTATCAGTGGTTTGGCAACTGGTCCACATGTCTGTCAGGTGGATTGTGTGGACAGCACTCTGCTGCAAAGGCCGTCCAGCCAATTCCAGTCCATCGTGATACAGCGCTGGAACAGCAACTCTGGCGAAATAGGTCACGCTTCCATTTTGGGCAGATGGCTGCACAAAATCTAGAAAACCCACTCCTTCCATAAAAGAAAGGGAGGAGGTCCAACGCTAACATTTTAGCCAGCTTTCCATTGTACAAGCATGCTGTTGGGAGGTTACGGTCGCACAGCCTTTCTTGCCTAAACATGGCACTAATAGTAGCCTGATTTTTTTTTCTTTGCTAGTGCCACTAATGCAGGCGACTTCTTTACAGAAGGTGGTGGTAAGCTCAATGTGCATCTCATTGGGAAGCCACTGTATATTCTTGCTTTGGTGTCTTGACCTGACCCTTATCAGTCATCCTGTGCCATTGCGATGTTGCTGATGTAGGCAATAACACTGCTGCACTGCTAGAGACAGGGCTGATTTGTGTAACGAAAATGTCACCCTTTTCTTCACCGTCCCCTTCCACCATCATCAGGTCAGATTCCCTCCTTTCCCCATCTTCACTAACACCACTTGCAGGCTTTTGGCCAATTGCATGGTGTTTTCTCAAATGGGTTGTTTGGCCTACAGTTCCCTAGTTTGTACCAAGCTTAGCATGACTAACACTTGCTCGGCAAATGGAGCATATGTCAATGTTTGGCTCCTTTTTACTAACAGAAAGAAGTCCCAATTTGGGGAGGTCAGCTTTATAACAATGGGGCCACTGTCGATGTCTGAAGAAGTGGCGGTATGTGGATATTGTTTTGATAACATTTGCCTCTCTGCAGTGCCTTCTTCTACTGAGGTGGCTGTGGATGCAGGTCGAACCCGAGGCCTTGTAAATATGGAAGTTGGTGAAGGTGGAGGTGGTGGTATCTGTGCCACATCCTTCAGAGAAAGTTGAGAAGATGGGATAATGTTTGACTCCAGTGGGGTTGGGTTAACATCTATGATGACTGGCTCATCATCAGACTCATCATCCTCCTCTTCGTCATTCATAACTTTAAGGCTTTTAGGAACCTTCCTTTTCACCACTTGCCTCTCCTGGCGTGTCTCAGACTGAGGTGGCATCTAAGTGGAATCTTGATCATCAGAAGGGGGGCTTGAAGAAGAAGATGGCAGAGATCTGGAAGACAGTGGATCTTGTGAAAGAGGGGCTTCTTCAGCTTCTTTAGCATGAAGCTCAACATTCTGATGTGCTCCTACTTCAGGAGGAACTGCTATTGCTGGCTGTGACGGTTGTTGTCCACTGGCCTGAGTTTCCAACAACGATTGAGTACTACTTTGAGAAAGAGGTAAGTCCAATTCAATGTCACTGCTTGTCAGCGTTCCTCTGACTAGAAAGGCTGGCTCTATGCCAGACATGGGCTTGGTCTTAGTTTGGAATGGGGCAGCTGATGCCAGAGTGCAGCTCCCAGCTTGCTCCCCAGAGGCTGGTGCTGCAGGCACATGTTTTTGCCCAAAAAAGGGCATAAAACCACACCAACACTGACTTTCATTATCATGTACACTCAAGAAGGATAAGAAAGAGCAACAACTACAACATACAGAATGTAACAGTTAGCTTTATCTGCATCAAGTTGGGATGTGGCACTCAGGGAGGTGCTGGTGACAAATGGAATAATAATCCTTGAATAATGTAGTGTAGTGCAACTGTACACCTATGGCAGACATGAGGCTGATGGGGAAAATGGAAAACAAATATTAAAAAAAAAAAAAAAAAAATCTTTTTACATAATTCTAAAACCAAGAAAAATAAATGAGATATTATTTTTACACTGTTATTATAAAATTAAATAAAATAAAGTTTGTGAAACAAATTACCAAAAAAGAATAACATTTAAAAAATAGAATTCAATTGCTGATGTTCTGGGGGAAGGGAACTACCATGAAAAACCACAGGGATTTGGGAGGCAATGATTGGTGGAGGTGGTAAGTGTAAAAAAAGGTATGTAATAAAATATAAATCACTGCTCATAAAGTACATTTAGTAATAAGTATTGACATAACAGGCCTGAATAACACAGAAAATGGCTGCGAGCCACATGGCCAAACAACAACCAGCAAGAAAGCATGGTCACCAAAACAAAGAAGAACACATGTGGGCCTAAAAGCACACTGGCTGCCTAAACAAAGTGACTGCCAGACATATGGTCAAACAACAACCAGCAAGAAGGCATGGCCACCACAACAAAGAAGAACACATGCAGGCCTAAAAGCACACTGGATGCCTACACAAAATTGCCACCAGCCACATAGTAAAACAACAACCAGCAAGTAGGCATGGCCACTGCAACAAAGAAGAACACATGCAGGGCTCCTGGCTGACTATACAAAATGACCACTAGCCTCACGGTCAAACGACAAGCAGGATAAATAGAAAACAAAAAACACATATAGATATAGGACTGTAATTAACTATACAAAAAGGGCCCTTGGCCACATGGCATGGGGAACAAAAACAAATGGTGGCCTATGACAAACACTCTCACACACTGGGCAGACAAAGAAGGCATTGGTACCAGAGAAAAAAAACATCATTAAGTCAGTCATTTAAAAAACAAAAATTAAAGGGGTTTAACCCCTTCACTGCCAGGGCTTTTCCCCCTCAGGTGCCAGGCCTTTTTTTTGGCTATTTGGGTAAGTTTGCGCTTAGGCCATCATAACTTTTTGTCCACCTAAGCTACCCACGCCACATTTGCAGCCTTTTTTTCTAACAACCTATGGATTCTAGGGGTACCCAGAGTTTGTGGATTCCCCTGGAGGAGACCAAGAAATTAGGCAAAATACAGCAAAAATGTAGTTTTTATTTTAAAAATGGGAAAAAGGGCTGCAGAAGAAAACTTTGGTTTTGTCTCTGAAAATGGCATCAACAAAGGGCTTGCAGTGTTAAAATCACCATCTTCCCAGCTTTCGGGAACAGGCAGGCTTGAATCAGAAAAACACATTTTTCAACACAAGTTTGGCATTTTACAGTGACATCCCTCGTTTTTACTATTTTGTGTGCTTTTAGCCTCCCTCCAGTTAGTGACAGAAATGGGTGTGAAACCAATACTGGATGCCAGACAGCTAAACATTTCTCAAAAGTAGACAGCATTCTGAATTCAGCAAATGGTCAGTTGTGTAGATCCTAAAAGGTTTTCTTACAGAAAATAACAGCTGAAATAAAAAAATATTGAACTTGAGATAACTTTCTACATCTGGCAGTTAGGTTGTCAATTCATGCTCTGATTCCTTCCATCATCCTCCAGACTCTGATAAAGGATTAATATGTCCAACTCCACACCAACTGCTCCAGAGAGTCACAGTCTCCCAACCCAATTGAGATAGAGCGACCTGTAGTGCATAGCTGTGTTTAAGAACAAAAGAAACATTGAGTAGTTTTTTTTCTGGACTATAATTTTGTTTTTGAGATAAACTTGAGATAACTTGAGAGAAAAAACAGCCATTTCTCTCCATGTTTTACTCTGTAGCTTTTTGCTGCAATGTCAGATGTTCAAAAGCAATATACTGTTACATCTGCTGGACTCTTCTGGTTGCGTGGATACATAGGGCTTGTAGGTTCATCAAGAGCCCTAGGTACCCAGAGCCAATAAATGAGCTGAGCCTTATAATGGGTTTTCATAGTATATTCATTTGTCGAAATATAGAGTGAAAAATAGGTATCAAGGAAACCATTGTATTTCCAAAATGGGCACAAGATAAGGTGTTGAGAAGCAGAGGCTATTTGTACATTTCTGAATTCCGGGGTCCCCATACTAGCATGTGAATTTGCAGGGCATTTCTCAAATAGATGTCTTTTTTACACACTGTCTTATATATGGAAGGAAAATATATAGAGAAAGACAAAGGGCAATAACACTCTCCTGATAAAAATTGTACCTCACTTGTGTGAGTAGGCTCAGTGCCCGCAACAGGAAATGCAACAAGGACACATCACATTTTTACATTGAAATCTGACCTGTTTTTTGCAAAGTGTCTAGCTGTGAATTTTAGCCTCTAGCTCAGCCGGCACCTAGGGAAACCTACCAAACTTGTGCATGTTTTAAAACTCGACACCTAGGGGAATCCAGGATGGGGTGACTTGTGGGGCTCTCACATGGTTCTGTTACCCAGAATCCTTTGAAAACTGCAAAATTCTGCAAAAAAAAGAACACTTTTTCCTCACAATTCGGTAATAGAAAGTTCTGGAATCTGAGAGGAGCCACAAATTTTCCCAACACTCCCTCAAGATTCCCGATTAAAATGGTACCTCACTTTAGTGGGTAGGCCTAGTGCCCGCGACAGGAAATGCCCCAAAACACAACGTGGACACATCACATTTTCCCAAAGAAAACTGATTAGTTTTTTGCAAAGTGCCTAGCTGTGGATTTTGGCCTATAGCTCAGCTGGAACCTAGGGAAACCTACCAAACCTGTGCATTTTTTTAAACTAGACACCTAGGAGAATCCAGGATGAAGTGACTTGTGGCTCTCTCACCAGGTTCTGTTACAGAGAATCCTTAGCAAACCTCAAAAGTTGGCAAAAAAACCCACTTTTTCCTCACATTTCGGTGACAGAAAGTTCTGGAATCTGAGAGGAGCCACAAATTTCTTTCCACCCAGCATTCCCCCAAGTCTCCCAATAAAAATGGTACCTCACTTCTGTGGGTAGGCCTAGCACCCGTGACAGGAAATGCCCCAAAACACAACATGGACACATCACATTTTCACAAAGAAAACAGATCTGTTTTCTGCAAAGTGCCTAGCTGTGGATTTTGGCCTCTAGCTCAGCCAGCACCTAGAAAAACCTACCAAACCTGTGCATTTTTTAAAACTAGACATCTAGCGAAATCCAAGATGGGGTGACCTGTATGACTCTCACCAGGGTCTGTTAACCAGAATTACTTTGCAAACCTCAAAATTAGGTAAAAATTTATCAAAGTAGGCTGATCTTCCCCGGGGGGAGGGGGCAGAAAAGGCCTAATAATTAATTGCCTCCCGGGGAGCAGCCCTTGCCAAAGGGGCCACTTCCCTTATGTATAAATACACATACACAAAAAGAATCCCTGGTTTGTAGTAGGCATTTCTGAAGCCCGATCCCTTTATCATCAGGCTGCAGAAATGCTTACAGAGAGAGGAAAGGAAAGGCCTTTCCTTTCCTTTCCTTTCATGCCTCTGCCTGCCCCCACCTCCCGGTCGGAAGAGAAATGTTTTGCTTCTCTCTTCTGGATCGATAGGAGGTGACCTCTGATGAGGTGAACATATGATTTGCACGCTGACATATCAGACGTTACAGGGGAGGGTGGGAGGGTCGGGGATGGAAGGGGATGTGATTCCCCTTCCATCTCTGATGGGGGGTGTGGGTGGAAGGCCCACAGGGGGAGTGCTAGCAGGGGAGTGCTAGCGCTCTCCCCATGGGCCGGGTGCAGGACAAGCTGGTGTTGTCCTCGGCACAAGGGATCCGTGGCTGAGGACGAGATCAGCTCGTACTGGGCACCCAGGGGGTTACAATTTTACAACATCAACACACATCATACAAAGCTATCAAATACTATTATCCCACCATACACTGTTTGCGGAAAAAAAATTGAAACACTGCCAAACAACATTTTGTTATCTTTAATCTAATGCCATTCATGGTGTTTCCGTTCAACAGACACCACAAACAGTTGTTTCATTATGCATCCATGACTAGTACGAGGCCTACAGCTGGAACCCCTATTCCATTAGCAGACTAGGGCACTTACCATTAACATAGTGAATTACATGAATACTGCAAATTTACAAAACAAAACATGGAGAAAGTGTAGTGAACTGTAAAATATTTTTCCTTTATAGAACAAAGATTACAAGTAAAACTGTATTTAGGCCTCAAATGCAGGACAGCCACTACAATAAATTCTGAAAAAAATGAAAAAAAGTACAGATAAATCCTGGTGCATGGCTTCTATCAAACAAACAAGTTGTACAACACCCATATACAAGTCTTTTTTTAACTTACTTGTGAAATCTCAACTACAATAGAGTCCTTAAATCAAATAATACATCCAGGAGACAAAGAAAGTAATCCTTCTAGCTTGTAATCCAAGTGAAAAGTGACCAGGAGATGGAAAAAGCACTAAGAGGAGCCTGCTGGAAGTTTGAGTCTCTGAGGTACTTTCAGTTGTTGGAAAAAAAAATTGAAAAATACTCTGCTCACAAAAATATCAAGGCTAATGGTCCATTAAAGTAGATTCTTAACTCAAAGTTGGAGATTTTAGCTGCTTCAGCTTCACCAGGTTGCAGCAGCAGTTAATTGCACTCACTTGTGCTTGCCTATGTTACAAAAGACGGCGCCGGAAGTCACTGACACAGGGCTAACTCTTGCGAGTGGGTTAAAAATCTTGTTTGTGCTCGTGAGAGACTTTGAAGTCTCTCATCTCACTTCCTGCACACATGAAATGACAGTAAGCGCGCACAAATGGGGGAAATACAGAAAAAAACACTGCTACATTGCCGAGTTGCTGAATTCTGAAACTTCGCCAGTGGAGCACAGTTTTTCACCCAGGCCTAGTTCGGTAGTTATTGACCCGAAAGACATGATTATTTTTGTGTTCAGATTTATGCAAGAATTGAAACCTGAAATCAGCAATATGACCCAGAGTCAATTGATTTGCTGGCAGAATAAACCGATTGATGAAGTGCTGCAGAATACTAGATTCTGTAGTAATGAAATTGATTTGAAGCAGAAAAAGTGAAAGGAGAAAGAGATGGTGTTGCAAATTAAAACTGCCTAAGCAGCAAGAATACAGAGTTTGCAAGGAATGGTGAACACTGGTGGGATGCATGGCATGCAACAGCAAGGTAACAATGGGGCATATTTATACTCCGTTTGCGCCGAATTAGCGTCGTTTTTTTCGACGCAAATTCGGCGCAAAACTAATGCCATATTTATACTTTGGCGTTAGACGCGTCTAGCGCCAAAGTATGAGGAAAGAGCGTGAACGCCTTCCTTGCGTTAATGAGATGCAAGGTAGGCGTTCCCGTCTAAAAAATTGACTGCGACGCAAATGCGTCGTATTTATACTCCCGGGCAAAAATGACGCCCGGGAGTGGGCGGGGCAAAAAACCCCGCATTTGCGCCGGATTTTAGCGCCTGGGTCAGGGCAGGCGTTAAGGGACCTGTGGGCTCAAAATGAGCCCACAGCTGCCCTCCCATGCCCCCAGGGACCCCCCCTGCCACCCTTGCCCACCCCAGGAGGACACCCAAGGATGGAGGGACCCACCCCAGGGACATTCAGGTAAGTTCAGGTAAGTATAATTTTTATTTTTTTTAATACTTTTTTTTGGCATGGGGGGCCTGATTTGTGCCCCCCTACATGCCTCAATGCCCAATGACCATGCCCAGGGGACATAAGTCCCCTGGGCATGGCCATTGGGCAAGGGGGCATGACTCCTGTCTTTACTAAGACAGGAGTCATGTAAATGGCGTCTGGACGTCGTTAAAAATGGCGCAAATCGGGTGGAGGCGATTTTTTGCGTCAACCTGACTTGCACCATTTTTAAGACGCCCTAGCGCCATTTTTCCCAACGCCGGCGCTGCCTGGTGTACGTGGTTTTTTTCCACGCACACCAGGCAGCGCCGGTCTGCTTGCGCCGGCTAACGCCATTCAATAAATACGGCGCCCGCATGGCGCTTCAGAATGGCGTTAGCCGGCGCAAAACTTTTTGACGCTAAACTGCGTTAGCGCAGTTTAGCGTCAAAAAGTATAAATACGGGCCAATATGTTTTAGTTCAGAGGTAAAGGACAAAGTGTTCAAATACATCAGAGTGGTAATGTGGTTGACATGCAGTTGATGAAGAAAATGCTTCCATGTCATGCTTGAGGAAATCTGGGACATTGGAGACAGGAGTGCCCGTACAGTAATGTGAATAATTTGGTGCAGGATGGTGGTTTTGCACAGACATCCAAATTCAATGATTCCAAAGACCTGAATTCAGAATGTGGCTGTTCCTACTGGACAGCCACAGGTACAGGTCCTGCAACAGAGTTGGGTCCCTCAGCAAATGCAGGTTCCACAAGCCCTGATGCAACAGCAGTGGGTAAAGGTTCCTCAGCAAAATATGAATCAGAAGGGAAATGTGAATCAGTTAATCACACAATATCCATTGATTGGTTTCAGTAAAGTTTCAGAAACATATAAGAGTGAACGTTCAGATGAGGAAGAATGTGTACTGGCTGCATCCTTAGAAGTGGATCTGCATGGTCCCTATGTAAATGCCAGTGTGATGAGACATGATGTTTCATTCCTGGTTGACACTGGGGCAACACATTCCACTGTCAGAACTTCAGAAGTTCCAGACGTACCCTTGTCAGGAAGAAACATACAGGTGATAGGAGTAGCAATCAGCATTTGAAGACAAACCTAATTACAGAACATATTCCAGTTAAAATAGGGTCCTTTGAAGATTTGCACCAATTTGTGGTTTGCAATTCAAGTCCTGTCAGTCTGTTAGGACATGACCTATTGTGAAAATTAAATTGTTCCATCAGTTGCAGTCACAAAGGAATAGCAATCCAGTAAATAGTGACGATGAGATGCCCACCAAAATTGATGAGATATATCCTTTTATTTCATAATTTCCAATGATGACAGTTAATAATTAATCCGAACAGTTGCAAGGAATAGTGATGGTGAAGGTTTGGTATTTTCTTAGGAAAACATATTGGACTAATCACAGGTGTTGAGACAGTTAAAGTAACAGTGAAGCCAAATGCAGTGTTTCCCAAGATTTCACAGTATAATATGGTCCCAGACGTAATTGCAGAAATAAGACCTGTAATTGAAAATTTTGTTGAGCAGGGAGTTTTGAAGGAAGTCATGGGAAGTCCGTGTAATTTTTCTATTCTGGGACTGCAGAAGCCCAATGGAAAATACTGCATAGTCCAAGATTTGAGAACAGTGAATGAGATTGTTGTTCCATGTTGTCCTGTGGTACCAAATGCTGCTGTGATTGTGTTCTAGATACCTTGTAAAGCAGAATTGTTTTCTGTCATTGACTTGTGTCAGGCATTCTTTTCTGTTCCACTTCATGAGGGTAGTCAATTTGTATTCTCATTTAAATTCAGAAGCCATGTATATTCCTGGTGTTGCACTCCTCAGGGGTATATGGAGTCCCCATCCATTTTCAATCGGATGTTAAAAAATTATTTAGAGTCCCTGAGCATGCCATTTCATTCAGTCTTAGTTCAGTAGATTGATGATTTAATGGTCACATCAAACATAGGTGAAGCCTGTGGAAGAGATACCATTGGTTTGTTGAACCATGTGGGTGTAAATGGGCATAAAGTTTCCCCCGTAAAATTACAGTACTGCCAGAAAGCAGTGAAATCTTTGGGTCATCACATAGAAAAAGGAGCAAGGAAGGTGCCCCAAGAGATGGTTGCAGCAATCATGCAAATGAATCCACCAGTGACACAGAAAGTTGTCAGAATGTTTTTGGGAGTGGTCGGCTACTGCAACCAATGGATTCCAAATATTTCCATGATTTCCAATCCCTTACAAAAATTGACACACAACGAAAATACTGTTCCAGTCCCATTTGACAGCACTTACTTGAAAGCCCTCACTGAGCTGGGAAAAAGACTGTGCCGAGCCCCAGCTCTGGGAATGCCAGATTACAATAAATGGTGTTCATTGTTTTGTCATGAATGTGACGGTTGTGCACTTTTAGTTTTGACGCAATTACATGGAGGGGTCAACAAACCAGTGGCTTATTTTTCTGCTACACTAGATCCCATAGCTGCTGCCTTGCCCAGCTGTTAAAATCTGCCTGGGCTCTTGATGTCAGCTTGGGACAGTGTGAAGGCATTGTCATGGGTCATCCTTTGACTGTTTTTGTTCCCCATTCTGTGGAGGTTCTTTTGACCAGAACCACAACCCAGTATTTGACCAATGCATGTTTGATCAGTTATGAATCCCTGATTTTAGGCTCCCCTAATGTAATAACTAATAGGTGTATGGTTTCTAAACCCGGCAACACTTTTACCAGTGGTTAGTGAAAAAGTTAATGATGAAAATGAAGTGCAAAATGACTGGCTCGCTGTGACTGAATTATGCACCAAACCAAGACCTGATATTCAAGATAAGAGATTAGATGAAAATTACTATTGGCCTCATTACAGGTCAGAGCAGCAGGAACAGTGCTACAAGATAGCACTCGACTCCCTTAAAGGAGCCAACTACTATCTCACAGCACAGAGGGGGCTGACCCACAACCTCGGAATGCGCACTGTCTGCAAGACCCAGCCATACAAGGTTTTTTTTTTATTTGTGGGAGAAATGCCTACTACAAACTGCTAAAAGGCTGGTATGATTCATGTTATTTAGGGATAGTTTTTTTGAAAATCTACCACATGGATACATTTGATAATCCAGTCTGGAAAGGGGAATCTAATTCCAGGACAAAGGGAGGAGCTAATGCAGAAGAAATTACAGGTGCCATTTTTGGTGCAGTGATTCCATCTTTTTGTGTAATAAGATATCAACTGATTATGTAGGTGCTATGCTGTTAGTGGACATAGAAATGGCTGCTATGAGATCAAATTTGTCTTGTATTAGACATTTTATTGGCAAAAGAAGGCAGAGTTTGCAAGGTTTTGCAAGAACAACAGTGTTGCATGCACATTCCTGATAACAGTAAGGAGGTAAGGAGATTTACATCAAACATGACAAACCTGAAACATGACTTGAACCATCTATAAGAGACAAATATCTGGGAATATATAGGTCAAGGATTTTCGAATGTTGAATCTTGGTTTGGAAATTTAGGAAAGGGAATTGTGAGAATGATCCTGAAACCTTCATTAATTGTGACTGTGTGCATTATAATTGTGAATGGATTTTACGAAGCAGATATCCATTGATAGCACTTCCTAGCCTGCTAACCTCATCGTCCAAAGGGTACCAATTGACAGCATTGAACCCTCTATCCATTGAGGAAACTGCAGCATAATGAAGACAATCCACTAAAGGGTGCCCACAGACCCCTGCCCCCAACATGTCTACAACTTAAAGAGTTACAATCAACACTGCCCTCACCTCCATCATCAACACCCACTTCAAAACAGCTACATTCCCAGATAACTGGAAACACACTAAAGTCACCACCTTCCTCAAGAAACCCTCAGCCGACCCAGAAGCACTCAGCAACCACAGACCCATCTCGATGCTCCCTTTCCCTGTCAAAGACATTGAGATGACCATCACAGTCTAGAATGCAACAAACTCCTTGACGACTCACAATCAGAATTCCAAAACAACCACAGGACTGAAACAACCCTCATCGCTGCCATAGATGACAGACATCACATCCTTGACTGTGGACAGACTGTGGTCCTCATCCTCCCAAATCTCTCTACCACTTTGACACCATCTCTCACCACACACTCATTGGCAGACTACACCCAGCAGG
Organism: Pleurodeles waltl; assembly: GCF_031143425.1. NCBI lineage: Eukaryota > Metazoa > Chordata > Amphibia > Caudata > Salamandridae > Pleurodeles > Pleurodeles waltl. Next base: position 328,677,860 of record NC_090437.1, read on the forward strand.
AATAGAATGACCAGCACTCAAATGGATAGCTTCCCTCTTCTCCAAAAGAACACAATGAGTCAGGCTCATACTGTTCGCTTCTGAACCCAAGGACCTCATATGCTGAGTTCCATAGAAATTATCCTCAGCCCCACAGTTCTCAATATGTACGTGATTCCTCTGGCTAAAATCGTCGGATCTCACTGAATCAACATCATCCTCTATGCTGACGACACCCAGCTAATTTGTCCCCTCTCAGACGACACCACCAAGACAAACTTCAAACAATGCATGACCAGTATGGCCAAGTGGATGAAGTAGAATTGACTCAAGCTCAGCACTGACAGTGTTGATCTTTGGGAATAAGAGCTCCACCTGGTGGCATGCCGAATACCCACACCAGGAACCTAGGCCCCATCCAAGACATCAACCTCACCATGAAGCCCCAGGTCAATGCCATCACCTCTGTATGCTTTCACATCATTTGCCTGCTACGTAAAATCTTCATGTGGCTCCCACAGGTCACCAGACGTATCATCACACAAGCCCTAATGAGAAGCAGATTGGACTATGGAAATACACTCCACACTGGAATCCCAAACCCATCTTCTTCACAGACTACAAACCATCCAAAACCCCTCCTCCAAATTTGTCCTTAACCTTCGGTGCTGGTCCCACACTACACCACTCCTCACAAAGCTCCCCTGCCCCTTCCTCCAAAAGCACTGCCAGTTCAAACTTCTCAGATGTGCATTCAAGTCACTGCACTACACGAGACATGCATACCTCGATCACCAGCTTCACATCCACCTACCCACCAGACAACTTTGCTCAGCATCAATTTCACTCGCACATATACCCCACATCCATAGAAGCAGTACTGGAGCAGAACTGGAGGTTGATCTTTCTCCTACCAAACCATCCAAACCTAGAATGACCTTCCTCAACACATCAAGGCCTCCATCTCAATTCTTGAATTCCGCAAGAAGTTGTCTTCTTGTTGGAACTGCCTGTACTTAGACCAAGCCTCAAAGCATGCCTACTCTCACCTCCTCAGCCCCTGTATACCCTTAAAGGTGACAAGCAGCACTCTGCAAATCCACCTTACTTTACATTAAAAATCGTCAAGGGTCTTCCAGTCATTCCTCTAGTGAACAAAATCAAGAAATTCTACTAAAGAGCAAAATTGATTCATCTGTCATCAATGCCATGCACTAAGAGATTTTTATGCTGCTTGTGGGGTAGCTACAACTGCTGAAAACACCTGTCTGGGACCTTTCTGGAAGGCTTCACCAGCCGAAGACAACCACCCTCTAGAGAGGCCTACAGTGCTAAAACCTACGTAGCAGCCCTTGTGGCAAATTAAACTGCCTCCCTGGTCCTGCATTATCTTAAGTCACTACTGGAGGAGGACGACAGCAGAAAGCATCTAACGCCTCTAGAGCCACATCTTCACTGAGGTTGTAAAACGGTCTGTAGCAAGAAGGCCAAGAAACTGAAAATAGAGAGGCAAATCTGATGTTAAGAATCGTAGAGTTTGTCTCTGTCAACTTGTAGTAGCATGAAGTGTTGAACTGATCTATTTTTTTTATCTATGACTATGCCCAAAATTCTTACAAGTTATTGTGGACTCTAGGAGAGCTCCTAGAGCTGGGACAAGGTGGTGTAGGGCGTGTAGCGCTTCTCTGAGATTTGTTGATGAGGGTACAAAGTGCTAGCTTTATTCCTATTTGAAATGTGCCATCTATCCTTTGCTTGGAGATTAAAGTACTTTTGATTAATGAAGATAAGCACAGTGCTGGGCAATACATTACTGTCTCTGTTGGTTGATCGTTGAGATTTGAACTCTTGTGCTCTGGGAGTTTTCTCTCAGAAATACGACCAATGTATATTGTCTATCAACTTTAAATACGGACTTGCATTTACATATAAATATGTTTTCTATATATTCCAATAATCTGCATACATCCAATGTGTATGAGTTATAATTACAGTACTAATAATCACAATGACAGATACACGTTTTAGTAAAGTATTGATTTATACTTTCGAATATTATGGGGCATATTTAAGTGCCCCTAGCTCCACCAGAGTGTCACTTTTCGTGATGCTATGCCCTACACCGTATTTACAAGGTGGAGTTCAGCCACTTTTTGTGGCTTAACACTACCTTGTAAATATGGCTCCTTCACATGGAGCCCTTTGCGTGGAAGAGGCATGCAATGGGTGTTGCTGTGGGCATGCCCCAGCAACACACATTGCATTTTGACACTGCCTCAGAGTTACGAGTTTTCGTAAACCTGAGGCAGCACCAAATTCTAACACCGCCTCAGGGGTGGCATTAGCAAGGTGCAATGAGGAGGAATACTTTTATTCCTCCTTGTTTCTTGCTTTTTCTATGTGTGCTTCATTCTGCAGCATGCATAGAAAGAGCAACATTTCAGAAATTATTGTTTTTGTGCGGGAAGGTGTCCCTTCCTTCACACAAACAATCAGTCCAAAATGATGCTTTGGCACTTCTGTGTGTGCTGCAGAATGCAGCACACACAGAAGTGCCAAATAGCCATTAATGATAGTTTATGTGCAGGAAGGGACACCATCCTACACATAAACAATCAAACCCTTTAATGCAGACATCCTTGCATGATGATGCAAGGATACCTGCGTTTGCGCTAGGCAGCTCAATTTAGTGCCAGTGCAGGAGACAACACTAGGGTTCACCGTATTCAATTAAATATGGCGCATCCCTGCATTGTGAAAATGACGGAGCGCAGTGCTGCTATTTGTGGTGCAACATCGCGCTCCATCAGTTTCCTTTAAATATGGGCCTATGGGGCATATTTATGAGCCCCTAGCGCCACCTTGCACACCATTTGCGGCATTTATTTTGATGCAAATGTAGCGTTGAGGTAGCATTTCCCACTTGCCATATTTACAAAGTGGCGCAAATCTTGGATTGCACCACTTTGTAAGCCCTTGCACTAGCATAATGGCATAATGTAGGCAAGGGGGGCTTTCCCCCATTAGAGGGACTGCTCAGAGAAGGTATTATAAGGGGGCTTCCATTATTTAGAATGGGCCCCTATGTACTCTGCAGGAGTAGCGCCAACATTTGCGTGCTACTCCTGCAGAGTACATGAAAAGTGTCACATAGAATGACGCTATTACCCCCACCCTGCGCCATGGTGCACCGCATTTTAAATATGGCACACACATGGTGGCTGTAGGGGGGCGCTAAGGGGCGCAAGGAAAGTGGTGCCCCAATATGTTTAAGAACTGTTGACAGAACTAGATGAAAGCCCCATCAACTAGTTTGACACTTCCAAAGTTCTTTCTCAAGATGTCTAGTTGAAAATGCATGCTAATACTTAGTGAGCAGCTATTATATTATCAACTTATTTTCAGGGAGTAGTTTCAATATTTTCTTACCTAATATTTACTGCCATAATAAGGGAACAGTAACTGTGAAAGGAGCTGAGTCAGTCACTGTCCAATATGCAAGCAATATAATTGGTTTGGGAGAAGGCTACTTTGACACCCATCACATTCTTTGTATGTTTATATTATGTCTCAGTCATTATCAGACAGTACCACTTCCTACTGAGGGAAACTATATTTAATGGCCCTGTTAAAGGAATCTGGCCTATAGCATGGGGTAGCTCTAGTTATTATTACTAGTTATTGTAGTTATTACTAGTAGTAATTGTTCCGACACAGATAATCATACATAGGTCATATTAGAGGATGAAGGTATGTAGCAACAAGTTTGACTACATATGTATTGCACTTTTATGCACTCCATGCAAATGCAGTGCTTGAAGATAGTTGTCAAAGGACTAGATATATGATTTCTAATACTTTTCATGTAGCCCAGACTACTAACCCACTGCCTACCAACCGTGCACAACTACTGAGAAGATGGTATGTGTCTGAAAATGTTACTTTCTCTTATAAAACTCTTTGCTTCACTTCATTTATAAGCACAACCATGTGTTTGCTATAAAGATGGCAGCTAGGAATGAGCAGGCTCACACTTATTATTGAGACCAGTAAATATGTGCTAGTTACAGGATGTTTCTGGTGCTTCAAGACAGTATGAGTGGCCAACAAGTTACCTTTACAGTGTGACATTCCATGCTACCACAATGTTCCCTTGAACACTCAAGTTCATTAATTCAATGTCCACCCATAATTGTATTCAAATTGTTCTTTTACAGATGAGCTAATCTTCAACTCTACTCAACAAGGGTTTCAACATAAATTCACTTCTTCGGGCCATTTTACTTCTCAAGTCCATCCAATATGATGGCGATGATGGTGATGATGATGTGGTGATGATGATGGTGGTGGTGACTGTGGCAGCAGTGCTAGTAAGTTTTAGTAGAACATTTAAAAAACATAAAAGCACATACAACATGAGCATAATATTAAAAGGACAATAAACATTCCAGCAGATCAGAATAAAACAGTAATTCATAAGGTAAAGCAGAATATGAAAACCCAGCACGGTAGAAACATGAAAGATTTCCTATGTCATAGTGTAAGCTTCAGAAAAGAACACACACTAAAACAGCCTAAGGTGACGAGAGCTGTTGAAGAAATAGAAAGGCGGGGCTGCACCTCACCATCTGAAGGTAAAATGTAACAAAGCTTACAAGCAAGTGCTCATCACAAGGACAAATAAGAACAGCTCCAGACTCGTTCTGGCTCAATGGGAAGCATAAATGTTTTTAATTAACGGCTAAGCTGAATGTGGTTAATAAAATCTGGTCCCAAGTAGAAAGTACCCAATCCAAATATGGCTCCGGATCTATATTGGTTCGTTTCATGGCACGAGCAGCATTAGATTATTTGAGCAGCTCAACAGTCTCCCTTTCCAATTCTCTAAGGGCCAAGAAATGTGCTCTAACCCACCATCTTTCTTTAAGGCATAGACTCGTGGGATCTGAAAACATCAATGGCTTACCTAATTTAGCACTAATCTGTATAATATAGAAAAGCGATTGAATTGGGAGTCCTGAGTCACAAGATGGACAGTCCTCAATAATCTTTCTGTTGAAAGTGGCCTGCTGATTTACCCATATTGTGCACAATAACGGTTAGGGGACTGCAATATTATGATCCTTAACAGAGAGTCCCATTTCCTCATGAATTGCAAAGGATGATGAGTTGCTGGCAAACCTAAAGTATGCCTGCATACTCTATTTTCCTCAAGTTGTAGACACTTCACACTTTTGTGAACCCAAACACCAGAACTGTAGGTTAGAACTGGTAAGAACAGCCTTTTATAAACTTCTAGCAGGGGAGAGATAGGTTTCCTTCCAATGATTGAAGCCAAGTTAAAATGAAATTCCACAGCATTTACAAATTTCTGGATTCTTGTCAGGCATGGCACCCAGGTTGCCCGAGAATCAAAAAAGAACCCCAGATAAGAAAACTTGTGGGTTCTAGATATTGGTTCACCATAGATGGTCAAGCAACAAGACTTGAGATTTCTTGTACCATAGGCCGTAACAAAGATTTTAGTAAGGCTGATCTCAAGATCAAGTTGGCCCATAAAATTAATAAAGGCATCCAACAAACATTTATTTCCATTAGCTCTAACTTGCAAAATGGCATCACCGTCATAAAAAAAGCAGAAGTGCTTCATTTTTAACTTTGGGCATATCCTTCACAATCATAGTCAAATCAGCTTCAAATCCATTAGCTCTACTGGTGCGTGTGTCGGCCAATGGCCGATATATACACACCCTCCCTGGTGCAGGCCACGACCACTGGCTGGCACCAGGGAGGATTTCTATTTAATTTAAAACCCCAGGAAGACATGGAAAACCTTCTGTGTCTCACCCCCTCACCCATCCGTGACATCAGCGCACCTCTCAATTGTTTCCCCCTCTAGAGCAAGAAGCAGCTGGTAAGGCTGTTTTCTACTCCGGTGGGGAAAACAGGCCCAAAAAGGGCTGCCCTAGCTTCCAGAGAGGCCTCCTTTGAAAGGGGAAACCACACTTGACACCAGGGATTTCTTCTGGGGGGGGTGGCCCTCATGAAAATGGGTGTTTAGCAGCGATAAAAATCCTACCATCCAGCGTTTCTCTGCTTGTCCTGATAAAACCTCTATCCCACTTGTATGCCTGTGCCTAGTGCTGCATCAGGAATGGATCACCCCAGGTCAACAGTAGCCCTCATGTAAGGACTACTATTGACTGTTATGAGGTCCATTCCTGTCATGGACACTAAGACCAGGCACACCAGTGGGGTAGTGTTTTTATCAGGACAAGCTGGGGAACGCTGGGTGGTAAGCAGTTTGTGGATCCATCCATATTCCTGTAGTCTACGTCACAGAAATGCAAAGAAAAATAGTGATTTTATTCAACATTTTACCTTTGCAGGGCATTCTCGTGAAAAAAACTTTGGAGAATCCTCAAATGCTCCCTGGACTCCGCTTGATGTCTACTTTTCAGAAACGTCTGGATTTTCTCTAAATGGTTCCTGAACCCAGCACTAATTAGTACACTCACCTTAGTTATCATTATCGCCACAATACATTTTGGGACCTTCCCTGTCAGGGGTATTTGGCCTACCCACACAAGTGACATAACAATTTTATTGGGGGTCCTCGGGAAATGCTGGGTTGAAGGACGTTTGTGGCTCCCCTCAGATTCAAGAACTTTCCATCACCAAAATGTGCAGAGAAAGTGTTTTTTAGCCAAATTGTGAGGTTTGCAAAGAATTCTGGGTGACAGAATCTAATGAGAGCCCCACAAGTCATCCCATCCTGAATTCCTCTAGGTGTCTAGTTTTAAACAATGTACAGGCTTGCTAGGTTTCCCTAGGTGCCTGCTGAGATAGAGCCCTAAATCCACTGCTAGGCGCTTTGCAAAAAACATGTCTGTTTTCAGTTTAAAAATGTGATGTATCCATGTTGCGTTTTGGGGCGTTTTCTATCTCAGGCATTAGAACTACCCACTCAAGTGAGGTACCATTTTAACCTAGAGACTTCAGGGAATGCTAGATGAAAGGAAATATGTGGCTCCTCTCAGATTCTATAACCTTGCTGCAATGACATGTGGGGACAATGTGTTTTTTAGACAGAATTTGAAGTTTGCAAAGGATTTTGGGTAACAGAACTGGTGAGAGCCCCACATGCCACCCCATCCTGGATTCCCCTACATGTCTAGTTTTCAAAACTATACAGGCTTGCTAGGTTCCCCTAAGTTCTGGCTAAGCTAGAACCCAAAATCGACAGCTAGCCACTTTGCAAAAAAAGCGTCAATTTTCTGTGGGAAAATGTGATGTATCCACGTTGTGTTTTGGGTTGTTTCCTGTCGAGGGGCACTAGGCCTACCCACACAAGTAAGGTACCATTTTTATCGGGAGACTTGGGAGAATGATGGGTGGAAGGATGTTTGTGGCCCTCTCAGATTCCATAAGTTTGCAGCACCGAAATGTTAGGAAAATGCATCTTTTAGACAAAATGTGAAGTTTGCAAAAATTCTGGGTGGCAGAATGTGGTGAGAGCTGCACATGTCACTGCATCCTGGATCCCCCTAGGTGCCTAGCTTTCAAACATATACAGGTTTGCTAAGTTTCCTTGAGTGCCAGGTGAGACAGAGCCCAAAATCCACAGCTAGGCACTTTGCAAAAAACACGTCCGTTTTCAGTGTAAAATTGTGATGTGTCCACGTTACGTTTTGTGGCTTTTTCTGTCATGGGCACTAGACCCACCCACACAAGTGAGGTACCATTTTTTATTGGGAATCCTGCCCCAGATGATGTCTGTTTGTACACCCTCTTGCATTCAGCAATGACCCCATCTCTCGACAAGCTCGTAACGCAGCGCAAAGGTGCATGTTTAACATCCCAATTGGTGCCAAACCAGGATGACTGATTGTCGTCCCTTCACCTCACTGGCCTCACTGTGCTGAACTAACACATTACTATCTGAGTTAATAACGGCCTGGTTACAAAAACAATCATTGATGGTAGCATTAACCCCTCCCCTGACCATCCCCGTGTAGGTGGCAACAGAAGACCAAGACTCAAAAGCATTACACAAATCAAAACACAACAGGTGGGAGTAAACATACAGCCTCTTACCATGTCTTCCAAGAATGCCGGCTCAAACATTTCAACATCAGTGGAGATAGGAATATCCCCCAGTTTACCATCAAAATTCCCCACTACTATCAAATTTAGCCCTTTACTCTGAATAGGACATTTACATTCAAGTTTAAAATTAAATTAAAAAGTAAATCCAAATTTGGATTATCCTTACTGAAAAAAACATATCTATCAATCAATCAATCAATCAGGAATTTGTAAAGCGCACTACTCACCCATGAGGGCCTCAAGGTGTTGAGGAGCGGAGGGGGGAGAAGGGGAAGGAGGCTGCTGCTACTGCTCAAGCAGCCAGGTCTTGAGAAGTTTCCTGAAGGTAATGAGGTCTTTGGTCTGGCGCAGGTGGGTGGGAAGAGTGTTCCACGTTTTGGCGGCGAGGTGCAAGAAGGATCTACTACCGGTTGTAGTTCTGCGGACACATGGAACGCGAGGGCGAGGTCGGCGGAGCGGAGTTGCCGGGTCGGGGTGTAGAAGGAGAGTCGTCTGTTGAGGTATTCTGGTCCGGTGTTGTGTAGTGCTTTATGAGTGTGGGTGAGGAGTCTGAAGGTGATTCTCTTATTGACTGGAAGCCAGTGCAGGTTTTTCAGGTGGTCTGTGATGTTACAGTGGCGGGGATGTCAAGGATGAGGCATGCAGAGGTGTTCTGGATGCGTTGCAGCCTCTTCTGGAGTTTGGCCTTGGTTGCTGCATAGGGGGCATTGCCGTAGTCTAGCTTGCTGCTTACGAGGGCTTGGGTGTCTGTTCTTCTGGTTTTGGTGTGTATCTATTTGTAGATCTTTCAGAGCATGCGAAGGGTGTTGAAGCAGGAGGAGGAGATGGTGTTGACTTGCTGGGTCATAGATAGTGAGGGGTCCAAGATGAATCCTAGGTTGCGTGTGTGGTCGGTGGAAGTCGGAGTAGTTCAGAGAGTGGCAGAGGGGGTTGAGCCGAAGATGAGGTAGTCTTGGTGGAGTCCTTGGTGAGGGAGAGGATCAGCTGGGTGTCGTGGGCGTGTGACATGATGTTTAGGTTGTGGGATCAGTCGATGTTAGCGAGTGAGGCCATGTAGACTTTGAAGAGGTTCGGGCTGAGGGATGAACCCTGGGGTATGCCACAGATGATTTTGGTGGCCTCCGAGCGGAATGGGGGGAGGCGTACTCTCTAGGTTCTGCTGGTGAGAAAGGAAGTGACCCAGTCCAGGGCTCTGTCGCGGATTCCAACATTTCTTAGGCATGAGCGTATGGTGTGGTGAGAGACGGTGCTGAATGCGGCCGAGAGGTCCAGGAGGATGAGGGCCATGGTTTTGTCGCTGTCCAGTATGGTTCTGATGTCGTCGGTGGCGGGGTAGAGGGCAGTTTCGGTGCGGTGTTTGCTGCAGAATCCGGATTGGGAAGAGTCCAGGGTGCGGTTCTCCTCAAGGAAGTGGGTTAGTTGTCTGTTGACAGCCTTCTCGATGACTTTTGCCAGGAAGGGGAGCAGGGAGATGGGCCAGAAGTTCTTGAGGTTCTTTGGGTCCACCTTGGGTTTTTTGAGGAGGGCATTGATCTCGGCGTGTTTCCAGCTCTCCGGGAAGGTGGTGGACTCGAAGGAGCTGTTGATGATCTTCCGAAGTTGGGGAGCGATGACGGAGCTTGCTTTGTTGAGGATGTGGTGAGGGCAGGGGTCAGATGGAGAGCCAGAGTGGATGGTGTTCATGATTTCGATGGTGTCATTGTCATTGATGGGGGTCCAGGAGAGCAGGAGGTTGGTCGGAGGTGAATCTGTGGTGTTGGTGGTTTCCGGGGGGATCTGGGTACTGAAGCTGTCATGGATGTCTCCAATCTTGCGGTGGAAGTAGGAGGCTAGGGAGTCGCAGAGGTCTTTTGATGGCGGGATGGCGGCATTGGAGCTGGGGTTGGAGAGTTCCTTCATGATGTTGAAGAGCTCCATGTGGCTGTGTGTGTTGTTGTTGAATCAGTATTTGAAGGCAGTTCGCTTTGCGGCTCGGATGAGCTGGTCGTGTCTACGGATGGCATTTTTGAAGGTTGTGAGGTTGTCCAGAGTCTGATCTTGGCACCACTTTCTTTTGAGTCTTCTGCAGCTTTGCTTAGATTTGTGGAGATCAGTGGTAAATCCGTCGGTACGTCTGTTGGAGGGATTCTTGATTGGGGCAAGAGCATTGGCACAGGTGTTGACCCATTTCCTGAAGTTGCGTGCAGCTCCATCAGTATCAGTGCTGTCGATGGGTGGGTTCTGGGAGAGGGACCCGTTATCATTATAATTATCATTATAAAAATTAATTAAAACAACAATAAACTTTCTTTCCCAAGACACTCTAAACGCCTGAATGATCTCAGAGGTAGGCATAATAGGAAGTATAGTGCAGTCCAAAGAGGTTTTAAACCTGGCAGTATGGCTGGCCCCAGCTCTATCTGTCTTGGAGGGAATGGTCGGAGAAGAATAACAGAAAAAACCTTCACCGAAGATTTTCAATAGTGAGACAAAACTTCTGTAGAAGAACAAAATCATGCAAGAAATTAAATTCTAGCTAGGTATCTAACTCCATTTTAGTGTTAAGGCCTGCAAGATCCAGCTCATCAGTTTGACCGAATTATGACCTGAACCTGCTGTGACAGAACAATATAGCAGAATCATAAGACTCTTGAGGCACGAGTGAGTTATCTTTAGCCCCCAACACAATACCATCACATGCAAATGTCAGTATCCCAGGAAGAGGAATCGAGCTGGTGGGCAACACCTACTTAAATGTCTCTGCCAATGACATAGTCCCTGGCTATCAATCTTCATCACGTACATCTAAAAGCAATGATTAGCAATTTTGTGCAGGAATCAGGTTATGCTGGGCAGAAGGGAGCACAGGACAGAGATTATGAAGAGGTTTGTACAATCTATAAAAGAAGCCTCAGGGAAACATTTATTTCAATAACTTTAATGAGGCCCATGCAGCAAATCTCTAACTAGAACAGGATTTTTAAAATTGAACACCATACAATCTCCCTGAAAACTCTTTAGGCATTGGCCCACCAATTCCAATCTACGTGTAAACAAAATTTGATTGAACATCAAAATGTTTACATTTAACATGGATGTGGAACCAATGCGTAACCTTATTCATCAACTGGCCGGTGGCTCCTCTTTCATTCTGGCTTAACCTGGGAACATTACTCAAAATCAACACATGGGAGGCAATATTTCAGTTGTAGTTCTAGAACCAGAAGCCTCTGCTGACACATCATTAGCTAAAGTAGGGGTCTTGGGACTTGTACAATTCCCAGCATCAGTTCTGGACCAAGGGCTCTAGTCCCAGATGCTCACAAGGAAGACAATGTCCGCTCAATTCCATTTAAACGTGTTTACATAGGTTAAAGACAATCTTCTAGAACCCATCGAAACTTCAGAAATAAGTTCACTCTTAAAGGAGTCCATGGAAAAAGGGCACAAAGTATGTGGCTGAAGCTGTAGAGATCTGCACCCCAGCTTATGCACAGCATTTCCTTGGCTGTTCCCCTGCTTCCACCTCTTTCCACAGGGTACTCTGGTGTGTGTGTGTGTGGGGGTGATAAAATAACTGCTCCACCCTCAGTAACAAGAGGAGAAAGAGCGCTATTAACACATATAAAGGTAGACCCAGACAGACTTCACAGTCATCTCAGTTGTTGTGGAAAGACAGGAACATATAGATGCTGAAGATGCTGTCGATGACGAGCGAAGATGGGTACTGTGCAGTTAGAGGCGACCCTAAATAGCTCTGGTCAGCAGACTCTTCCCCCTCCTGCTGCACTCCTCATCACTGCTGAGGATTGTTGGACACAAGACTTCTTAAGACAAGTGTACTGGAGTCTCAGTCACCTAGTTGGGCCGACCAGCAACACATCATTGTAAAGTAAGTCACATCAGGGTATCTTTTTATATGGTAATTCTCACTGAGCCCCAGTCTGTGTCTCCTAGTTTGTCGTTCAGTTATGGGGACATGGTGGTCACCAGCCTGTGGACTCTAATTGTTGGGCCTGCTCACTAACCCACATGGCGGAACTCCTCAGAACAGGGGAAACTCCATGTTTTGAACTACCATTAACAACCATCTGATCAACCTCGCATCAGAAGCCACTCTAAGTGTTTACCAGCTCTACACTTCACAAAGGGAACTCTACCGTCTGCAGCCAACTCACCCCAGGTATTGCACCAGGCGTAACCTTACCACCAATAGCAGACCTCTCCACTCACCACAGTCTTCAGTCAGGGCCGCAGCCTCTTTCCATCCAGCCAGGCTGCTCTGCCTTCGGCGGTTGTCTTGGCCCAAGCAGTCCAATCAGCGTCATGACCATGTTGTGAGTTAGACTGCCCCTGCCATTTGTTATTAAAAGTACCAGGTGAAACATAAAGATGCATAGCAGTCAATTTATATATATGTATTGAGCATGCTAATCCAACTCTCTTGCCCAGTGCTTCGAGTTCTAAGAGTTATTCAGTTGCCCGTCCAACAAAACTCAGTTGTGAGATTCCGGAACTGCAGATCTGGGCTGTCAATAGCCAATATCCTCAGAGAGATACAAGTTGAAATTCTTGAACCCATGTAATATTAATCTGCTAATCAGTAGCTGCTGCTGCCAGGAATGGTTGGGGGCAGCACAGAGAGCAGGGAGCAAATAATTAAAAATAAAATGTACCTGCTGTCTCGGTGTTTTCCTGCTTCCGCCACCCCGGTTCTCCTCATCTTCTTCCTCCCCTCCCCACCCCATTCCGATGCTTCTCTCATGCTGTTAACCAGCATGAGAGAGGCACCAGGATGGGCCTGAGCAGGCTGAAATACCACTCATGGAGGAGTGAGAGACTGCGCTTGGTCTCAACCCAGAAGTGCAACACAGCCAGGTGGAGAGTTTTAAGGGCGCATGTCAGTTTGACAGGCCTCAGACGCCGGTCAAACTGACATGCGCACTTAGAAGTGCACATACCACTCCTCCTCCACCTGCTGACACTGAGGATGCTGGCTTAGTCCCACCCTAACTAAGCAGAAAAATAAAGTGATAATAAAATACTCTTATTATCACTTTATTTTTCTGCTTTCAGCAGCGGGGTGACACTTTTCCGCCATACGGAGAGGCCGCCGATGCTACTACTACTAGGACCTGTCATCGTATAACCTAAGTTGATGGGGCAGTAGCCAATCTAACTCAGAATGAGTATATTTTGGGTGAGAGACCCACAAAAAAAAAGAAAGAAAACAAATGAAGTACTTGCAGATCACATGCATGTTTGTTGAGTTCACTGTGGGAAACACATACAAAGCCACAAACAATGATAGCTTAGGATTGCTCAACATTTGCAAGGCATGCAGAGGACTTTCAACCAACTCATTTAGTGAAACGTTTCTATTTTTGAGAGTGCAATGAAATAATTGCACTTCTTTACTCCCTTGACCTCCTATGATAAATATTTTGAGAACATTTTAAAGGTTTCTATAAGTTTATTGAATATATTCTGTATTAATACCGCAAGTACCACAACACCGGCATAGAGGTGGAAGAATCAGAGTATGGGACAGAGAAAGTGGCCTGTTAAGAGACCTTATCCATCTTATTTACAGGCAGAACATATAAGTGGTGCCGAAACACAACAACAGTGCTACCATGTGCTTATACTTGTTGACTCTTTAGTCTGAGTACTGGCTGTATAAAATCAATGATATGCTATGTATTAAAAAAAACTATGGAAGAGGATGATCAATATCCATGAGTACGAAGCATCAACAACAACATCAACTGGTTTATAAAGGAAATGCATACAGGATGATTGTTTTTAAAGATCACATAGTTGGAAATTGGATTAAGCAGGATAAAGCCTTGATCCACTGTCCTTGCCAAGAATAGGCATGCTAATGCCTCCACCCACCAAACAAAAAATGGGCACAATCTTTCTGCCTACCCTGTGGGGCAGATGGGGGTTATTACCCCATATTTGCCACCCAGGTGAGCAGAAAACCAACTAGACATTAGGGACTATTTTTTTTAACAATGTAAGTGTGGGGGCTGCTGAGAATGGGCATGCCCGTCCCCCAAACTAAGCACAGTCTTTCTGCCCCTCCTGGGGGGGCAGAAGGGGTATATTACCCCCGTTCCCCCAACCCAGAGGGGGCAGAAAGGCCATTAGGCACTACAGACAAAAAAAGTTTTTGTGTGCGGGTGGGGGCTACCCAAAATCTGCATGCCAATGCTCCTCCTCCCCATCAAAAAATGGGCACAATCTTTATGCCTCTTTGGGGGTAGATAAAGGATATTATCCCCCACCTACCCCTGACAGGGGGCAGAGAGCCCACTAGATGAAAGGGAATAGTTTTATTTTTTTTAAACGAGGGGTGGGCTGTCCACCATGGGCATGGCCATCCCCCACCCCAAATAAATAGAGATACAGTGTTTCTGGTCGCCTGGGGGCAGATGGGGGTTATTATCCTATGCAACCCCTGGGGGGCAGACAGCCCACTAGATACTAGGAAATTTTTAATAAATAGAGGGGTGGGGGCTTCCTACCACCATGGGAATATGCCACTGAACCACTACTACCTAAACAACGACTACCTAAACAACGACTGCCCAACACCGAAAATACCTAAAAAACGATTTTTTTTACAACAAAGTCTAAACAACTAAAAAAAGCATAAACTAAATTATTCCTAAACAACGAATATTCCACTAAACCACTACTGCCTAAACAACGACTACCTAAGCAACGACTACCTAAACAACGACTCCCCAAATAACTACTACCCAACAACGACTACCCAAACAATGACTACCTAAACAACTACTCCCCAAATAACTACTACCCAAACAACGACTACCCAAACAACGACTACCTAAACAACGACTCCCCAAATAACTACTACCCAAACAAACGACTACCCAAACAACGAATACCCAAACAAATACTACCCAACACGAAAACGCCTAAACAACTAATCTTTTTACAACGAACTCTAAACAATGAAAAATACGCTTAATCTGCATTACACCTAAACAACAACGACTTATATATAAAATATGGTAACCACTACAGTACTACGTGAAAAAAACAGTGAAATCGACAACCATATTTTTCCTACATAAAACAAAGAAAACATCTTAAAAATCAAAAACATATAAACACGTTTTAATCTAAAATAAATCATTTTAAAACAAATATAAAAAGGATACAACACTGAAGAAAAAAACACTGTATAAAACGATAGTCCTACAACAGTTTCTACATCACCCAGGAAGTACTTCTTCTACTAAACAAACGATCACTAACATAAATAAAATAGCAACTACACAATAAATATACTTGAAAATGATATATATCTACTATCACAAACGAATACAGAATAAAAAAAAACGTCCAAAACATATTCCATTTACAATTATAACATCACTTACAAAAACACATATAAATACCAACGACCTCCATTTTGTACTCATTATTACACCGAACAGCTTACAGAGAGGATGTGTATATCACTACAGAAAGAAATGAATCTATAATTTAGCCAACACTGCCATCTACTGAGATTACAAGGTAAAATATCCTTAAAATAAATATAAATAAATATACAAACATATAACACAGCTAAAAAAAAAAAAAAAAAACGAGTTTTTCACTTTTGTATTACAGGCATAAATATCAGGAAAGTGACCAAAAAATAAACACAACACCTGTACCATCAAAGGTAAACGATTACCATAATTCAAAACCATTTCACTAAACCATTACCAATTGCATTAAAAAAACTGTTAAGTAATTAATATCATAAGACTACTAAAAGTAAATTATAATAAAAATAAAATATATGTATAAAATATTTCAACTACAAAATAGTTTTAAAAAATGACTTCACCTAGTAAGTTTTATCAAAAACCAAACATTACTCATGAATAAGACAAAATAAAAAACTAAATAATACACTCTTTATTATTTCTTTTAGACTCCACAGAACAAAAAAAAACCAGGAGACATAAAAAATAGAAAGAAATCAATTTTAAAAAAAAGAAGCTCAGCAAAAAAAAAATTAAATTAAGTATAACATTTTGAATATAACATAAAAGCAGTTTTTCTAATTTAATAAAACTAAACAAACATTCATGTGCAAATACCCCTCAACCTCATGCCAAACACACATAAAATCAGTGAAATTAAAAATACTTAAAAAACACAGTACATGGAGTGCCAAGATGCAGTTAAAAATAATTGAAAGCTAAATAAACAAATGTACAGCACAAAATTCTGAGAGAATGACTGAAAACAGCTCAACACAGAGAACAAACCTATAAATCATGCAGTCTATATAGTACCACCATTTTTTTTTATCCCATACAAGCACTTCACAAATTCTCAACAACAAGATAACATACAAAATAAATTTGCTCACTACAAACTACAGCAGCAGGAAACAAACAATAAGGAGTGACTTTGAGACCCAGTAATAGTAATTAACAAAACACTTTAAATCCACCAACACTAAATAAAATATCTCTAACAGACAGCACATGCAACACACCTAAAAATAGGAAACCAACTAGCTTTCCCAAAACCTTTTCACAAACTTAGCTTTACCACTAACTGTTCCAACACTTCCTCACATATAGCATGCTTACTAGCCACTATTCAACAAAGTGGTAGAAAAGGTGCGCTATTTCTCCTTAAATATCACAAACTACATGTAAACTCTTCATAAAAGCTAGGATATACTATTAAACCTCTAGCCAAGTACTCACCTTAAAACAGAAACTGCGCAAGACATACTCTCAAAATTAATATTACAACTACTATAGACACTTATGTAATACCAGCTACTACACATTGAGTATACAATAATTTAACTGTTACAACTCCACAAACTACTTACGTAAGCACAAATGTTGCACTCTAAATAGAACCAAAATTACTATTAAAATATAATTTAACCATTGCAAATTCACCACAGACTTACATGAAGGTACGTACAGGACAGTGACTTAAAAACAAATTAACTATTACAACTCCACCAAGTAGATACATCAAGGCAACTACTGGACACTAAATAGAATATAATAATTATACCAATTCCACCAACTACTTACCTCAGAGCAGATACCAAATATTCTGCACATTATAAATTAACCGCTACAAATTCCCCACATGCTAATGTGAGAGTACATGCAGCATACTCATTATATAAAAAATTAAATATTACAACTCCACCAAACACTTACCTCAAAGCAGGTGCTGGACAGTAAACAGAACTAAAATTACTATTTCAAATACACCAAATACTTACCTCAGAGCATATGCTTCACACTAAATAGAACTAAAATTACTATTGCAACTACTCCAACTACTTACCTCAGGCCAGATAGGAAATATTAATTCAGCACATTGCAAATGAACCATTGCAAATACCCCACATCATGACGTGACGGTATGTGCAGGATAATTACTCTAAAAAAAGTTTACTATTACAACTCCACCAAATACCAAACTGAAAGCAGGTGCTGGACACTAAATAGAATGAAAATTATTATTCCAACTCCACCAACTACTTACCTCAAAAGAGATTACACACATTAATTACACTACAAATGAATCACTGCAAATTCCCCAC
Source organism: Pleurodeles waltl (assembly GCF_031143425.1). NCBI lineage: Eukaryota > Metazoa > Chordata > Amphibia > Caudata > Salamandridae > Pleurodeles > Pleurodeles waltl. The sequence continues at coordinate 328,695,546 of NC_090437.1, forward strand.
ATATTTACATTAGGGTATGTGCTGGACAGTGAATACAAAAAGAATTTACTATTACAACTCCACCAAATACTTACCTCAGAGCAGGTGCTGGACAGTAAATAGCACTAAAATTACTATTCCAACTCCACCAAATACTTACCTCATAGCACATGACAAATACTCAGTACATTCCAAAATAACCATGCCAACTTCACTGCATACTTACATGAACATAGGTGCTGGACAGTAACTACAAAAAAAATATAGTATTACAACTCCACCAAGTACTTACCTCAAAACAAACACTAGTCACAAAGTAGACCCACGTTTACAAATCTAAAAGCAAAAATTACTTACCGCAACAGATAATAAACAATCACCAAATGTAAAAGTTAACATGGCAGCTACACCAAACAATTACAAAGAGCACGCAGTATACATTAACTAAATTACTATTTTATAAAGTAATTCCACCACAGATTTAAAATTAAAAACAAAAATGTTCTTATAATCTATTGGTTTTTTACATTATTTACAGATATTTCACAAATGGCATCACAAGGAGAAGCAAGTTCCGTGTCCTCAAGAACCGGACACCAGCTACTAAAGTATGAAGGTTATCTTTATTGCAGAGACAAGGTTGTCAACCTCAGGAGTCATTGGAGGTGTGTACAATTCTACTCTTTACATTGCAGAGGCAGAGCTGTTACTCTGAAAGACACAGTTGTTAAGACAACAGATCACAACCACTCTGCCTCTGCAATGGAAATTGAGATTAGAGAAAACGTACAAAAAATAAAACATATTGCACACTCCTCTAATGACTCCTGCGGACAGGCTACAAGGGAGGTAGTACAAAACATTCCCGTACAGATTGCAGGTAGCATGCCTTCTATACCGAACATTAGGCGAATGTTTCAATGAGAAAAACTGGCAAGTAATCCCCAACATATAACACCACAATCCTATGAAGACATTAACATCCCCCCAGAACTAAAAATTACCTTTTCCAAAGAAACTTTCCTCATGCACGACAACGAAAACCCTCAAAAAATAATTTTAATATTTAGCACAACCCACAACTTACTAATCCTGCAAAATAGTGAAATTTGGATGATGGATGGAACATTTAAATCTACACCCCATCCATTCATTCAAATTTACACTATACATGCCACAAAAAATAACACTACAGTCCCCCTAGTGGATGCATTATTGCCTGATAAACATTCCTCTACTTACACTGAATTTTTATCAACAATCAAAAACAAAACACTAAATAAAACACCTAGAAAAGTGATACTAGATTTCGAATTATCAATGATAAACACAATACTGAAAATATATCCACAAACCCTAATTCAATGATGCTTTTTCCAATTTTCACAAGCATATTGGCGTAGAATACAAAAATCATCCCTAACGAGAGAATATTTTTCAGACTGCATACTACAATTTGAATTAAAAAAACTCACAGCATTATGCTTTGTACCACCTGCAAAAGTAGATGAGTATTACACAACAATAATACACTCTAACTATTATACAGTAATGAAGACAAATTGGCACCCTTACTAAATTACTTTGAAGAAACCTGGATTGGACACCTAAACAGATCTGGTCGCAGACGAAAGCCAAGATTTCCAATAGAATGGTGGAACTGCTACCAGACCTGCTTAGAAGGTGGTGCAAAGACTAATAATGCCATAGAGGGATGGCACAACTCCTTCAATAAAGCAATAGGTAAACCCCACCCAAACCTGTATCATTTCATGGAAATTTTGAAAAAGAAGCAAAGTTTCCAAGAAATGAGACTTGCTCAATCACTCTCAGGTAGCCTGAACCCACGCACAAGTCAAAAAAGCAAAGAAATGACAGAAAGAATTTTGGCAAAAATACAACAATTTGATACAATAACAGCATCAGACTACCTCGACAGTCTAGCATATATTCTGCATTACTAACAACCACTAACCTACTAAAAAATTACATGCCAGTTTTAAAAAAAAGGCCACCAATTAAATTGACATTTCTGAAATTATTTTCACACTAAATTTATCCAACCAAAATTGTTCCTACCTTTGAAGTTTTCATGTCTTCATCCAAACATGTGTTGCTTAAGAAATCTTCCTCATTAATATAGAAGAAGCATCTCATACTGCAGAAAGTAAATAAATAAACATTAATCTTTAAAAAAAATATATAATTTTAGATATAAAATGGATGATAACAAAAACAACTCTGTATACGATAAAAAGTATAAAAAATATAAAATATAACATTTCACCAAACCAGAAATTAGAAAAAATAACAAATATTAAAAACACCTCATAAACATTTTACCCAAAAAAAGTAAAACAATTAATCAGATACTTACCAAAGCAACATCATTAAATAAAATATTAACAATCATCAAAAAGACATGAAAACGAAATAAAGGACACTACTAATACAAAATAAAAAAATAATTACGAAGGCTGTTACAATTAACCAAATATTTGTTTTATAAACTGAACAATTACCTTCCTTATAAATCCCTAAAACAAATTTATCACAAGCAAAAAGAGAATTGTTCGTAATTATTAGAAAAGCAGTACAATCATTGTAAACATAAAACACTGCTAAACATTTTTTTTCTTTTTTTTACGATACCACTATCATCTACAAAACTGTATGGAAACAAAAAATTAAACATAAAAAACATTCCAAACATCGAAAATCTACTACCTACCTTATAACTACCTCCGACAACTATTTCTGTAATAAAAATAACCCTAAAACATACTCTAAAAAAAAATTATAATCCCACTTACCCGAACGAGGTCTCCGCTTCCGTCCTCTCTTGAGCGCGACGCTCCTCTGACTGAAAACAGAAGACGTCAAACAATGTAAACATGGAAGAGCACTAAAAATAGAAAACTGACTATTTCACTCATAGACTATAATAGGGAAAAGAAGAAAATACCACAAAAAATAGTTAAATAAATGTAAAAAAATGTGTAAAAAATTTCAAAAAATCTGGATATACTAAATAATAAATACACATTTTTGTTTGCATTTTTTTAAACTTTATTATGTTGAAAATAAAAATTATTTAAAAAAAATAATTGGTTGTTTTATTATTTAAAAATTAAATTTGCATAAAAAAATATATTATTGTGAATGAAACAAATTCTAAAACCTAAAAAAATAAAAAATAAAAATATCTATGTATTTTCAAAACATTTGTAATTAAATAATACATTTAAATAAAATACTATTAATACAATTTTATATATATATAAAATTATACATCCAAAAATAGTATTTTTTTTAATCATATTAATTTTATCACACCAGAAAAAAATATTCACATTCTCAAAATAAATTAAAAAAAATATGTTATCAATTTTTAAAAATTACAAAAACAAATTACAATAAATCAAAAATAAAAAATATTTTAAATAATAAACTTTTACATATTTATAATCAAAATTCTACTCTACTAAATACTATTATATTAAACATTCAAATATAAATTTTAAAACATAACTATTTTCAAACAAAAAAATATACATCTTTAACATCAAAAAAATAAAAAAAATAAAAAACTAAAACAAAATAAAAATAAAATAAAATCACCTGTACAAAAAAAATCATTATCAATACATTCCCAAATCATTATCCACCAATAAACAAAATCCCATCCCTAAAAAAAATGACACCAATATAAAAAATACCCAAAGTATTAAAAAAATACCTGATTATAAACACACTTCCCCACCCATAACCCCTACATCCCCTGTATCCCACCCCTAATTCGACTCATACTTTTAATTAAAACAAATAAAAAATTACCCAAATACATTAAATAATACCTGAGTATTAATATACTTCACACCCATAACCCCTATATCCCAAATATCCCATCCATTATACCACAACTGTTTTTTTTTAAAATTACAAAATAACCCAAGTCTACAAATTAATACCCAAGTACTAAAACACTTCACCACCCCTTCATTCAATCTATCCCATCCCTTATCCCACAATTTATTTTTACACAATATTAAAAAAATTACCCAAGTGTATAAAAAAATACCCAAGTATTAATATACTTTCCACCCATAACATCCATCCCATATATCCCATCTATTATCCCACAGCTTATTAAAAAAAATATATATATATATTACCCAAGTGTACCAACTAATACCCAAAGTACTAATACACTTCCCCACCCATAACCCCTACATCCCATATATCCACCCCTAAACCTACAGCATATAATTACAAATATATAAAACATTACTCAACTATATCAATTAATACTCTAGTATTAATAAACTTAACCACCCATGACCCCTGTATTCCATATATCCCACACCTAAGTCCACAGCAAGTTTTCCACAAAAAAAAAATCCAAAATCTACAAATTAATACCTCAGTATTAGTAAATTTTCCAACCCAGAACCCTTACAAGCAATTTAGCCCATACATTACCTCATACAATATTTTTAAATATTTAATAAAATGTTACCAAATTATTTGAAATAATACCGAAGTATTGATAAACTATACCACCCATAACCCCTCCATCTCATCTATTCCATCACTTATCCCACAATTAATTTTCCAAAAAACAAATAAAAAATTAACCAACAGTATAAATTAATCCCTAAATACTAATACACTTCAACACCAATAGAAAGCTGCGTCCCATATATCCCACCCCTTCCCACATAAATTATTGAAATTACAAATAAAAAAATTATCCCACAGTATAAATTAATACCTGGGTATTAATACACTCCCCATCCATAAACCCTACATGCGAGATATCCCACCCCTAAATCCACAACATGAATTCCAAAATTTTCAAAAAACAAGTGTATAAATTATTATCTAACTATTAATACACTTCCCCACCCATAACATACGCAAGCCATACATTCCATCCCTTAATCCACAGCATACCCTTAAAAAAATATAAAAAAATATACTCAAAGTCCTAATAAAATACCCAAGTATTAATACACTGCCCCACCCAGATTTCACAAACAAAAAAATACCCAAGTATAACAATTAATACCCAATTACTAATACGCTTCCCCACCCATAACCCCTACATCCCATATATCCCACCCCTAAATCCACAACATAAAGTCCAAAACTTTACAAAAACAATTGTATGAATTAATACCTGAGTATTAATACACTTCCCCACCCAAGACAACCACAACCCATACACTCCAATCCTTAATCCACAACATATCCTTAAAAATTATAAATAAAAATACTCAAATTCCTAATAAAATACCCAAATATTAATACACTCCACCACCCATATTTCACAATAACAAAAAACAAGTATATAAATGAATACCCAATAACTCATACACTTCCCCACCCATAACCCCTACATCCCATATATCCCACCTCTAAATCCACAACATAAATACCCAAATAAAAAAAAAACAAGTAAATAAATTATTACCTGAGTATTAATACACTTCCCCACCCATAACGCCCACAACCCATACATTCCATCCCTTAATAAACAGCATATTTTTTTTAAAAAAATAAACAAATATAATAAAAGTCCTAATAAAATACCCAAGTATTAATACACTGCACCACCCAGATTTCACACAAAAAAATACCCAAGTATATTAATTAATACCCAATGACTAATACACTTCCCCACCCATAACCCCTACATCCCACATATCCCGTCCCTTAACCCACAGCATGCCACCCCATAAAAAAAAAATACTCAAATACTAATTTTCATACCTGAGTAATAATACCCAACCCTACTTATAACCCCTCCATCCCACATATACCACCCCTAAATCCACAGAATAATTTAAATAAATGTAAAAAAATACCCAAGTGTATACATTATTTACTAATACCTAACAATTTTTTTTTTTAAATACTCAAACATTCAAATTCATAATTGCCCTACATAACACCAAAAAACTAGACAAAAACAAAACATTTTAAAATAAAAACTTCAGTATCACTACCCACGTAGATAAATATATAAAAAATATATATATCTGAAGACATATATACATAAAAATACTATATTTACACATATATAAATTAATATATACAAACACAAACATAAATAAACACAACATATCCAATAATACAAATATTAAATATACATGTATATAAAATTCAACACATAATAATTAAACTCTAAACAAATAAATAACAAAACACAAAACTTACCTTAAAATTCATTATTAAAAAAAGCACTTACCTTAAATTTCGTTGTTCTGGCATTAGTTGTTAAGGCAAAAACGTTGTTAAGGCAGTAGTTGTTCTGAACTTTGTTGTTAAGACCTAGTAGTTCTTCGGGATTCGTTGTTAAGGCAAGTAGTAGTTCCAACATAGTTGTTCAGGTTGTTTCCCCCACCATGGGCATGACAATGCTCCGCCTCATCTAAGAGGGGCAACAGTCTTTCTACTCCCCTGCGGACTAAAGTATCTCATCCCAATGGCAAGGAAGAAGACATTTGGCTTTGTTGGGTGTTGATTTTACATATGGGCCAGGAGAACTCAGCTAACTCCCATTATCGTTTCACTTGTAATGGTGAACGGCTACACTTTTGGGGCTTGGGTAGGTGCCACCTGGAAAAACCTACCAGATGCAGACACATCTGGAAACTAAGGCCCATATTTGTGGATTTTGATGTAAAATTGCGCTAATACAGTTGTGTGTCAAAATCCATTGTGCCTGCTAGCACCATTCCATAGCATCTGCAGGACCCATATTTATGGAAAGGAGCAAGGTGACGCAAAGGACAGGCTAGCGTCTATAGAAAAGACGCTAGCTGGAGGAGATGGCGGGTTGGGAAAAGGCGCAAGTGGGCCAGAAATGACGCTAGGCTTGTTAGCAGCAATAAATATGTCGCTAACCAGCCTAGCATTATTTTCTGACGCACTACCACCCAACCATGACTCCTGTCTTAGTAAAGACAGGAGTCATGCCCACCACACCAATGGAAAGCCCAGGGGACCAGTGTCCCCTGGGAAAGGCCATAATACCCAGTGCCAGTCAGGAGCCCCATGTAATGGGCCCCACTGGCACAGAAAAAAAATTATACTTACCTATACTTACCCAGGATGGGGTCCCCCATCCTATGGCGTCCCTTTGGTGTGGGTGGGGGTGTTCCTGGGGCTTGGGGTGGGTATCGATGGGCTCATTCCATGGTGTTTAGCCATGGGAATGGGTCCACAGGTCTCCTAACGCCCGGTCAGTCCCAGGCATTAAATAATGGCTCTAGGCAGGCTTAGTGCCAATATTTTGGTCTGCCTACTCCGTGCGCAACATTTGTGCTCCAAAGTATAAATAAGGTGGTAGGGTGTTAGCGTGATATTGTTGATGGGAACGCCTACCTTGCATCTAATTAGCGCAAGGTAGTTTCCCTCATCCACAATATGACACTAACCCCTATAGTTTAACGCTGATGGGTCTAGTGTCAAAATATAAATATAGAGTTAGCTATGCGCCGTTTTAGCTTCAAAATTTGTGGCGCTAAAACAGCACAAGCCAAGTATAAATCTGCACCTACATATTTAGGGGTATCTAGTGTGGTATGCTTCACATGCACCCTACATAAGTTTCTTACCCACAAAACCCTCCAAACCTCAAGCAATTGCTAAAATCAAACATTTTCCTAACATTTCTATGATGGAAACTTCCACAATCCTCAAGAATCCACACAATTTCTACCACTCAGCATTGCTCCACCTGTGCTGATAAAAACTCTGCCTCACATGTGTGGCTGGGCCTAGTGTCAGTGATGGGAACACATCCAATCGAGGTCAATCAGAGTCTCCATGCAAGGGCACCTATTGTCCTTGGTTTGATCCGTTCCTGTCATGGCACAAAGCTCAGCCACACAAGCGGGGCAGAGTTATCCACACAGGTGGGGCAATGCTAGGTAGTAGAAATTTTGTAGATTCCTGCTTATTCCAGATGTTTCTGTCACAGAAATGAAAAGAAAATGTGTGATTTCGGGCAAAGTTTGAGGTATGCAGGTCATTGTGTGACACCGTGCTTTACTGTGGCGTCTCTTTTTTCAACACCGGTCGGACCGCAACTCCAATTATCAGAGCGTCGTCCTCAACGTTTCTGCATACCATTTACGGCGTGTTTCAGGAGGCACATTTCGTGCTCCTGGTCGCGTTGTCCTTATCTGTCTTTTTAACATTTCTTCCTGGTTGGTGGTGGGCTCCTCTTCTTTTCATTTTCCTTCTGTTTTTTCTGTGCACTTCATCTTTTTCTTTCTCTTGGTATCCTGTTCCTTTTTTCCCAGCATGCATTTTTCCTTTATACTGCTACTCTTTTCCCATTCTTTTTGTATGGGCCTTTCCCTATCCAAGATGGCACAGTTTTCTCTTCCTCGGTTGCCACTTCCTGTCTTCCTGTATATAAGTCACTCAGTCCTGATCTGCTTTGGGTTTCAAACACTTCCTCTTGGTGGTGATCTTCGCTCCTGTTCGTCGCATTTTTCTCCAGTTCCTGTTGCTCTGATTGAGATTTTTCCTTTTTTTCCTTTTTTTTCACTCTTGTTTTTTCCTCTTTTTCAGGAGTTCCTATTTAGAGGTTTTTCCCATATTTTTGTTTTTTTCCCTCTGGGATTCCTTCTGGAGGGTACGGTCTTCTTAGGCATTCTCCTGTCAAGCAGCACTGTGGCTACTAGAAACGATTGCCCTTATCGTGGTCTATCCAGAACCAACAGAAGACCAGGAGCTCTTTCAAATCCTTCAGTCAAAGGTGAGAAGCATTGTGCAGATTGAGACAGATTGCAACGCCAAAGGAATCCGTGTTGTAAGACAATAATGGAAGGACTATAGGGGTAGTAGAAAATGCACAAGCCATGCTGCAGACAGTCCAACAACAAGCTCGAGTTACAGCAATTGCGGCCTGAAAATACCGCACTAAGACAAGTCCTGTCCCCCCGGTCAGTTGTTGTACCACCCGTATCTGCTGCTACACCTCGATATTCTGGGGATCCTCAGATGACAAAGGAGTTTCTGCATGCCCTAACAGTTTTCCTCGCCTTTCTTCTGCTGCAATTTTCTTCCGATAAGGCTAAGGTGAGTTATCTAATCAGTGCCTTCTCTGGCCCTGCACTAGCTTGGGCGACTCCCTTGGTCGCTGCAGAAGATCCTGTCCTGAATAATTATCCTGCTTTCTTGAAACTTTTCAAACAGATGTTTGAAAGGCCTGGGTTGGAAGCAGCAGCAGAGGAGGCCTTATGTGATATACAGCAAGGCAATCAGGACGTTTTGCACTATATAACCCGCTTCAAACAGTTGGAAGCCAAAACTACTTGGGTGGAACTCACCTTTGTAACCTTGTTCCGCCGAGGACTAAGTCAACAAATCTAGGATGAGTTAGTACATTTTGCTCCAACCTGTTCCTTGAAGGAATTAATGGACCAAGCCAGGAACAAAGAATATAGATTACGAGAGTGCAAGATGGAAAGAAGAAGAACCCGTGTACCATATCAGCCTGGCGTTAATCGTACCATCTGTCAGCCAACTGACGGAGTCCATTCTGAAGCTTCTCCATCTTCTACAGAAGAGCCCATGCAGATTGATCTTGACTGTGGTACGTTATCTGAGTCTGAAAAGGAGGATAGAAGATGAAAGGGTCTTTGCCCTTATTGTGGCAAGGCTGGTCATCTGATTCGTAGTTGTCATGTTCGTCCTTCCAGACCTCCGGGAAAAGCCAGCTCCCTGTAAGGAGGAAGGGGACGGGAGGAGCTGAGGTACCATCAATATGTTCCTCCAGAGAAGCTATGCCCACTTCGTTTATCCTTTCGGTCACATTACAATGTTCACAGGGTCAGAAAGAACAACTCTTTGCTCTTGTGGACTGTGAAGCCAGTGGAATTTATTTAGACGAGACCTGGGCTAAGAAGAAGGGTGCTCCACGTATTCCTAAGGAAACCCCTGAGCAACTACACACTGTTGTTGGCTCCCCTTTAACTTCAGGACCTGTGGTTGCTTCTACTCCTACACGCTGTTTGAATTTTGGAAGGTACCAAGCACATGTTGCTTTTGATCTTATATCCTCACCTAACCACATGATGATTTTAGGAATACCTTGGTTAAACCGGTACAACCCCTGTATCAAATGGGAAATGAGAGCAATATCCTGCACATCTCGGTTTTGTCAGCAAAATTGCTATTCTACCAACTCATATTGGTCTCCCAAAGGATTTTATCAGTTCTCTAAAAATACCCACAACTCTATAAGTAAGATTCAAGGGGTACCGGATTGTTACCAGGAATACTTTGACATCTTTCAGAAACCTAGTAATCCCATCTTACCTCCTCATTGTATCTATGAATGTGCTATTCCTTTGGTTCTGAACAAAGTAGTTCCATTTGATCAAATGTATTCCTTGACAGATTTAGAAAAGAAGGGTCTCAAAGAATACTTAGATGACAACTGAACGAATGGATTAATTGCTCCTTCTTCATCTCCTGCTGGGGCTCCTCTCTTCTTCGTTCCCAAAATGACTAAAGATCTGCGTCCATGTGTCGACTTTCACAGACTCAACAAAATAACAATCAAAGATCGTTATCCTTTACCTTTAATTAGGGATATACTGGATGCCATCCAAGGAGGCAAGATGTTCACTAAATTAGATCTAAGAGGTGCCTATCATCTGTTGCGTATCAAGGTAGGAGATGAATGGAAAACAGCCTTCCGTACTCCATTCGGACACTATGAATATCGTGTCATGCCTTTTGGATTAACTAATGCACCTTCTGTTTTCCAACGATTCATGGATTCTGTGTTTTCTGACTTGTTAAATCAAACTGTAGTAATTTATCTGGATGATATCTTTATATATTCACGTAATTCTGAACAACATACTGAACATGTACTAAAGGTTTTGGAAAGACTAAAAATGAACCAATTATCTTGCAAACCAGAGAAATGTGAATTTCACAAGACCGAAGTGATGTGTTTGGGGTTCAGTATCAATCAAAGAGGAAACTCCATGGACCCAGACAAAGTAAGAGCCATCCTTGACTGGCCTTCTCCATCTTCTGTAAAGGAAACTCAATGTTTTCTTGGGCTTTCAATCTTCTACCGACAATTCATTCAGGATTTTGTCCACCAACAAAGTTTCATCACCCAGACTATTAAAGAAGAAAATTTGAAGAAGGGATTTGTCTGGACTGAAAGTGCTGAATGGGCCTTTCAGGAGCTAAAGAAGTCCTTCACTCAAGCACCCATTTTGCGACATCCTGCTACTACTAAGAAATTTATAGTAGTGACTGATGCGTCTGAAAGAGCCATAGGAGCGGTTCTACTTCAAGAACAAGACGATGATTGATTGGAACACCCTATCTTCTATCTCTCTCACATTCTGACTGAAGCAGAACATAATTACTCAGTACTGGAATGGGTATTGCTTGCTCTCAAAGTAGCATGTAAAGAATGGTGACATTTCTTGATGGGCACTAGAGAGCCTTTTGAAGCCAGGACTGAACACCGTAATTTGCAACGCCCTAGAAGCTTTCAGTGCTGTAATAGTCGTCAAGCAAGATGGGCCTTATTTTTTAGCCAGAATGATTTTGTGATAACTTACACACCTGGGTCCCAGAATTTAGTGGCAGATGCATTATCCCGTTGATATCCTGACATTGCCAATACCTCCTCTCCACACATCATTGCGTCCAGTAGAATTATATGGGTTACTCAATCTTTTCTGGATCGAGTTAAATCTGAGTACCTGTTTCTTCCACTTGAAGAGTGGAATAAAGTGACACCTCTCTTACAAAAAGATCAAGACTACTTCTGTCATCAAAAGACCCTTTTGTTACCTGCTGAAAAAGTACAGACCGAGGCATTACAAATGTATCAGGGTCCTCCGGTAGCTGGGCATAGAGGAATCAAGAAGACCCAGGAACTGCATCAACAATCTTTTTGGTGGCCTTCCCTTAAGAAAGATACGGAAACCTAAGTCTCAGCCTGTCCTGAATGTGCCCAGACCAAGATACCCAGAACTAAACCATCAGGTTTATTGATGCCTTTACCTGTTTCCTCAGCTCCTTGGTGTTCCCTTTCCACAGATTTCATTTGTTCCCTACCGTCTTCTTCTGGTAACCATGTCATCATGGTAACTATTGATTCCTCAACCAAGATGGTGCATTTCACAGCCTTAAAGAAATTACCAACAGCCCCTGAAATGAGTCGTATATTTATGCGAGACATTTTTCGCATCAATGATCTTCCTCAAGAGTTCATTTCTGATAGAGGGACGCAATATGTGTCACGATTTTGGAGAGCTTTTGGTGCCTTATTAAACATTGATGTGTCCTTGTCCTCTGGTTTTCATCCATAAACCAATGGTCAGACTGAATGTGTGAATCAGGAACTTCAACAATACCTGAAATGTTACTGTAATGCCACTCAAAGTAATTGGTCGGATCTTCTTGCCCTTGCTGAATTCTCCTATAACAATACAGTACATAGTGGAACCGGAGCAACACCTTTTGATTGCACCTATGGTTACCATCCTAGGGTCATGTCCACTATTCCTTATAAGACTTCGCTTGTTCCTGCAGTCACTTCTTTTGCACGACGAATCCGCCAGATCCAAAGCCTAATCCATACCTTTCTTTTAGCTTCTAAACAAGCAATGAAATGGAAGGCAGATCGTCAACATCAGAAGGCACCCTCATATCAAGCACGACACAAGGTGTGGATTTCCTCCAGATTTCTGCTCTCTCGGTTTTCTCTAAAGAAATTCAAACCTCGTTTTTATGGACCCTTTCGGATCCTGCAAGTGTTGAATACTGTTGCTGTTCGACTAAGGTTGCCTCATGCATGGAGAGTTCTTCCTGTTTTTTATGTGTCCCAGTTAAAACCTTTCATTCCCGACCCGTACAATTGACATTTTCAACGACCTCTTCCTCTTTCTGTGGATGGCCCTCCTGAATACGAAGTGCTGGAAATCTGTGATTCTCGCGTCTCTCGGAACAAACTACAGTTTTTGATTTACTGGAAGGGTTACCCCCTCAGAGACTGCTCTTGGGAGGATGCCTCCTCTGTCCATGTCCCCCAATTGGTTCGCCTTTTTTATTCCCGTTACCCAGACAAGCCTGGGGACTCGAGGAGGGAACCTAGTGTGACACCGTGCATAACTGCGTCGTCTCTTTTTTCAATAGCGGTCAGACCGCAACTCCGATTATTGGAGCGCCGTCCTCTGCGTTTCTGCACACCATTTTCGGCGTGTTTCAGGAGGCACATTTTGTGCTCCCGGTCGAGTCAACCTTACCTGTCTTTTTAACATTTCTTGCTGCCGATGGTGGGCTCCTCTTCTTTTCATTTTTCTTCTTCTCTTCTGGTTTTTCTGTGCACTTTGTCTTTTCCTTTCTCTTGGTATCCATACTGTCTTCTTGCTGGTTTCCATGTTGTCTTCTTTCTGTTCCTTTTTTCCCAGCATGCATTTTAATTTTATACTGCTACTCTTTTCCCATTCTTTTTGTATGGGCCTTTCACAATCAAAGATGGCGCAGTTTTCTCTTCCTTGGTTGTCACTTCCTGTCTTCCTGTATATAAGTCACTCAGTCCTGATCTGCTTTGGGTTTCAAACACTTCCTCTTGGTTGTGATCTTCGCTCCTGTTCGTCGCATTTTTCTCCAGTTCCTGTTGCTCTGATTGAGATTTTTCAATTTTTTCCTTTTTTTCACTCTTGTTTTTTCCTCTTTTTCAGGAGTTCCTATTTAGAGGTTTTTCTCATATTATTGTTTTTTTTCCTGTGGGACTCCTTCTGGAGGGTACTGTCTTCTTAGGCATTTTCCTATCAAGCAGCACCGTGGCTACTAGAAATGGTCACCCTTATTGTGGTCTATCCAGAACCAACAGAAGACCGGGAGCTCTTTCAAATCCTTCAGTCAAAGGTCAGAAGCATTGTGCAGATCATGACAGATTGCAACACCAAAGGATTTCATGTCGTGAGACAATAATGGAAGGACCACAGGGAGACGTAGTAGAAAATGCACAAGCCATGTTGCAGACAGTCCAACAACAAGATCAAGAGTTACAGCAATTGCGGGCTGAATATACAGCACTAAGACAAGCCCTGTCCTCCCGGTCAATGGATGTACCACCCGCATCTGCTGCTACACCTCGATATTCTGGGGATCCTCAGAAGATAAAGGAGTTTCTGGATTCCATAACGTTTTTCTTTGCCTTTCACCTGCTGCAATTTTCTTCCGATAAAGCTAAGGTGGGATATCTAATCAGTTCGTTGTCTGTCCCTGCAGTAGCTTGGGCGACTCCCTTGGTCTTCACAGAAGATCCTGTCCTGAATAATTATCCTGCTTTCTTGAACCTTTTCAAGCAGATGTTTGAAAGGCCTGGGTTGGAAGCAGCAGCAGAGGAGGCCTTATGTGATATACAGCAGGGCAATCAGTACGATTAGCAATACATAACCTGCTTCAAACAGTTGAAAGCCAAAACTACTTGGGTGGAACGCACCTTTGTAACGTTGTTACACCGAGGACTAAGTGAAGAACTCAAGGATGAGTTAGTACATTCTACTCCAACCCGTCCCTTGAAGGAATTAATGGACCAAGCCATGACATAGAATATAGATTACGAGAGCGCAAGATGGAAAGAAGAAGAACTCGTGTACCATATCAGCCTGGCGTTAATTGTACCAGTAGTCGGCCAACTGATGAAGTCCATTCTGTAGCTTCTCCATCTTCTACAGAAGAGCCCATGTAGATTGATCTTGACCATGGTCCATTATCTGAGTCTGAAAAGGAGGATAGAAGACGAAAGGCTCTTTACCTTTATTGTGGCAAGGCTGGTCATTTGATTCATATTTGTCCTGTTCGTCCTTCCAGACCTTTGGGAAACACCAGCTCCCATCCCCTGTAAGGAGGAAGGGGACGGAAGGAGCTGAGGTATGGTCACTATGTTCCTACTAAGAAACTATGTCCACTTCGTTTATCCTTTCGGTCACATTACAATGTTCACAAGGTCAGGATGAACAACTCTTTGCTCTTGTAGACTGTGGAGCCAGTGGAATCTATTTAGATGGGACCTGGGCTAAGAATAAGGGTGCTCCACGTATTCCTAGGGAAACCCCTAAGCAAGTACACACTGTTGATGGCTCCCCTTTAACCTCAGGACCTGTGGTTGCTTCTACTCCTACAATCTGTTTAAATTTTGGAAGGCACCAAGAACATGTTGCTTTTGATCTTATACCCTCGCCTAACCACACGCTGATTTTAGGAATACCTTTGTTAACCCGGCACAACCTCTGTATCAATTGGGAAATGAGAACAATATCCTTAACATCTCAGTTTTGTCAGCAAAATTGCTATTCTACCAACTCATATTGGTCTCACAAAGGATTTTATCAGTCCTCTAAAAATACCCACAACACTATAAATATGATACAAGGGGTACCGGATGGTTACCAGGAATACTTTGACAGTGTTCAGAAACCTAGTAATCCCATTTTACCTCCTCATCGTATCTATGACTGTGCTATTCCTTTGGTTCCAAACAAAGTAGTTCCATTTGGTCAAATGTATTCTTTGACAGATTTAGAAAAGAAGGTACTTGAAGAATACTTAGATGTCAGCTGAAAGAATGGATTAATTGCTCCTTCTTCATCTCCTGCTGGGGCTCCTCTTTTCTTCGTTCCCAAGAAGACTAAAGATCTGCATCCATGTGTCGACTTTTACGGACTCAATAAAATAACAATCAAAGATCGGTATCCTTTACCTTTAAATAGGGATATACTGGACGCCATCCAAGGAGCCAAGATGTCCACTAAATTATATCTCAGAGGTGCCTATCTCTGTTGTGTATCAAGGAAGGAGATGAATGGAAAACAGCCTTCCGTACTCCATACGGACACTATGAACATCATCTCATGCTTTATGAATTAACTAATGCAGCTTCTGTTTTCCAACGATTCATGGATTCTGTGTTTTCTGACTTGTTAAATCACACTGTAGTAATTTATCTGGACAATATCTTGATATAGTCACGTAATTCTGAACAACATACTGAACATTTACTAAAGGTTTTGGAAAGACTCAAAATTAACCAATTATCTTGCAAACCAGAGAAATGTGAATTTCACAAGACTGAAGTGATGTATTTGGGGTTCAGTATCAATCAAACAGGAATATCCATGGACCCAGACAAAGTAAGAGCCATCCTTGACTGGCCTTCTCCATCTTCTGTAAAGGAAATTCAATGTTTTCTTGGGCTTTCAAACTTCTACCGACAACTCATTTAGGATTTTGCCCACGAACAAAGTTTCATCACCCAGACTATTAAAAAAGAAAATTTGAAGAAAGGATTTGTCTGGACTGAAAGTGCTGAACGGGCCTTTCAGGAGCTAAAGAAGTCCTTCACTTAAGCACCCAATTTGTGACATCCTGATACTACTAGGAAACTTATACTATTGACTGATGCATCTGAAAGAGCTGAGGAGCGGTTCTACTTCAAGAACAAGATGATGATGGATTGGAACACCCTATCTTCTTTCTCTCTCACATTCTGACTGAAGCAGAACGTACTTACTCCGTGCTGGAATGGGAATTGCTTGCTCTCTAAGTAGCATGTAAAGAATGGAGACATTTCTTGATGGGTACTAGAGAGCCTTTAGAAGCCAGGACTGAACACCGTAATTTACAATGTCCTCGAAGCTTCCAGTGCCGTAATAGTCGTCAAGCAAGATGGGCCTTCTTTTTTAGCCAGTATGATTTTGTGATAACTTACATACCAGGGTCCCAGAATTTAGTGGCAGATGCATTATCCTGTCGATATCCTGACATCGTCAATACCTCCTCTCCACACGTCATTGAGCCCAGTTGAATTATAGGGGTTACTCAATCTTTTCTGGATCGAGTTAAATCTGAGTACCAGTTCCTTCCACTTGGAGAGTGGAATAAAGTGACTCCTCTCTTACAAAAAGATCAAGACTACTTCTATCATCAAAACTCCCTTTTCTTACCTACTGAAGAAGTATAGACCGAGGCATTACAAATGTGTCATGATCCTCTGGTAGCTGGGCATCGAGGAAACAAGAAGACCCAGAAACTGCTTCAATTATCTTTTTGGTGGCCTTCCCTTAAGAAAGATACAGAAACCTAAGTCTCAGCCTGTCCTGTATGCGCCCAGACCAAGATACCCAGAACTAAACCAGCAGGTTTATTGATGCCTTTACCTGTTCCCTCAGCTCCTTGGTGTACCATTTCCACAGATGTAATTTGTTCCCTACCGTCTTCTCCTGGTAACCAAGTCATCATGGTAACTATTGATTCTTTCAACAAGATGGTGCATTTCACAGCTCTAAAGAAATTACCAACAGCCCCTGAAATGAGTCACATATTTATGCAAGACATTTTTGTTGAATTCTCCTATAACAATACAGTACATAGTGCAACCGGAGCAACTCCTTTTGATTGCACCTATGGTTACTATCCTAGGGTCATGTCCACTACTCCTTATAAGACTTCGCTTGTTCCTGCAGTCACTTCTTTTGCACGACGAATCGGCCAGATCCAAAGCCTAATCCATATCACTCTTTTAGCTTTTAAACAAGCAATGAAACGGAAGGCGGATCGTCAACATCAGAAGGCACCCTCATATCAAGCAGGACACAAGGTGTGGCTTTCCTCCAGATTTCTGTTCTCTCGGTTTTCTCTAAACAAATTCAAACCTCGTTTTTATGGACCTTTTCGGATCGTGCAAGTGTTGAATCCTGTTGCTGTTTGACTAAGTTTGCCTCATACATGGAGAGTTCATCCTGTTTTTCATGTGTCCCAGTTAAAACCTTTCATTCCCGACCCATTTTCAACAACCTCCTCCTCTTTCTGTGGATGGCCATCCTGAATACGAAGTGCAGGAAATCTGTGATTCTCGAGTCTCTCAGGACAAAATACAATTTTTGATTTACTGGAAGGGTTACCCCCTCATTGACTGCTCTTGGGAGGATGCCTCCTCTGTCCATGCCCCCCAATTGGTTCGCCTTTTTTATTCCAGTTACCCAGACAAGCCTGGGGCCTCGAGGAGGGGGCCTACTGTGACGCCACACTTAACTGTATCGTCTCTTTTTTCAACAGTGGTCAGACCACGACTCCGATTATTGGAGCGCCGTCCTCTGCGTTTCTGCATACCATTTTCGGCAGATTTCAGGAGGCACATTTCGTGCTCCCAGTCGCGTCGTCCTTACCAGTCTTTTTAACATTTCTTGCTGGTTGGGGGTGGGCTCCTCTTCTTTTCATTTTTCTTCTTTTCTTCTGGTGTTTCTGTGCAATTCATCTTGTTATTCCTTTTGGTATCCATGCTGTCTTCTTGCTGGTTTCCATGTTGTCTTCTTTCTGTTCCATTTTTCTCAGCATGCATTTTTCTTTTATACTGCCATACTCCCATTCTTTTCTATGGGCCTTTCCCAATCCAAGATGGCACTGTTTTCTCTTCCTATGTTGTCACTTCCTGTCTTCCTGTATATAAGTCACTCAGTCCTGATCTGCTTTGGGTTGCAAATAGTTCCTCCTGGTGGTGATCCTCGCTCGTCTTGTTTTTCTCCAGTTCCTGTTACTCTGATTGAGATTTTTCCATTTTTTTCTTTTTTTCACTCCTGTTTTTTTCCTCTTTTTCAGGAGTTCCTGTTTTTAGGTTTTTCCCATATATATTTTTTTTTTTCTCTGGTACTCCTTTTGGAGGGTACGGTCTGCTTAGGCGTTCTCCTGTCAAGCAGCACCGTGGCTACTAGAAAGGGTCACCCTTATCGTGGTCCATCCAGAACCAACAGAAGACTGGGTGCTCTTTTAAATCCTTCAGTCAAAGGCGAGAAGCATCATGCAGATCGTGACACATTGTGGGTAAAACAAATCTAATGAGATCCATGCAAGTCATGCCACCCTGGATTCCCCTAAGTGTTTAGTTTAAAAAAAATTACAGTTTGGCTAGGTTTCAATTGGTGCCGGTTGAGCTAAAGTCCAAAATCAAGAGCTACCCACATTGGAAAAAGAGGGTCAGTTTTCGGTGGAAAAATGTGTTGCGTCCATGTGGTGTTTTGAGCTGTTCCTGTTGTAGGCACTAGCCTTACCCACACCAGTGAGGTATCATTTTGATTGGGAGAGTTGGGGATATGCCAGGTGGAAGGAAGTTTGTGGCTCTCCACAGATTCCAATACTTTCCATCACAGGAATGTGAGGAAAATGTGTTTTTTTAGTCAAGGTTTAAGGTTTGCAATCGATTTTGAGTCAAGAAACGTGGCAAGAGTCACTCAAGTCAGCTCATCCTGGTTATCCCTAGGTGTCTAGT
This sequence comes from Pleurodeles waltl, assembly GCF_031143425.1. Taxonomy (NCBI): domain Eukaryota; kingdom Metazoa; phylum Chordata; class Amphibia; order Caudata; family Salamandridae; genus Pleurodeles; species Pleurodeles waltl. The sequence goes on from NC_090437.1 coordinate 328,714,858, forward strand.
TTTAAATAATGTACAGGCTGGCTAGGTTTCCAAAGGTACCGGCTGAGCTAGGGTCCAAAATCTACAGCTACCCACATTGGAAAAAGAGTGTCAGCTTTCACTGGAAAAATGCATCACATCCATGTTGTGTTTTGGGCTGTTTCCTGCTGTTACTACTGGGCCTACCTACACTAGTGAGGTACCATTTGTATCGGGAGAGTTGGGGATATGCCGGGTGGAAGGAAATTTGTGTCTCCCTGCAGATTCCAGAACTTGCCATCACAGAAATGTGAGTAAAATGTGTTCTTTTTAAATCAAAATTTGAGGTTTGCAAGGGATTCTGGGTCAGAAAACGTGGCGAGCGCCATACAAGTCAGCTTACTCTGGATACCCCTAGCTGTCTAGGTTTCAAAAATATACATGTTGGTTAGGCTTCAAAAGGGACAGGCAGAGCTAGGGTCCAAAACCCAGAGCAACCCACATTTGAAAAAGTTGGTCAGTTTATGTTGGAAAAAGGTGTTGCATCTATGTTGTATTTTGGCCTGTTTCCTGTCTCAGGCACTAGGGCTACCCACACAAGTGAGGTTCCATTTAATCATGAGACTTGTGGAAGCATTGAATAGTAGAACATTTGTTATGATCAAATTGCTACATTCGTGCCTTTCAAATGTGAGCCAGTGTACAAGAAAGATGCCATTTTGAAAAATATCCTCCCAATCATGTGCAAGTATGGGTACCTGGAGATTCACAGATGTAGAAATAACCACTGCTTCTAAACTGTATGGCCCTCATTACAACCCTGGCGGTCGTGATAAAGCAGCGGTAATACAGCCAACAGGCCGGCTGTAAAAAAAATTGAACTATGACCATGGCGGAAACTGCTCACACAGACAGCTACTTTAACACACAGACCGACACGGCGGTAGCAACAGGCACCACGGCGGTAACCGCCCGCACTATTACAACAGGCCTATCCACCATCTTTTCTGGGGTGGTACCAATGACATCAAAAGCACAGTGGAAACAGTGCAAAGAAGCGAAAAGACTCACCCCTGGAGACTTAAGGAAGAACCACGCCGCCATAGATCCCGAGTTGCGGGTGTTCCCCATGCTCGTCTATCTCCTTCTTCACCATGAATACCAATCGAAGACGACCACGGTGAGTACTGCCGCCTAGCACACATGGGAGGAGGGAGGAGAAATAGAGTGACACACACAAGCAACACGCAACACCCCACCCCCAATACTTTACACACAAACAGATGCAGTAATATTACATATCCACCCCCTACCCCTCAGGAATAATGCAAGGACAAAAGTGATTGATTAAAGTGAGTGTAATAAGATAAAATACTAGAAATACGTCCTTCAAAATAAAAACATTATATACATATATGCAAATGGAGGGACACTGCCCAGTCCACAATGTCTGTGGGCCACAGGGCCATATCACATAGGCCAAGGCCCCACTTGACTCCTGCAACAACATGGAGAGAAGACTGCAGGGGCATCAGGTCGAAAATACACAGGCACTTCAGGGGGACAGGAAAAGGGGGGCACCTCAGCCCGAAGATTGAACAATACCACTGGTCCTGGGCGGGGGCTACATGCCCATCACACTGTCCTGGGGAGTGCAAAGCCACAGTCTCTCAAATGGGTGGTCTGCCCACTGCTTGGTCCTGGGGAGTGCAAGGCACAGTCTCTCAAGTGGGTGGTCTGTCCACCTTTTTGTCCTGGGGAGTGCAAAGCCACAGTCTCTCTAGTGGGTGGTCAGTCCACTGCTTGGTCCTGGGGAGTGCCATGCCACAGTCTCTCAAGTGGGTGGTCTGCTCACTGCTTGGTCCTAGGGAATGCAAAGCCACAGTCTCTCTAGTGGGTGGTTTGCCCGCTGCTTGGTCCTGGGGAGTGCCAAGCCACAGTCTCTCAAGTGGGTGGTTTGCCCACTGCTTGGTCCTGGGGAGTGCAAGGCCACAGTCTCTGAAGTGGATGGCTTCTCCACTGGTTCTGGAGGGGGCATTGTGCCCAGTGTGCTTCATCCTAGCATGGAGGGGGTGAGTGGATACCTTCTTCCACTGGTTCTGGAGGGGGCTTTGTGCCCAGGGTGCTTCATCCTGGCAAGGGGGGGGGTGAGTGGATGCCTTCTACCACTGGTTCTGGAGGGGGCTTTGTGCCCAGTGGGCTTCTTCCTGGCAAGGAGGGGGTGAGTGGATGCCTTCTTCCACTGGTTCTGGAGGGGGCTTTGTGCCCTGTGATGTAGCACAAGTGCAAGGTCCCAGTCTCTCACCTGGGTGTCACACCCACAGGATTTGCATGGGCCAGGATGCACTACAATCCATGGAGGCAGGACTACAAACTGCCTGCCGGCGGTGATGGCTGCTCAGTGGTGGCAGTGGCAGGGCTGGTGTTGAGGATGCCAGTGGTGGGGGGAGGCTCCTGCCCGTCCCCTGCAGCCTCAGACAGCTGCCCACTGGGGCTGCTGGCAGTGCTGGCAATGGTGGGGGGAGGCTCCTGCCGGTCCCCTGCAGCCTCGGACGGCTGCCCACTTGGGCTGCTGGCTGTGCTGGCAGTGGTGGGGGGGGGGCTCCTGCCGGTCCCCTGCAGCCTCAGACGGCTGCCCACTTGGGCTGCTGGCGGTGCTGGCAGTGGTAGGGGGAGGCTCCAACCTGTCCCCTGAAGCCTTGGATGGCTACCCACTTGGGCTGCTGCTGCTGGCACTGCTGCAGGCAGTAGTGCTGGTGGTGGTTCTGGTGGTGGTGCTGGTGTTGGGAATGCCCGTGGTGGGGGGAGGATCCAGCCCGTCCCCTGCAGCCTTGGACGGCTGCCCACTCAGGCTGCTGCTGGTACTGCTGCAGGCAGTGATGCTGGTGGTGGTGCTGGTGGCGGTGCTGGTGTCGGGAATGCCCGTGGTGGGGGAGGCTCCAGACCTTCCCCTGCAGCCTCGGATGGCTGAACTGCCATGGTTGGTGGTGGAGGCTTAGATTCAGTCCCTGCACCAGGCCTCCTGACCACCCTGCCTGCAGGGGCAGGCCCCTTGACCTTCCCAGCTTGTGGTGCCTCTTTGTCCTTCAGCTTGGCAACCGGTGGTGCCTCCTTGCCCTTCACAGCTGGTGGTGCCTCCTTGCCCATCACAGCTGGTGGTGCCTCCTTGCCCTTCACAGCTGCTGGTGCCTCCTTGTCCTTCCCTTTGGCAGCTGGTGCAGGCACATTGTCAGTGGTAATGGCTGGTTCCCTGGAGCCTCTCCCACCTGCAGTAGCTGCTGACACTACTGTGGCCGTGGACTGGGTGGCTGAGATGCTAGCCTGGGTTCTGACCACCCTGGCCCAACGTGAAGGACGGGGAAGGTGTAGGGAAGAGGTCAACGGCGGAGAGGAAAAGCTTCTTAGGGACACTGTGGCGGGAAGAGGGTGAAGGTCTGGGAGTGGAGGAAGAGGGAGTGGTTGTAGGACGTGTCAGTCTGCTGTGTTTGGGTGCAGGTGCATGGGCTGGATGCTGTTGTGAGGTGGATGGCTGAGTGGGTGTCTGAGTGCTTGAGTTTGAGTACTGTTTGGAGGAGGGGGCACAGACACAGTGGGAGAAGACACAGGGGACGTGTGCATGGATGTGAGGGACACTACTGGGAGGGTGGTGGACGAGGAGAGGGACACAGTGGAGGCAGTGGATGTTGGTGTGTCTGAATCTAGATGGTGTTTGTGTGAATACCTTTGGGATGATGTGTGGTGCTTGTGTTTGCCTGAGCCACTCCTGTGTGTTGTCTTGGATGCATGCAGGTCTGAATGTGTGCTTGGGATAGGTTTGGGTTCAGGGGAATGGGACTGGGCAGAGGAAGTTGGAGGGGGGAGGCTAGAGACAGGGACCATGGCTGCCATCAGGGAGGAGGCCAGAGCCTGGATTGATCTCTGTTGTGCCGCCATGCCAGAGTGAATGCCCTCCAGGAATGCATTTGTTTGTTGCAAATGGCCTGCCAGCCCCTGGATGGCATTCACTATGGTTGCCTGCCCAACAGGCCTACGCACTATGCAATGCACTACAAGTCACAATGCTAGTCACCGGCCCTAGGACAGGCTTACCTAAGGCCAATAGCAGCATACCTAAGACCCACAGACCCCTGCCCAATAGTGGAGGCCTACTAGCTTGGCTGGAGGACTTTCACATCAGAACCCTGCCCAACATAGGACCTACCATGCAATGTCCTACCTGGCCTAGGTAGCACCCACAGGCCCACATCCCCCACCCGGAGACCACCCCACCACGCGCAATTTATTTGGAAACTGTACTCACCCCCTTGTGGCTGCTGTGATGGCCTCAAGCGCCCAGCCAGCTCCAGATAGGCCACCGCCAGTATGCAGAATGTCAGGGGGGGTCAGGGTTCGACGGGCACCCCTTCCTCGTTGGGAGGCCATACCCAGCTGGGCCTCCGCCGTCTTCCGTGCCCAGGTTCTCAGGTCCTCCCACCGTTTGCGACAGCGGGTGCTCCACCTGCCGTAGACCCCAGGGTCCACACCTCCTTGGCGATGGCACACCATTTACCCTTTTTCTGATGGGCGCTCACCTGCAGACACATAAACATAGAAAAAGGTATCAGCCATACTGTCCGGCCTGTTACACTCATGGCCCACCATACCTGTCACATCCCCTTACGCACAGACATTGCCCACCATACATGCAGCATGCTGCCCAGGACCCTTCCACCCCCCCTTACACAAGGCCCTCACACACAGCACTCCATGCAATCATGCCCCATGCATCGTGCTGACAGTGTACTCACCTGTTGGTCTGGAGGCCCATACAGCATTCGGTACTGGGTAGGACCCCATCCACCCGTCTCTCCAACTCCACAGCAGTGAAGCCAGGGGCCCTTTCCCCAGTGACACGAGCCATGGTCGGTTCCAGACACAGGTCACAGCAGCACTTGCAGTGTAGGTCCTCTCCTGTTGAAGGTCACTTAGCAAGTGAGTGAACAGATAGAAAATGGTGGTCACATCCGCCGCGGTCCTTACCGTCACCACCGGCGTACATCACCATTGGCCGCTGTAACCCATAGGGCCCATAGACAACCAATGAGGAGTTGCACAGTGGTACTTTACCGCCTACCGCAACGACGCACAATGTCAGCGGCATTACCTCATTTCCACCTGTCCATCCACACGGGACAGGCAGACGCCATTTCATGGGGGGGGGGCAGGCCATGGCACCTAACTGTGTCATAGTACACATAGACACCATTTGGGCCTATCTGTAGGAAAGTACCATCTTGCCTGGCATGTTACCCCCATTTTTCACTGTATATATGTTGTTTTAGTTGTATGTGTCACTGGGACCCTGCCAGCCAGGGCCCCAGTGCTCATAAGTGTGCCCTGAATGTGTTACCTGTGTTATGACTAACTGTCTCACTGAGGCTCTGCTATCCAGAACCTCAGTGGTTATGCTCTCTCATTTCTTTCCAAATTGTCACTAACAGGCTAGTGACCAATTTCACCAATTTACATTGGCATACTGGAACACCCTTATAATTGCCTAGTATATGGTACTGAGGTACCCAGGGTATTGGGGTTCCAGGAGATCCCTATGGGCTGCAGCATTTCTTTTGCCACCCATAGGGAGCTCTGACAATTCTTACACAGGCCTGCCACTGCAGCCTGAGTGAAATAACGTCCACGTTATTTCACAGCCATTTACCACTGCACTTAAGTAACTTATAAGTCACCTATATGTCTAACCTTTACCTGGTAAAGGTTAGGTGCAAAGTTACTTAGTGTGTGGGCACCCTGGCACTAGCCAAGGTGCCCCCACATTGTTCAGGGCAAATTCCCCGGACTTTGTGAGTGCGGGGACACCATTACACGCGTGCACTACACATAGGTCAATACCTATGTGTAGCTTCACAATGGTAACTCCGAATATGGCCATGTAACATGTCTATGATCATGGAATTGCCCCCTCTATGCCATCCTGGCATTGTTGGCACAATCCCATGATCCCATGGGTCTGTAGCTCAGACCCGGGTACTGCCAAACTACCTTTCCCGGGGTTTCACTGCAGCTGCTGCTGCTGCCAACCCCTCAGACAGGTTTCTGCCCTCCTGGGGTCCAGCCAGGCTTGGCCCAGGATGGCAGAACAAAGGACTTCCTCAGAGAGAGGGTGTTACACCCTCTCCCTTTGGAAAAAGGTGTTAAGGCAGGGGAGGAGTAGCCTCCCCCAGCCTCTGGAAATGCTTTCATGGGCACGGATGGTGCCCATTTCTGCATAAGCCAGTCTACACCGGTTCAGGGACCCCTCAGCCCTGCTCTGGCGCGAAACTGGACAAAGGAAAGGGGAGTGACCACTCCCCTGACCTGCACCTCCCCTGGGAGGTAGCCAGAGCTCCTCCAGTGTGCTCCAGACCTCTGCCATCTTGGAAACAGAGGTGCTGCTGGCACACTGGACTGCTCTGAGTGGCGAGGGCCAGCAGGTGACGTCAGAGACTCCTTCTGATAGGCTCCTTCAGGTGTTGCTAGCCTATCTTCTCTCCTAAGTAGCCAAACCCTCTTTTCTTGCTATTTAGGGTCTCTGCTTTGGGGATTTCCTTAGATAACGAATGCAAGAGCTCATCAGAGTTCCTCTGCATCTCTCTCTTCACCTTCTGCCAAGGAATCGACTGCTGACCGTGCTGGAAGCCTGCAAAACTGCAACAAAGTAGCAAAGACGACTAATGCAACTCTGTAACGCTGATCCTGCCGCCTTCTCGACTGTTTTCCTGGTGGTGCATGCTGTGGGGGTAGTCTGCCTCCTCTCTGCACTAGAAGCTCCGAAGAAATCTCCAGTGGGTCGACGGAATCTTCCCCCTGCTACCGCAGGCACCAAAGAACTGCATCACTGGTCCCCTGGGTCTCCTCTCAGCACAACGAGCGAGGTCTCTTGAATCCAGCAACTCTGTCCAAGTGACTCCCACAGTCCAGTGACTCTTCAGTCCAAGTTTGGTGGAGGTAAGTCCTTGCCTCCCCACGCCAGACTGCATTGCTGGGATCCGCGTCTTTTGCAGCTACTCCGGCCTCTGTGCACTTCCGGCGCAAATCCTTTGTGCACAGCCAAGCCTTGGTCCACAGCACTCTAACCTGCATTGCATGACCTCCTGAGTTGTCCTCCGGCGGCGTGGGACTCCTTTGTGCAACTTCGGGTGAGCACCATTTCACTCCTCTTTGTAGTGCCTGTTCCGGCACTTCTGCGGGTGCTGCCTGCTTCTGAGAGGGCTCCTTGTCCTGCTGGTTGCCCCCTCTTTCCCCTGACGCAATTGGCGACATCCTAGTCCCTCCTGGGCCACAGCGGCATGCAAAAACTCTAACGACACGACTTGCAGCTAGCAAGGCTTGTTTGCGGTCTTTCTTCAGGAAAACACTTCTGCACGACTCTCCACGGCGTGGGACATCCATCCTCCAAAGGGGAAGTTTCTAGCCTTTGTCGTTCCTGCAGAATCCTCAGCTTCTACTGTCCAGTAGCAGCTTCTTTGCACCCACAGCTGGCATTTCCTGGGCATCTGCCCACTCTCGACTTGGTCGTGACTTTTGGACTTGGTTCCCTTGTTCCACAGGTACCCTCGTCTGGAAATCCATCATTGTTGCATTGCTGGTTTTGGTCTTTCCTGCAGAATTCCCCTATCACGACTTCTGTGCTCTTTGGGGAACTTTAGTGCACTTTGCACTCACTTTTCAGGGTCTTAGGGTGGGCTATTTTTCTAACTCTCACTGTCTTCTTACAGTCCCAGCGACCCTCTACAAGGTCACATAGATTTGGGGTCCATTCGTGGTTCGCATTCCACTTTTGGAGTATATGGTTTGTGTTGCCCCTATCCCTATGTGTCCCCATTGCATCCTATTGTAACTATACATTGTTTGCACTGTTTTCTAATACTATACTGCATATTTTTGGTATTGTGTACATATATCTTGTGTATATTTGCTATCCTCATACTGAGAGTACTCACTGAGATACTTTGGCATATTGTCATAAAAATAAAGTACCTTTATTTTTAGTATATCTGTGTATTGTGTTTTCTTATGATATTGTGCATGTGACATTAGTGGTACTGTAGGAGCTTCACTCGTCTCCTAGTTCAGCCTAAGCTGCTCTGCTAAGCTACCATTATCTATCAGCCTAAGCTGCTAGACACCCTATACACTAATAAGGGATACCTGGGCCTGGTGCAAGGTGTAAGTACCCCTTGGTACTCACTACAAGCCAGTCCAGCCTCCTACACTATCCAACAACATACTGTTTTAGTCACAACATGCAATGCAGTGTACAGTTTGGAAATGTGGAATATTGACCAGATGCTCATCGTTTTGCCCCCTAGATTGCAATCGCTGTGGATGTATAGGAGATGGAGACATCCCCCCTTGTACAGACCCCTGGTGGACTTGGCAACAATGGAGGACAGGCACATTATCCTCACCTACAGACTTGACGGGGCTACAATCCAAGAGTTGTTTGCCCAGTTGGAGCCAGACCTGACATCTGCTATCAGTCACCCCACTGGGATCCCCCCTCTTGTGCAGGTGCTATCTGTGATCCATTTCTTGGCAACTGTTTCTTTTCAAGTGACAGTGGGCTTGGCAGCAGGAATGTCACAGCTAATGTTCTCAATAGTGCTAATAAGAGTGTTGTCTGCCTTGCTGAAACACATGTGCATCTACATTGTTTTCCCCCAGGTGGAGGATTTGGCCACAGTATAAGCTGTCTTCTATGCAATGGGACATATCCCCAACATTATTGGGCCAATTGGTGGTACACATATTGCCTTTGTCCCCCCCTCCGGAGAAATGAACAGGTGTTCAGAAATCGAAGGAGCTTTTACTCGATGAATGTTCAGATAGTGTGCCTGGCGGACCAGTACATCGCCCATGTCAATGAAAGTATCCTGGTTCTGTGCATGATGCCTTTATCCTGAGGAATAGCTGCATCCCATATGTGATGGCTCAACTCCAGAGGCACCGGGTGTGGCTAATAGGTGAGCCCATGGTTCCCACCCAGTATATGTTGGTGTATGTGTATGGGGATGGCCCGAAGGGTTAGTGTTTGGCAAACAGGTATCCCTCGATATTTGCAGGTTACTCTGGTTACCCCAACCTCTTAGGGCTACTGACCTCAGTGAGGAATCCCAGGAAAAGGGCAGAGGAATGTTACAATGTGGCACATGGGCGAACAAGAAGTATTATAGAGAGGACATTGGGCCTCCTGAAGGCAAGGTTTCTGTGCCTCCATCTAACAGGTGGTTCCCTGTGCTACTCAGCCAAGACCGTCTGCCAGATCATCGTGGCATGTTGTATGTTGCACAACCTTGCCTTACGTAGCCAGGTTCCTTTTCTGCAGGAGGATGAGGGTGGAGATGGGCGTGTGACAGCAGTCGACCCTGTGGACAGTGACGAATAGGGGGCAGAGGATGAGGATGAGGACAACAACAGCAATCATACAACAGTACTTCCAGAGGCACACAGTTAAGACACTATAACTTCACCTTCCATTGACAGTTTTGTGTTGGATATTGTCACTGCGAGGCTGATTTTCCCACTACTATGGCCACTTACTGTACACTTTGGTATGTCTATTTTCAGATATCTGTGCCCTACTCTGGCTCCTGGTGTCTTGACTGCAACCAACTACAGGTCTTACCTATGTATACATTACTGTACAGTTGAATTGCAATGTTTACAGCTTGTTAAACAAATACATAGTTCAATCAATTGACAGACTCCATACTTGTAATTTTTACAAGGGTGTTTATTTATGTGCTAATAAGTGGAGGGGGTATTGCAATGGGTTGGGCTGGTGGTGGAGGAGAGTCCAGGATAAAATTCGAGTCTATTTGTATCACAGGTGCACTGTCCAAGGGGGCAGAGGAAGTGGAGCAATGGCAGTTCAAGGTGGACAGGGTGACAGAGTGGGACACAAGGGTGACATTGAGGAGAGTCTTATTTCCTGGCAGGAGTCTTGGCAATATTCTCTGGCTTCTGCCTGGATCACAGGGACCATTTGCGGGGTGGTTCTCCTTCTACAGGGGGAGGGGTGCTGATGGCCTGTTGTTCCTGTGGCGGGGCCTCCTGTCCACTAGCCTCAGCGGAGGTGGAAGGCTGTTCATCAGTTTGGCTAGTGTCAGGGGCCCGTTGGTGTGCCACTGCCTCCCTCATGGTGTTGGCCATGTCTGCCAGCACCCCTGCAATGGTGACCAGGGTGGTGTGGATGTCCCTCAGGTCCTCCGTGTTCCCCAGGTACTGTCCCTCCTGCAGCTGCTGGGTCTCCTGCAACTCGGCCAGTATCTGACCCATCGTCTCCTAGGAATGGTGGCATGCTCCCAGGATGTTGGTGAGTGCCGCCTGGAGAGCCGGTTCCCAGGGGTTGTCCTCCCCCTGTTGCACAGCAGTCCTCCCAGCTTCCCTGTTGTACTGTGCCTCTGTCCCCTGGACCGTGTGCCCACTGCCACTAACCTCAAGTTCCTGATAGTCCTGTGTTTGTGGGGTGGCCTGGTGTCCCTGTAGTGGTGGACACACTGCTGATTGACGTGTCCTGGGGACAGTGGTTTGGGCCCGCTGGATGGGTGCTTTGCTTGTGTTTCCTGAGGGGTGAGGCTCTGTGGTGGTATGGGAATGTGCCTAGGTAAACACCTGTCCAGCGGTCCCTGATAGGCCAGGTTGGTCATCCTGGTTCAGGCATGCAGAGCTGCTGTCATCACTGTTGGCCTATTCTTGGGGGGGACGACTGGATTTTGCTGGCACCTCCTCTCCGGTGACGTTGTGTGGGGGACCTGTGGGGATGTAAATGCAGTGTTATTGTTTTTGTGTGTGCCATCTTGTGAATGGGTGTGTTGCCTACTATGGTTGTTATTGCCCTGGCAGCTTAGGCTTGTGTGAGTGGTGATTTGGTGGGCTCTGTGATTGTCTCAAGTGTGCATGCTTTGGTGCTGGGTGTTCATGCAGGTCGGTGATGGGTGTCCATGCATTGGTGTTGCATGCCGGGCTTGGTTGTGGGAGGGGTGGGTTGTGATGGTGGGGTGTGTGGGAGGTGGTGGAGTGATGGGAGTGAGAGTGGGGGTATGTGATGGCATGCAGGTAGGGGGGGTGAAAGTAGTAAAGATTTGACTTACCAGAGTCCAGTCCTCCTGCTACTCCTGCCAGGCCCTCAGGATGCAGTATTGCCAAGACTTGCTCCTCCCATGTTGTTAGTTGTGGGGAGGAGCAGGGGGTCCACCGCCAGTCCTCTGTCCTGCTATCTGGTGTCTTGCTACCACGGAACGTACCTTCCCCCATAGATCGTTCCACCTCTTCCTGATGTCATCCCTTGTTCTGGGGTGCTGTCCCACGGCGTTGACCCTGTCCATGATCCTCCGCCATAGCTCCATCTTCCTGGCAATAGATGTCTGCTACACCTGTGATCCGAATAGCTGTATCTCTAAGCTGATGATTTCCTCCACTATGACTCTTAGCTCCTCCTCTGAGAACCTGGGGTGTCTTTCTGGTGCCATGGGTGTAGTGTGTGGTGTGTGTGAGCGTGTGTGGGGTGATGTGTTGGGGTGTGTGCTGTGAGGTACGTGGATGGTGTATGCGTGATGGTGTTTTGTTGCTCTGGTTTTGAGAGTGCTGTTGATCTGTCTCTCTCAGTTGGCAATATTTTTGAGTCGTAAGGGGTTGTGGGTAGTGTGGGTGTATGTTTTATAGTGGTGTTGGTGTGTGGGTGTGGTGTGTGTATGTGTGTCAGGTGTGTGTAGTTTGAATTGTCCAATGTAGTGTTGTTTTATTAGGTTGTGTGTATTTTGAGCGTGGCGGTATGTACCGCCAATGGTTTACCAAAGTTGAATTTCTGCCATGGTGATTCGTGGGTCATAATGCTGTGGTCGTAGTTCTGTTGGCGTACCAGTGTGGGTTTGGATACCTCCAGTTTATCACTGACCTTTGGGCTGGCGGACTTGTGTGTGTGTCTGTATAGTGACGGATTGCTATGTGTGGATCATAATATGGGTAGCAGTAAACAGCCACAGCAGCGGTATGTTGGCGGCAGTCTGCATGGAGGCAAGTGGGACTTACTGCCAATGTCATAATGAGGGCCTATATCTTTTGCCCATTTCAGTGATGCATAAGTTTCCTTGAATCCCATTTTTAACTCTGCCTATATTGCTATAAGATTTGTTCTATACTCGATACTCAATGAAAAAACCATTGTACGTTGCAGCTCAGTAGTTGGCACTGGGTACCTTGGCTTCTTGGAGAACCTACAAGACCTATAAATCCCTGCAACTGGATAGGTCTAGCAGATATAATAGTATATTACTTTTGTCAAAAGGCCATCATGGCAAAAAGTTAGAGATGAAATTTTAGGGGATAAACAGAAACTTTTCTCTAACACACTTTTCCCCTATTTTTCTCAAAAAACTCCTTTTGCTATACTTTGCTTATTTTCTGGGTTCTCTCCTAAAGTATCTACAAACCCTGTGTAGCTTTACAATTCCCAGAATGTTGGGAAAAAAGGAACGGATATTTTGCATGGATGCCTCATGTAGAAAAAAATATACGGAGCCCTAAGCGCAAACTATTCCAAATAGCCAAAAAAGAACTCAGCACTGGAGGGAAAAAGGCCACGCAGCTAAGGGGCTAAGGCCACTATTCCCATGTTTACAACCAGTGACAGAGGTTAGCAAGCTGCCACGTTCCTAATAAATATTAATCAGGCAGGTTGTTCTGTGATTAAGTATTTTGTGAATGACGTAATAGTACATAGGTCAGTTTGTAAAATACTATTTTAGTCTAAAAAAATCTGTGCAAAATTTGTGACCAATTTTTACAATATATCAGGACCCTAACTTCCATAAGAAAGTTCACCAGTTATATTCACTCTTTGTACTTCTACCTGGTGGTAAGTGCATGTTGAATTCTGAATGCTGCATAATAATACAAAATTTAAGCTTTTGAGACAGCAATCAGGTACATAGTAAAGCCTCTATGGTATTTGTGCAGCCACTGGCCAAGTTGTGCATACTGTCTGGTATTTAGACAGTGACCAGGTAGATAATGATCTTTCTTTGCAATTTGCCAGGTCACCATCCAAATGGTGCATTGTGTCTGCTATTAACCCAGCAAACATGTAAATAATGAAATATAATTTTTAATTGCCATTTGCAAGGCCCCTGGGGACAAAATACATAGGCGGTCATTACAACATTGGCGGTAAAAGGTGCTTACCGCCGTGCAGAAGACCGCCAACACACCGCCTCGGCCGAGGAATTCTGCCACAGCTATTATGACCCACATCTCGGAATCCGCCAAAAGTCAGACACCCACACAAGTCCGCCACACCAAAGGTCATTGATAAACTGGCGAAAACAAATCCTCCACCGTCACGCCAACAGAAATACGCCCACACTATCACGACACACGAATCCACACGGTGGTCTTTCAACCGCGGTATTCCATTGGCGGTACACACTGCTGCGCTCAAAATACACACACATATACAAAACACAACCACATTGGACAATTCTAAATACACACACCTGATACACATACACACACCACTCCCACACACCCATTACAATATAAAACACACACCCACATCACCCACAAACTCCTACAACCAAAAATTCCAAAAGAAGGCCAGAGTGAGACAGCACCAGCAAGAACAACAGCATCCACAGGCACACAACACCATCACCCACACAACTTCCACGCACCTCACATAACACACCACTACATATCACCACACTTATCACCACACACTCCACCCCACACATCACCTACACCACCCATGGCACGGCAAAGACCCCCCAGGTTCTCGGAGGAGGAGCTTAGGGTCATGGTGGAGGAAATTGTCCGGGTAGAGCCACAGCTATTCAGAGCACAGGTGCAGCACACCTCCATAGCTAGGAAGATGGAGCTATGGCGAAGAATAGTGGACAGGGTCAACGCAGTGGGACAACACCCAAGAAATCGGGAGGACATCAGGAAGAGGTGGAACTACCTACGGGTGAAGGTGCGTTCCGTGGTCTCAAGACACCACCTGGCGGTTTCAGCGGACTGGCGGAGGACCCCCACCTCCTCCCCCACAACTAACAACATGGGAGGAGCAGGTCTTGGCGATTCTGCATCCTGAGGGCCTCACAGGAGTAGCTGGAGGAATGGACTCTGGTAAGACAAAGCTTTACTATTACATCCCCCACCCTACCTGCATGCTATCACAAACCCCCACCCTCACCCTCACCCCCAGCACCCCAACTCCTCACATATGTCCCAACATCACAAACCACACATCCCAACACCAAGCCCTGCATGCAACAACAGAGCATGGACACCCATCACCAAAGCATGCCCACTGCACATACCCATACACCCCCCTAAACCATCATCACACAAGCTCCCACACAGAAATACTAGCACTGGGGTACACGGTCACCCACCTATTGCACACCATTACACACACAGATTTAATAAACATCCTTTTATACCCCTGCAGGACCCCTACCCAACGTCACCGGACAGGAGGGTCCACACATGTCCACACCACCAACAGAAGAAGCCCAGAGTGATGACAGCACCTCTGTCCAACTGGATCTAGATGACCAGCCCGGACCATTGGGGACCTCTGGACAGTCGGTTCCCCTCACACAGGCACAGGCCACCACAGACCTCCCCCCCCTCTGGAAACACCAGCACAGCACCCACCCAGCGGGCCCATACCTCCGTCCCCAGGACAGGACAATCAGCTGTGTGTCCACCACTACAGGGAACCCAGGATAACCCACCACCCCAACAACAACAGGGACCTGGGGGCAGTGGTAGTGGGCACACGGTCAAGGGGACGGAGGCACTGGAACACAGGGGAACTGGGAGGGCTGCTGTGCGACAGGGGGCGGACAGGCAAAGGGAACCCACTCTCCACGAGGCACTCTCCTCCATCATGGGAGCCTACCACCACTCCCAGGAGACGATGGCAACAGTATTGGCCAAGTTTCAGGAGACCCAGCGCATGCAGGAGGGACAGTATATGGGCTTCAGGGAGGAACTCAGAACCATCAGCTCCACCCTGGGCACCATCGTAGGGGTGCTGAAGGAAGTACTCAACACCAGGAGGGACTCTGTGGCACTACAAGGGGCCCCTGACACTAGCATGGATGATGAACTGCCCACCACCTCCGCCAGCGCTAGTGGACAGGACGCCCCGCCACAGGACCACCACACCAGCACCCCACCCCCTGCAGAGGGAGAACCACCCCGCAAACGGTCCCTGAGATACAGGACAAAGACGGAGAACGATGCCAAGACCCCCGCCAAGAAATGAGACCACCCTGATTGTCATCCTACTGTTCCACTTTGTCACCCTGTCCATAATTAAACTGCCCCAGCTCCACTTCCTATGCCCATATGGGCAATGCACCTGTGAGACTAATAGACTGGACTCTGCCATGGACACTCCTCCGCCATTACCCCTCAACATTTCACTACCCGCTCCAATAACGAACATTTAAATAAACACACCTAAAGCACAAAAAGATCTGGAGTCTGTCTGTGATTTCGAAATAGTGTATTAGCAATTACAGTGACAAAATGTTTTTTAAATAGTAATGTCAACATACCTATGTCACACAGCTCTAGTCCATGAGGAATCTAAGCAGATGTCACACAGTGGGACCCACATCTGTGAAATCGTAAGGGAAAGTGACAACTCAGTGACCATACACTGGGTGAAAACGACAGACAGGAGAGAGTTAGTAGTGTCAAAGTACATGTAGTAGGCAGGTTTGTATTCCTACCTGTGTCTCACTGGAAATATTGCAGGATCACTGAGTCCCTGTTATGCATGTCTTCTTCCTCTGCTTCCTCCTCATCACTGTCCACAGGCTCCACAGCTGCAACAACACCGCCATCTGAACCATCCTCCTGCAGAAAAGGCACCTGGCGTCGCAAAGCCAAGTTGTGAAGCAGACAGCAGGCCACGATGATCTGGCACACCTTCTTTGGTGAGTAGAATAGGGATCCACCTGTCATATGGAGGCACCTGAACCTGGCCTTCAGGAGGCCGTAGGTCCGCTCGATCACCCTCCTAGTTTGCCCATGGGCCTCATTGTAGCGTTCCTCTGCCCTTGTCCTGGGATTCCTCACTGGGGTCAGTAGCCATGACAGATTGGGGTAACCAGAGTCACCTGCAAATGGCGAGGGGCAACTGTTAGACACACACTAACCTGGAGGGATAACCCCAGACCCAGACAACCATTCCCACTGACTTGCTTCCAGGTGCTCACCTAATACCCACACACGGTGCCTCTGGAGTTGACCCATCACATAAGGGATACTGCTATTCTGCAGGATGTAGGCGTCATGCACTGAGCCAGGGAACATGGCATTCACATGGGAGATGTACTGGTCTGCCAAACATACCATCTGTACATTCATAGAATGATAACTCTTACAGTTTCTGTACACCTGTTCACTCCTGTGGGGGGGGGACCAAAGCCACATGGGTCTCATCAATGGCACCTATGATGTTGGGGATATGTCCCTGGGCATAGAAGTCACCTTTCACTGTAGGCAAATCCTCCACCTGAGGGAAAACAATGTAGCTCCGCATGTGTTTCAGAAGGGCAGACAACACTCTGGACAATACGTTGGAAAACATAGGCTGGGACATCCCTGATGGCATGGCCACAGTTGTTTGAAATGACCCACTTGCAAGGAAATGGACCACTAACAGCACCTGCACTTGAGGGGGGATTCCTGTGGGGTGGCGGATTGCTGACATCAGGTCTGGCTCCAACTGGGTACACAGTTCCTGGATTGTGGCACGGTGAAGCCTGTAGGTGAATATCAAATGTCGCTACTCCATTGTCGACAGGTCCACCAGCGGTCGGTACACAGGAGGATGCCACCATCTCCTCACATGTCCCAGCGGACGGTGCCTATGAAGGACAACAGCGAGCACAGAGTCAAACAACTCTGATGTACATACCCACAGCTTACCCAGAACACCAATCATACACAAAAGGTGGCCTGTATGTGTGTTGAGTCTAGGCCAAGGTATGTGTGATGCAGTTGAAAATGAAGCCATGTGGGCCCCTGAAATGGCGGCTGCCTGACCTCTAAAGTGGGACAATGGGATGTGAGGTAACTGCGCTGGCGTTGTACACCGTCGCGGTAGGCGGTCAAAGACCGCGACGCAATGCTGCATTGGTTAACATTGGACCCTATGGGTCCCAGGAGCCAATGACGATGTATGCCGGCAGTGAGGGTACGCACCGCCGTGGACATGACCGCCATTTTCTATCTGTGCAATCACTTGATACCTGATCTTCGACAGGAGAGGAACTACACTGCAAGTGCTGCTGTGACCTCGGTCTGGAAGAGACAATGGCTTGTGCGTCTGGGGAAAGGGCCCCTGCCTTCACATCGGAGGAGTTGGAGAAGCTCGTGGATGGGGTCCTCCCCCAGTACATGCTACTCTACGGTCCTCCAGACAAACAGGTAAGTACACAGGGAGCATGTTGTATGGACTATGCCTGTGTGGAGAGGGCTGGATGTAAGAAAGAAGGGGGCAGAGTGCTGCGTGCATGAAAGACGGTGAATGCATGTGCCACATGGCAAAGGTAGGTATGGGGGTCAATCACTTTGACGGTGCAGTTGGTAATGACTTCTCTTCTTCCCCTGTACATTTCATGTAGGTCAGCGCACACCAGACGAAAGATATTTGGCGTGCCATCGCCAAGGACGTCCAGACCCTGGGGGTCTACCACAGACGGAGCACCCAATGCCGGAAAAGATGGGAGGACATTCGCCGCTGGAGCAAGAAGGCAGCGGAGGCTCAGCTGGGGATGGCCTCCCAACGTGGGAGGGGTGCCCGTCGCACCATGACCCCCCTGATGTTCAGGATCCTGGCGGTGGCCTACCCGGAGTTGGATGGGCGCTTGAGGGCATCACAGCAGACACAAGGGGGTGAGTACACTCTCATTCTGCTGACTTTGCGGACAGTGGAGGTGTCTGGGTGGGGGAGGAGGGCTGTGGGTTTCCCTAAGCCAGGGCGAGTTCCGTAGGCAAGGCCCCTCTGTAAGGCAGGCCATGTGGCACCCCAGCCCACCTCTGTAGATTGCCAAGTATAGCTATTCATGCCCCTGTGTCATCTATGTGTGCAGATGTCGTCCATAGCCTTTTAGGCCATTTCCCAGAAATTGAACAGTGGAGCCCAAGAGCGCGGCGTAGTGCAGGGGGCTTCTGTGTCTGTCGTGTCCGCCAACGGTAGTGGTAATCCATGCACTCAACATGTCTTTCTTCTGTCGTCCCCCCCCTTTTTGTGGTCTCTCTGTTCTTGTGTGCATTAACATCATCAGGCGGAGGAGCAGTGGCACCAGAGCAGGAGGGAGCTGCATCCCACATGGCCCTGGAGGGCGAGACTACGGACTCGGAATTCACCAGTGGGACGGAGGGCGAGGGGAGCTCCACCGCGGGGACTGGAGCTGACACCAGCGACACAGACTCGTCCTCTGATGGGAGCTCCCTTGTAGTGGCGGCAACATCTGGGCCCCCCGCATCTACAGGTACAACTGCCACCCCCCCTACCAGCACTGCCCTCCCAGCAGCCCCTCAGCCTTTGCCCTGTTCCCGCTCACCCAGGAGGGTAGGCATCACCTTCGCCCCAGGCACCTCAGGCCCTGCCCCAGTCACCCCTGCTGCCCTCAGGGAGGAGGCCATTCACCTTCTCAGGTACCTCACTGTTGGGCAGTCTACCATTGTGAATGCCATTCAGGGTGTAAAAACGCAGTTGCAACAAACTAATGCATTCCTGGAGGGCATTCATTCTGGTCAGGCGGCCCTTCACCGAGCTTTTCAAACTCTGGCCTCAGCACTGATGGCAGCCATTGTCTCCGTCTCTAGCCTCCCCCCTCAAACCTCCTCCACCCAGACCCAATCCCCTGTACCCAGCCTATCCAAAGCACACCATCAGACCAGCCTGCATACACCTCAACACACAAGGGAAGCTCAGGCAAACATAAGCACCACACATCCCACAGGCACTCACGCAAGCAACACATACATGCAGACACACCAACATCCACTGCCTCCACTGTGTCCGCTTCCTCGTCGTCTCCCTCCTCCCTCCCAGTCTCGTCTACACTCACACATGCATGCACTACCTCTACAGCCACTACATCCCTCTCCAGCACACCCACCACCACACCCCGCTCACGTGCAGTCACCACCCCCACTACCATTCACACGTCCCCTGTGTCCTCTCCCAGTGTGTCTGTGATGCCCCCTCCCAAGATACACAAACGCAGGCACACACCCACCCAACAGCCATCCACCTCACGACAGCCTCAGCGCATGCACCTTCACCCAAAGTCAGCAAACGAACACCTCCTACAACCACCACCTCTTCCTCCACTCCCAAACCCCCTCCAGCTACCCGTCCCAGTGTGTCCAAAAAACGTTTCCTGTCCACCCTTGACCTTTTTCCCACACCTCCCCCACCCCGTCCATCTCATAGGTCCCGAAGTAGCACCTCAGCCAAAACATCTCCGGGACCAGTGGTGCCTGTAGTCACCGGTATGTGGAGTGCACCGGCCACCAGGACAGCCAGTGTGGCACGGAGCCACAGCATTAACAGTCCACCCACCTGTGAAGCATCAGAAGTTGGCCAGTGCCCGACGGGAGAGGAGGAAGACTCCAGCCACCAAAGCCGCTCCCGGAGAAGACCGCCATCATCCCCGCTGCCCAGGAGGCCACCGCCAGCCCCAGCCCAGCTGCCCAGGAGGCTACCACCAGCCCCAGCCCAGCTGCCCAGGAGGCCAACGCCAGCCCCAGCCCAGCTGCCCAGGAGGCCACCGCCAGCCCCAGCACAGCTGCCTAGGAGGCCACCGCCAGCACCAGTCCCGCTGAGCCATGAAGGACCGCCAGCAAAAGCCCCACTGGGCCATGAAGGACCACCAGCAAAAGCCCCGCTGGGCCATGAAGGACCGCCAGCACAAGCCCGCTGAACAGGGCACAGCCAACTCAAGCACCGCTGAACAGGGCACCGCCAATTCAAGCACCGCTGAACAGGGCACCGCTTTCTCAAGCACCGCTGAACAGGGCACCGCCAACTCAAGCACCGCTGAATAGGGCACCGCCAACTCAAGTACCGCTGAACAGGGCACCGCCAACTCAAGCCCCGCTGAACAGGGAACCGCCAACTGAAGAACCGCTGAACAGGGCACCGCTGTCTCAAGCACCGCTGAACATGGCACCGCCAACTCAAGCACTGCTAGCCCATGAGCGGCAGGGGCACTGACGCAACTGGGTCCGTCACGGGGTGAGTGATGCACTCTGGGCACCAGTCCCCCTCCAGAACCAGTGGAGAGATCCATCCACTACCTCTGTCCTTCACAGGATGAAGCACTCTGGGCACCAGTCCCCCTCCAGAACCAGTGGAGACATCCATCCACTGCCTCTGTCCTTCACAGGATGAAGCACTCTGGGCACCAGTCCTCCTCCAGAACCAGTGGAGAGATCCATCCACTACCTCTGTCCTTCACAGAATGAAGCACTCTGAGCACCAGTCCCCCTCCAGAACCAGTGGAGAGATCCATCCACTACCTCTGTCCTAAACATGATGAAGCACTCTGGGAACCAGTCCCCCTCCAGAACCAGTGGAGACATCCATCCACTACCTCTGTCCTTCACAGGATGAAGCACTCTGGGCACCAGCCCCCCTCCAGAACCAGTGGAGACATCCATCCACTACCTCTGTCCTAAACAGGATGAAGCACTCTGGGCACCATGCCCCCTCCAGAACCAGTGGAGACTGTTATCCACTTGAGAGACTGGCTTTGCACTCCCCAGGATTGAACAGTGGGTAAACCACCCACTTGGGAGACTTGAGAGACTGTGGCTTTGCACTCCCCAGGATTGAACAGTAGGCAAGCCACCCACTGTAGAGACTTGAAAGACTGTGGCTTTGCACTCCCCAGGATTGAACAGTGGGAAAACCACCCACTTGGGAGACTTAAGAGACTGTGGCTTTGCACTCCCAGGATTGAACAGTGGGCAGGCCACCCACTGTAGAGACTTGAGAGACTGTGGCTTTGCACTCCCCAGGATTGAACAGTGGGCAACCCACCCACTGTAGAGACTTGAGAGACTGTGGCTTTGCACTCCCCAGGATTGATCAGTGGGCAAGCCACCCAATGTAGAGACTTGAGAGACTGTGGCTTTGCACTCCCCAGGATTGAACAGTGGGCAAACCACCCACTTGCGAGACTTGTGAGACTGCGGCTTTGCACTCCCCAGGATGTAACAATGGGCATGTGGCCCCCTCGTGGATTTGGCATCGTGCACTCAAGCGGCTGAGGTGCCCCCCTTTTCCCTCCCCCTGAGGTGCCTTTTTTCTTGCTGTCTGATGCCCCTGCAGTGTTCTCTCCGTCATGGTCGGGGATCTTGTGTGGGCCTCGCCCATACCTTGTGGTCCCAGTGTTCCACGGACTTTCTTTGTGCAGTACCTGAACTACTATGCCTGGTATTTATTTTGTACATTGTGTATATATATATTTCTACCTACTTGTTTTTAATATATTCTGATGGTTACACTCATGTTCTTTGGTCTTTGCATTCTTCCAGGGGATTTGGGGTGTGTAACTGTGATGTATTGATTTGCATTAGTGTGTGTGTTGTAGTGGGTGAGGGTGGGGGTGTTGCGTGTGTGTGTCCCTGTTTTTTGCCTCCCCTGTGTCGTAGGTGCAGTACTCACCGTGGTCTTCGCCGCGGCGTTCGTGCTCCTGGTAGAGGAGAGGAAGACTATCGCAGGTAGGATTTGGAGTTCCAGTTCCATGGTGTCCTCGTTCCTCGTGGAGTGTGTAGAGGTGAGCGTTTTCCCTTCGAAATTCCTGTTTCTGCCTTGTTATGATCCGTGGTGAATCCGCCCCGGAAAAGGTGGCAGATTGGCCTGTCATAATAGTGTGGGGGGTACATTGTCTCCCGCCTATCTGTAGGGGGTGTCCGCCACACTGTTTGTTTGTACCACCGTGGCGGTCGGAGTGTTAAAGTGGCTGTCTTTGTTGGCAGTTTCCGCCACGGTCGTAATTGCTATTTTTTTACCGCCGTCCTGTTGGCGGTCTTACCGCCGCTTTAACACCGTCCGCCAGGGTTGTAATGACCACCATAGTGTCTGCTATTTAGCTAACAGTTGGAGAAACAGTGAAATTTCTTTGCTATTCTGAAGATCACTGGCCAAATATTACATCTTTTCTGCTTTCTAATAGCAGAAATAATGAAGGTAATTTGCTATTTTTTGCTTAGTGACAAAACCTGAGCCTAAATACTACAAAAACAATTGTTTCCCTATCTTTCCAGTTTCAGGGAAAGAACACTGGGGACGTGGTTGGCAGGATCCTAGTGCACTCCAGTCCAAGTAGCATTCAGAAATCAGGCAAGACACAGGGGTCTACTGCAATAGGGTGCCAGTTTCCCACACAACTTCCTCCCAGCCCACAGGCCAGGAAACTCATCCAATATCTGGGAGAAGCTTCCTAGTCAGTCAGGCAGGAAGAGAAGGGAAATAGGCTGGTTAGTTGCAGAGTCTACTCTGCCTCACATCCTACTGTTCAGGTCATTCCCTCTGGGGAACTGACCCACCTTAACAGCTATATGACTCAACATGAAATGTCTTACACCTGTGCCATCAGTGTCTGCACTTTTCTCTTCTGTCTGGGGGTCAAAGGTGGCCATCTCTGATATCCCTTTCTTAGCCAGTACAGCCCCTAACTTACCCAAAGATGTAATCCACCATGACCAACAGGGTGAAGGTGCCTAACCTGCTATTTGGTATGGGGTCAACCCACCATGTCAAAGACAGTGCAGCCAAAAAGACTAGCACCCAGTAGAGGCCACTGACAGCTGTCAGTGCCCAGAACCACTCCCTTTAGCTCTGCATCCACAGTGGACAGGGCTAACTTACATGCTTCTTTGGGTTCAGGGCACCTGTCTGCTGTAATGGAGTTGGGGGGTCACTACATCCTATGGAGAGCACCCTTCTTCCACTTTCTTTTCTGCCAACTGAGGAGGCAACAATGCAGGCTGGAAAGGTGCCTGGCTAGTCAGGATTTATTTGAGGTGAAGCTGGGCTTCATCAGTTCCAACAGTGGAGTTCTTCCCTAATAAAGCAGAAACTGCTTAGCTCTCTGGTGCCTTAGTTAAAGAATGCCCAACTTTCCTTTTCTTTTGCCTTTCCTTTTCTTCTGGGGCCTACTGGCAATCACTGCAGGGGTAGCACCTCCAGGATCCTTGGGAGAGGGCTGGTACTGGTCCAGTTACTCCCTTGGGCTCTGGCCAACCTCTGGGTTGTCATTTCCAATGAGACAGTCAAGAAAAAGGTCTGTACTGACTACAACCCTTCTTCAGCTAAGAGACCCATCTATCTCTATAGGCACTATAGCTACTGGCCTATCAGTAACTTTCCCTGGGATACCCCTTACCCTAGCAGTCTCTCCTGGGATATACTGGTTTGAGAGCACCAGCCTGCCATGTACAACTGTGTGACTGGCACAGGTGTCTTTCAGGGCAATAGCTGGAGTTCCATTCACCAGTAGCTGGTGGAAGTGTCTTCTCTCCTCTGGAACCTCCAACTCACCTGTGGGGCCCACTTTCCAGTTAAAGGCTGTGAGGACCTCCTCATCTGAGGAGTCATCTCCATCGGCTACCCTGGCTACATCTGTGGGTTTACTAGTTGTTGTTTTTTTAGGACAACAAGTGTCCTTGGTGTGATGACCTGTCTGTTGACAGTTATGGCACCATGCCTCAATAGCATTCCAGTATTCACCGTGGTACCTACCTTTATTTAGTGAGGTGTCTTTGGGCCCACCCTTCTGGACAGATTTTTGGGGGCCAATTGACTTCTTTCCTTTATTTCTATGGTGATCCATCTTCTTCTCTGGGGAGAGGGGGCTTCCCTGACTCTTTTGGTCACCCCCTCCAGTTTTGGTTTTGGACACCCCTTAGTTCTCACCTAGTGATCAGCCTTCCTCCCAAACTCTTGGAGGGAGACTGGCCCCAAGTCTACTAGGTAATTGTGCAACTTTCCATGGGCACAATTAAGAGGTATTCTTTCGTCATCAAATTTTACAGCCCTTCATAATCATGTACCTTGTTGCCCTCAAACCAGCCAGCTAGCATCCTTACTGAGAAGTCACATATTCTACCCTTGACTGCCTCTGGGATTTTTGAGTCCCCCTGAATTTTATGCTGTATTTCTCGGTGGTAAATCGAAAGCCCTCAATCAGGGTACCATTCATAAGATCATAGGATTTAGCATCTGCTTCAGCCAGTGTCAGGAGCCTATCACTGCAGTTTCCTGAGAATAATTCCCATAACAGAGTGCCCCAGTGTTTCCTTTGGATTTCCCACCCAATGCAGGCTCTTTCATGGGCATTGAACCATTTCTGGAAATCATCTCCTTCTTGGTGGGGGAGGAGAACTCCTTTTGGGAGTCTGAGATTGAAAGTTCTTTCTTCATCCCTATTTATTACGATACTGCCACCAGAGATGCATGCTAAGCCCAGCTCTCTTCTTTTCATTTCTATTTTCAAAAGTTGAGCCAACTAAGGCCAACCTTTGCGATAACTTGTCTAGAGCCACATCTTCCTCTGAGGGGCTCTTGGACTTGGGGCAGAGAAGCTACCTTCTCCCTCATTGTCGACAGACTC
This sequence comes from Pleurodeles waltl, assembly GCF_031143425.1. Taxonomy (NCBI): domain Eukaryota; kingdom Metazoa; phylum Chordata; class Amphibia; order Caudata; family Salamandridae; genus Pleurodeles; species Pleurodeles waltl. The sequence continues at coordinate 328,739,511 of NC_090437.1, forward strand.
GTCCTCCCCACCCAAGGCTTCACCATCTACCTCTTCTGTGGAGTGGTCTTTCTCATACTAGGACACCAGAAGCCCAAGCTTGTCTGTGTTGGAATTTTTTCCAGTACAAATCTGGTACAGTTTGCAGAGTTTCCTTAACTGGTCATAGTTATATACCTGGCAAAGGGCTAGGTAGAGTTCCTGGCTCTGGTTCCCTGAATCTATCATATTTATTTTACTAAAGTTGGAAGTTGGGACCTTTTTATACATTTGGAACCCCTTTTTAGATAAGGCCAACTAAAGTAAGGACATTTAAGTTCTGACTATTGTTGTAGGTACCTAACCAGGGCCCTATCAGTTATTTTTCCAAAAAATTCTAGTCAATTGGAATTAATGTAATTAAGCTAAAGACAATTTGAAGAGTTATTCATGTGTTCACAAATTGATAAAAGTGGTATCAGCAAGTGCAAAGCGTTTATCCTATGGCTGAGACACCAAATGTAGGAGACTGGCCTTCTACGTAGTATACAAAACGTTGTACACTGTGCAGAGGGTCTGGGCAACCACACATTGGTTTTCAGAGGTAAAAACTAGAGCCCATAATGCAAAAAAAATTTGTGGTAGCTTGGTTGAGCAGTTAGGTTAATCCTGGAGAAGTGCAACACATTTAGGCCCTCATTACAACCCTGGCGGTAAATCCCACTTTCTGCCGTGCTGAAGACCGCCAACATGCCGTTGTGGTGGCGGAATTCTGCAACAGGTATTTTGACACACATCTAGGAATCTGCCACAATACAGACACCCACACAAGTCCGCCACACCAAAGGTCAGTGATAAACTGGCGATACCAAAACCTACACCGTCACGCCAACAAGAATACGCCCACACTATCACAACCCACGAATCAACGCGGCGGTCTTTTAACCGCGGTAATCCATTGGCGGTACACACCGCCGCGCTCAAAATACAAACACATTTACAAAACACAACCACATTGGACAATTCAAAATACACACACCTAATACACATACACACACCACACCCAAACACCCACAACACTAAAAAACACACACCCACATTACCCAAAAACCCTTACAACGAACACATTTGGAAGATGCCCAGAGAGAGATTATCAAACACAACACCAGCATCCATAGACACACAACACCATCACTCATACAACATCCTTGCACCTCAAACAAGGCACACCAACACATCCCCCCACACATCACAACAGACAGCACCTCACACATCACCCACACCACATCATGGCACCTCAAAGACACCCCAAGTTTTCTGAGGAGGAATGGTGGAGGAAATCATCCGGGTAGAGCCACAGCTTTTCAGATCACAGGTGCAGCACAACTCCATTGCAAGGAAGATGGAGCTATGGCAGAGAATCGTCAACAGTGTCAATGCAGTGGGACAGCATCCAAGAACACGGGATGACATCAGGAAGACGTGGAATGACCTACGGGGGAAGGTGCGTTCTGTAGTATCAAGACACCAGATTGCTGTACAGAGGACTGGCGGTGGACCCCCACCTCTTCCCCCACAACTAACAACACGGGAGGAGCAAGTCTTGGTAATACTGCATCCTGAGGGCCTCGCATGAGTAGCAGGAGGACTTGACTCTGGTAAGTCAAATCTTTATTATTAACACCCCCCCCACCTGCATGCCATCACATACCCGGCCCTTACCCTCACTCCCATCACTCCATTATCTCACATATGTCCCACTATCACAACCCACACATCCAAATACCAAGGCCCTACATGCAACACCTATGCATGAACCACCATCACCAAGCATGTCCAGTACAGATACCCACACATACCCTGAACCAACTATCACAAAAGGGCAAGCACAATTATGCAAGCACAGGAGTAGAGGGTACCTCACCCAATGCACAAGATGGCACACACAGATACTAAAACTATGCATTTACACCCCAACAGGACCCATATACACCATCACCGGACAGGAGGTGCCAGACATATCCAGTCCCCCCACAGAAGAGGCCCACAGTGATGACAGCAGTCCTGCACGCCTGGATAAAGATGACCAGCCCGGCCCATCAGGGAACTCTGGACAGTCGGTTCCCCTACCACTGTCACAAGCCTCCACAGAACCTCCCCCCTCAAGAACCACCACCTCATCACCCACCCAGTGGGCCCATCCCTCTGTCCCCAGGACATGTCAAACAAGCAGTGTGTCCACCACTACAGGGAACCCAGGCAAACCCACCAACCCAAGACAATCAGGGACCTGGGGTCAGTGGCAGTGGGCACACGGTTGAGGGGACAGAGGCACAGGATAACAGGGAAGCTGGGAGGCCTGCTGTGCGACAGGGGGAGGACAGGCCCAGGAACCGACACTCCACGAGGCACTCTCCAACATCATGGGAGCATACCACCATTCCGAGGTGACCATGGGCACGGTACTGGCCAAGTTTCAGGAGACCCAGCGGCTGCAGAAGGAATACTACCTTGGGATCAGGTAGGACTTGAAGTCCATTAACACCACCCTGGTCACCATTGCAGGGGTGCTGGCAGACCTTGTCAACACCATGAGGGACACAGTGAGACACAAACGGGCCCCTGACACTAGCCTGGACGATGAACAGCCCTCCACCTCCACCGGTGCTAGTGGACAGGAGGCACCGCCATAGGACCAACAGCCAACAGCACCCCACCCCCTGCAGAAGGAGAACCACCCTGCAAACAGTCCCTGAGATCCAGGAACAAGACAGAGAACATTGCCAAGACAGCCGCCAGGAAATAAGACCCTCCTGAATGTTACCCTTCTGTCCCACTTTGTCACCCTGTCCACCTTAAATTGCCATTGCTCCCCTTCCTATGCCCCATTGGACAATGCACCTGTGAGACCAAGAGGCTGGACTCTGCCATGGACATTCCTCCACCATCACCCCAGCCCATTGCACACACCCCTCCACTTATTAGCACAGAAATAAACACCCTTGAGTAATAAAACAATCTGGAGTCAGTCTGTACTTTCACAAATGTGTAATTGCAACATCTCTGATATATAGCAGTGTCAATGTACTTGTTCACATACCAATGTTACACAGCTGTAGGCCAGCAGGAAACATAGCAGAGGGCACAAATTGGGACCCAGATCTGTGAAATGGAAAGCCAAAGTGACAAGTCAGGGTCCATACACAGAGGTAAAAAGGCAGATTTATGCTAGGTCCTACAATAGTATGAGATGTGGGAAGCAGTTCCATCCTCTTACCTGTGTCTCACTGGAAGTATGGCATGATGATGTTGTTTCATTGTCTACATCTTCTTCTTCTGCCTCCTCTTCCTCACTGTCCACAGTCTCCACAGCTGCCACAAGACCACCATCAGGTCCATCCTCCTGCAGAAAAGGCACCTGGTGTCGCAAAGCCAGGTTGTGCAACATAGAGCAGTCCACGATGATCTGGCACACCTTCTTCGGTGAGTAGTATAGGGATCCACCTGTCAGATGGAGGCACCGGAATCTGGCCTTCAGGAGGCCGAAAGTGCGCTCTATTATCCTCCTAGTTCGCCCATGTGCCTCATTGTAGCGTTCCTCTGCCGTTGTCCTGGGATTCCTCACTGGAGCCAGTAGCTATGACAGGTTGGGGTAACCAGAGTCACCTGCAAATATCGAGGGGTAACTGTGTTTGTCTTCCATTGTCGACAGGTCCACCAGGGGTCTGTACACCGGAGGATGCCGCCATCTTATCACCTGCCCCAGCGGACTTGCCCTATGGAGGAGAACGCTGAGCAGAGGGTCATACAACACATAGGTTTCACAAGGCTGTTTAGCACAAACGTTAAATTTTCTCTATGTGCCTTTATCTGTCCGTATTCCTGGCCTAAATAGGTGTGACGCAGTTATTTGGCCTGCCATGTGGCCCACTGAAATGGCGGCTGCCCGACCTGTAAGGTAGGATAAGGGGAAATTACGTAACTGCGCTGGCGTTGTACACGGTCGTGGTAGGTGGTCGAAGACCGCGGCACAATTCAGCATTGGTTATCAATGGGCCCTATGGGTTCCAGGAGCCAATGACAATGTACGCTGGTGGTGACGGTACGCACCGCCGCGGACGTGACTGCCATTTTCTAACAGCTTCCTCACTTGATACCTGACCTTCAACAGGAGAGGACCTACACTGCAAGTGCTGCTGTGACTGACCTGCGTCTGGAAGCGACAATGTCTACAGTGTCTGGGGAAAGGGCCCCTGCCTTCACTGCGGAGGAGTTGGAGAAACTGGTGGATGGGGTCCTCCCCCAGTACACACAACTGTGCGGTCCTCCAGACAAACAGGTGAGTAAACTGTGTGCATGGTGGATGGCACATGATTGTATGGAGTGTCGTGGATGGAAGAGACGGGGGGACAGGCCAGCAGGTGAGGATGGTGTGTGGATGTATTTCTGGGCCACGGTGGGAGGTTTGTGGCCAATGTGTGAGAAGAACTGTATGGGAGAGTAACATCCATTTTAACTTCACTTTTCCTCTAGGTCAGCGCTTACCAGAAGGGTATTTGGTGTGCCATCACCAAGGTAGTGCGGACCCTAGGGGTCTACCATAGATGGAACACCCACTGCCGGAAAAGATGGGAGGACCTGTGCCGCTGGACCAAGAAGACGGCGGAGGCCAAGCTGAGGATGGCCTCCCAACTTTGAATGGGTGCCCGTCGCACCATGACCCCCCCCGATGTACCGGATCCTGGCGGTGGCATATCCGGAGTTGGATGGGTGCTTAAAGGCATCACAGCAGCCACAAGGGGGTGAGTACACTCTCATTCTGCTGACTCTGCACGCATTACGAGGTGTCTGGGTGGGGGAGGTGGGCTGTGGGTTCCCCTAGGCCCGGGCAGACGCGCAAAGGTACAACCATTGATTAGCAGCCTCATTCCCTGTCCAACCCCAAAGGTTGTATTTGCCCTCTACACCTAGTCAGGCTCCTGTGGCTTCCAGCTGTGCCTAATATGGTTCTCGACAGAGTCACCTATGGGCATGTGCTTTTCCCCTGCCCTGTCAGTGCATGGCTTAGTGCATAGGGCTGCTCCCTGTGTGTTGTGTCCGCCAGCCGTAGTGGTGTTGCAGGCATTGACCATGTGTCTCTTCTGTCTTCCCCACCTTTTTGTTTTGTCACCCTGTCCTTGCGTGCATTAGCATCATCTGGCAGAGGAGCAGTGGCACGGAAGCAGGAGGGAGCTGCATCCCACATGGCCCTGGAGGGTGAAGTAACAGAGTCCGAAGGCACCAGTGGGACAGAGGGCGAGGGGAGCTCCACGACGGGGACAGGAGCAGACACCAGCGACAGCAACTCCTCCTCTGATGGGAGCTCCCTTGCGGTGGCGGGCACCTCTGTGCCTACCACATCAACAGGTACAGCCGCCACCCCGCCTACCAGCACCGCCCTCCCAGCAGCCCCTCCTTGAGTTTCCTGTGCCCGCTCACCCAGGAGGGTGGGCATCTCCTTCGCCCCTGGCACCTCAGCCCCTGCCCCAGTCAGCCCTGCTGCCCTCAGTGGGAGGCTATTGACCTCCTAGAGGGCATTCATTCTGGCGTGGGTGGGCCAACAGAGAGCATTTCAGGCTCTGGCCTCAGCACTGATGGCAACCATTGTCCCTGTGTCCAGTCTCCCCCCTCCAACTTCCTCTACCCAGACCTAATCCCCTGTACCTCAGCCTATCCCAAACACACCATCAGACCAGCATGCACACTCATTAACACACAAGAGTGGACATGACAAACATAAGCACCACACATCCCACAGTCACTCACACAAGCACCATCCCCATGCAGACACACCAACATCCACTGCCTCCACTGTGTCCCCCTCCTCCACCTCCCTCCCTGTCTCGTCTCCACTCACACCTGCATGCACTACATCTTCATCCACTACCTCCAGCACGCCCATCACCACACACCGCTCACGTCACTCACCACCCCCACTACCATTCACACATCCCCTGTGTCCTCTCCCAGTGTGTCTGTGAGCCCTCCTCCCAAACTGCATGCAGGAGCAATGCGTGCTCCCGCAGGAGGTGGGGAGCTGGCATCTGTAAAAGATAAATCCTTCCAACTTCTAGAACTCACCCAAGACCACAAAAGGGTGTTTTTTCTGCATGCAGTGTTAGATGGCTATGGAGGGCCTGCAGTTCATTCTCTGCTGCACACGCCTGAATGCCATGCATGGTGCCAAGCCTTGCGGCGAACCTCCACTGCGAATGGCCAAAGGTCATGTGTGGTGCTGGGTTAGATGCCTGCTGGAGGTTCCCTAGGAAGCGTACAGCTGAAGGCTCTGCTTGATGCGGGGTTAGATGCCCATGGGGATTTGGCCGCAGGACCTGACTGAAGGCTATAGGAAGCTGGTGAGCACCTATTGTGTTACCACCTTATAACAGGTCCAAGTATCCCATATTACTGAAGTGTATGCAGTGTCTAGGAAGCCATGGCTCTCTAGAGGTAGCTGGGGATGAGCAGCCAAGCCTTATCTAGGAGATATGCAAAGCTTATGCAATACCACTACAGTCACACAGCACTATCACACATGAAAGAACCACACAGTATTACAAAAATAAAGGCACTTTATTTATGAGAACACAAATACTAGAAGACGAATAGGCAGTCTCCCCAACTGGAGATAAGTAAACACACTAATTATATACATAGTAGAAATCAGTAAGAAGCATAAAAACAACAAGCATGGGTGAAAGTATTAGGTAACAGTGTAGGCCCCAGGGGAGGGCCAAACCATATCCTAAATAAGTGGACTGTGAGATACAGTCCCCTACCCAAGGATGTGGAATCACTAGAGGGGAGCTGGAGGATCTAGGAGTACCAGAGTGCCCCCCGCCGACCAGGAGAGCAGGGGTAAATACCTGGTTTTCCTCAAAATGAAAAGGAGGACTTAGGAAAGGGATTGTGCAAGACCCATTCCAGACTGGAAGAACCCAAAGGTGGATTCTGGCAGAAGAGGACCTTCAAAGGAAGGGGATCAAGTCCAGTTTGTGCTGGAGTGTCCGGTTTTGGGAGGAGCCACTACCCACCCTTCAGTGGATGCAGGACCAGGTCGACGGGGGATGAAGAGGATCAGCCGTGCAGCACAGGAGCTGAAGAAGAGTCCCTGAAGTGATGTAGCAGATGTCCCATGTCGGCTGTTGGGTTGCAGTGGGTCAGTGGTGCACGAAGACCACCAACAAACCTTGGCAAATGCAGAAGAAGAAAAGTATTACAAGGCTGAAGAGGACCAGCAAGTCCCATGGGACGACCCAAAGAGGGGAGTCCGGGGTGATCCTCAGCAGTTGGGAGAGTCACTAGAAGAGGATGCAGCCCCCACAGGCGTCCCACTGGCAGCAGGCACAGCAAGTTGCAGTGAGGCCCACTCAGCATACCTGAAGAGGGGGGTCCCACGTTGCTGGAGCAGCAGAGAGAGAACTGGGATTGGCAGGAAGAAGTGCTGCGGGCTAGGGCTACACGCAGAGTAAAGATCCCTTGGAGCAGGAGCAAACAAGCCTTGGTGGCTGCAAGAGCTGTGGTGCACAGGGGTACAGTCCTGCAACGAGACGTAAGGGCTTACAATCTCCTAAGGTGGACAGCTGGCAGAGAAGACCAAGGGGACCACACCAGACCACCACCTGTGATGTAGGATTCACACAGTTCCGGAGGAGAGCAGATACATGCAGCTGGTTGTCGTTGCAGTTGGCGCCTGCAGATGCAAGGGAGTGACTCCTTCACTCCAAGGGAGATTCCTTTCTTACTTCTTGGTGCAGTCTGGATTCTCGTCAACCTCAGAGGATGCTCAGCAAGGGAAATGTTGCAGTTGTTGGAAGGATCTGGAAAAACAATGTTGGAAAGCAGAGTCATCGCTGAAGTTGCAGATTGTTGGATCCTGAAGAGTCCAGATGCAGTTCTGGTGGCCAAAAGATGAAGTAAATGATGCAGAGGAGGCATGGTGGAATCTTGCATGGTGAATCTGTGGACCCACCCAAGAGGGTAGGACCATAAATAGCCCTAAAAGTAGGCTTGGGCACCTGCAAGGTGGCCACCTATTAGGAGGGGGCTGTGACATCACCTGCCTGACCTGGCCACTCAGATGCTCCCAGGGGCCTCGGCCCATCTTGGATTCAAGATGGGAGAATCAAGTGGCCACCTGAAGGAACTCTGGGCGCCACCCTAGGGGTGCTGATTGAAAGGGAGAGGTCACTCCCCTTTCCTTTGTCCAGTTTCACGCCAGAGCATGGACCGGGGGTCCCTAGACTGGTGCAAACTGGTTTATTGGAGGAAGGCATCAAATGTGCCCTTCAAAGCATACCGGTGACTTGGGGACGCTACCCTTCCCATGCCATGTAATACCTATTTCCGGGGGAGAGTGTGTTGCCTCTCTCTCCCACAGGAAATACTTTGTTCTGTCTTCCTCTGCCTGAGCTGGCCATGCATCAAGAGGGCAGAAACCTGTCTGAGGAGTGGCAGCAGTGTGGGCTGCCTGGAAAATTCCAGATGACTGGTTGGAGCAATACTGGGGGTACTCTAAGGGGCCCACAAAGTGCATGGAATCATACAACCAATGATGGCAACAGTATTGGGGTATGATTCCAACATGTTTGATACCAAACACGCCAATGGTAAGATTTACCATTATGTAGCTGGACACAGGAAGTGACCTGTGTCCAGTACACAGGTAAAATGGCTTCCCAGCACTTACAAAGTCCAGTGCAATGGATCTGGAGTTCATAGGGGCACCTCTTTTCTCATGCAGTGGTGACCTCAGACACAGGGACCAGCACCATGTCCTCTATGCTAGGAGGGCCTACCATAGAGGTGATTTACAGTGTCCTGGTGCAGTGACCTGAGGTGAAAACAGTCAAAGCATACTGATAGCAGGCAAAAAGAGGGTACTTTCCTATACAGGCCATGCACTACAGCTAACCCCTAACATTCAACACTATAGTTAGAGTTCTGGGGAACGTATGCTAGCCCAATGGGCCCAGGGCCATCAATGCTTGGCATCTCATGGACAAAACACTAATGAATGACTTGAAATTGGCAACCTCCTCCTATTTTGAGACCAATGAGGGATCAGTTGCTTCGCACCTCACACTCCGGGAGACCTATAAATCAGTAGTTTGGGCCAGGTCTAATCTTCCATTGTGAGAGGGGGACCGTAACCACACAATTTGACTTAAGCAAGAGCAATATAGGGACCTAGCAGAAAAGCACGCAAAAACATGCTACATTCTGACCCAGAGACGTCTTTATGACGTTTGTAGGATGCTGCCCCTCTATGTAGTGTGCAAAACTAGGCACACTGTGCAGGGGGTCCAGGCAACCACACATTGGTTTCCAGAGGTAAAAATCAGATCACCTAACGCTCCAATTTTTGAGGTAGCTGGTCAAGCAGTCAGGCTAATCCAGGTGATGTGCTAAGCATTTGTGTACTCACAGTATCAATCATGCATTCACACACACTCAATAAATAACTCAAGACCAAATTTATAAAAATGCTTCAGATTTTCATATAATTTTTAAAACCAAGATGGTTAAGATACGTAAAGTACTTTCTGAGTTGCCATTTTTCAAACTTCTAATAAAGTTAGTCTTTCTGTGCGTAATTACGCAACATAGGAATCAATGCAAGGCCACTTATAAAAATGCATATAAAATCACACAGGTGAGTTACTAGTCTCTTCTTTTGCAGGATGGTTGATGAAAATTGTGGGCACCCCGTGCCAGCTGGAGAGTCTCAGGCGGCGCCCGGTTCCGACGGGAGCAGCGCTGGAAAGTCTCTTGGCAGAGGCACAGGGCCATTTGGAGGGCCCACCTGGAAAAGGAGGTGCTTTGCAGGTTTAAAGGTGGTGCCTTAGGGTCCCCTTGGCTGTCGAAGTCACAAGGAGTTAAGGACCCGTGGGACACAGCTAGTTCCACGATGCAGGGCTCAGGGCGGCCAGATGCAGGGTGAGATGGAGGTCTTGGAGGCTGTGCGCACTGGAGCCTTTTGGAGCTGAAGGTAATTCTTCCTTCGGGGGCCTTGCAAGCGATGAGGGCACTCTGCTGGGAGGTCCACAGTGTTCCTGAAGTCCCTTGACTGGGGCTTCCTACTGGTCTAGTTGCAGCTCTGGGAGAGCTGTTTTTGCTGTTGTCCGACATGCACTGACCAGTACCTGGGATATTCGTACAACTCGGTCACAGGAGGGCGCAATGCCATTAAAGTTGGCACACTTATAGGTCTCATCCGGGCTGTTGTTGGTGTGTCATTGGGTCTGGTTGCAACTTCCAGTTGTGGAGATATCGGCCAGTCAGTGAAGTGACCCTCACCAGTTTTCTGGTTCTTGCTGGTTTCTTCTGCTTCTTGAGTAGTGCCTCCAATCAGGAGGGAGATCTTAGGCTATTTGCAAAGCCTGGAAGTCCTCTGGGTCTTTTGAGGTCCGTCCAATGGTCATCACCTCCTCAGGGGTGATTGACAGGACTCTGGTGCAGCAAGCAGGGGTCTTGGAGCCTCTTCTAGTGCAACAGGTTCTCTGTTCTCTTGCTGTCTGGATCTTTGGTTCTTACTTCTTTGCTTACTGATGAATCTGATTTCTTGGTCTAGGGGTGCCCACGAAATACTGAATTTAGTGGGCGTTTTAGGAGGAACCTGGTAGTGTTCAATGGGACACTTACCTTTGGGGGGCTACACCCACTATGGTGACCACTTCCTGTGGGAAGGGTCACTTCCTTAAACCTAATTGGCTATTTTCCTCCATTCCAAGAGTGTGGAGACGGATTTTGAAGGTCCTCTTAGGGGTGGTGTATGCTAGGTAAAGTAACTCCTCCTTCCCTTTGTGTAGTTTCCCACCTTTTCTCCCTCAAAAAGTGGGAGTTTGCAAAGGGGGATACAAAAACAACCCAGGGTTCAGAAGAGCCATAATGAAGATGGGAAAGCTGTGTTGACCAGTGTCTAGCACATACATTAAAATGGATGCTCTGTTCACTCACTATGTCCCAGGTTTGACAAGGACGCAGTAGGGACATACTGCTCTTGCAACTATGCCCTCACATATAATATGGAACACCCTGCTTTAGGGCTATAAGGCCTGCCAGACGGGTGTTCTACCCATAGTAAATGCAGTGTATGGTGGGCAAGCACACAGACAATGTGACATGTTGAGTTTGAGTTTAAGGTTTGCACCAGGTCACTCAGCAAGCAACAGGATGCATGGCCCTAGAGGGTGGCACAATCACTGCTGCTGCCCTCAGGTGCCTACCCATAGTACCCAATGCCCTGTGCACCTAAGTACCTTTCACTAGGGACTCATAGTGTGAGCTAAAGGTGTATCCAATTACCTCTACAATGTTTTAGGGAAAGAACACATTCACTGGGGACCTGGTTAGCAGGATCCCAGTGCACTCCAGTCCAAGTTGCATTCAGAAACCAGGCAAAAGTGGGGGTACTGCAACAAGGTGTCAGTTTCCCACACAACTCCCCCTACAGCCCACAGGCCAGGATACTCAGTCAATATCTGGGAGAGGCTTCCTAGTCTGTCAGGCGAGGAAGAGAAGGGAAACAGGCTGGTTAGTTGCAGGGCCTACTCTGCCTCACATCCTACTGTCAGGGTCGTTCCCTTTGGGGAACTGACCTACCTCAACAGCTATCGGACCCAACCTGAAATGTCTTGTGCCTGTACCACCAGTGCCTGCACTTTTCTCTTCTGTCTTGGGGTCAGAGGTGTCCATCTTGCCATCCCTATCTTAGCCAAGGAAGCCCATAGCTTACCCAAAGAGGATACCCATAACTGGAGTATCCCCACCATGACCAACAGGGTCAGGGGGCTTAACTTGCTATTTGTTATGGGGTCAGACAACCATGCCAAGAACCACACTGTGCCCAGAACCACACCTTTAGCTCCATACCCATAGGGGACAGGGCTAACTTACAAATGTCTTTGGGTTCAAGGTGGCTATCTGCTGTAAGGGAGTGGGGATCTCTACATCCAGCAGAGAACACCCTCCTTCCACGCTCTTTTCTGCCAGCTGAGGAGCTACCAACTCAGGCTGAGCAGGTGCCTGACTAGTCAGGCTGTCTTGGGCGTCAAGCTGGGCTTCACCAGTTCCAACAGTGGAGTTCTTCCCTATTGGAGTAGAAACCCCTTTGCTCTCTGATGCCTTAGTTAAAGGTTGCCCACTTTTCCTTTTCTTCTGTTTTCCCTTTTTCTTCTGGGGCATACTTGCACTCACTGCAGAGGCAGCACCTCTGGAATCCTTGGGCGAGGGCTGTCACTGGACCAGTTCCTCTTCTGGGCTCTGACCAACCTCTGAATAGTAATTTCCAAGGAGACAGTCAAGGGGGAGGTTTGTACTGACTACCACCCTTTTCGAGCTAAGGGACCCAACAATCTCTATAGGCACTACAGCTACTGGCCTATAAGTAGCGACTTTCCCTGGGATAACCTTACTCTGGCAGTCTCTCCTGGGATATTGTGGTTTGAGAGCACCAGCCTGTCATGCACAATTGTGTGACTGGCACAGGTGTCTCTCAGGGCAGTACTTGAGATTCCATTTCCCAGATTCCAGGTGGAAGCGTCTGCTCCCCTCTGGAATCTCCAACTCACCTGTGGGGCCCACTTTCCTGTTAAAGAATATTAGGACCTGCACATCTGAGGAGTCATCCCCAATGGATACACTGGTTACCTCGGAGGGCTTACTAGTGGGTCTGTTTTTGGGACAAGAAGTGTCCTTGGTGTGGTGCCCTGTCTTTTGACAGTTGTTGCACCATGCCTTCGTGGCATCCCAGTTTCTACCCTGGTACCCCCCTTTGTTTTGTGAGGTGTCTTTGGGCCCACCCTCTTGGAAAGATTTTTGGGGGCCTAAGGACTCCTTTTCTCTATTTCTAGGTTACCATTTTCTCTTGGGGGGATCTTCCCTGGCTCTTTCTTTTCATCACCCCCTCCAGTTCTAGTTTTGGACACCCTAGGTCTCACCCAATGATCAGCCTTCCTCCCAAACTCTTGGGGGGGAGACTGGCCCCAAGTCTATTAGGTACTGGAATTACTTCTCCTGGACACAATTACTCTAAAGGTGTTCTTTCATCATTAAATCGTACAGCCCTTCATAATCATGTACCTTGTTGCCTTCTAGCCAACCACCTAGCATTTTTACTAAGAAGTTCACAAATTCTACCCAGGACTGACTCTGGGATTTTTGAGTCCCCCTGAAATGTATGCGGTATTCCTCAGTGGTAAATCCAAAGCCCTCAATCAGGGTACCCTTCATGAGGTTATAGGATTTAGCATCCGTTTCACTCAGTGTCAGGAACCTATCCGTGCACTTTCCTGAGAATAATTCTCATAATAGAGTTCCCCAGTGCTTCTTTTGGAAATCCCTCCCAATGCAGGCTGTTTCAAAGGAAATTAACAATTTCTGAATATCATCACCTTCCTTATAGGGGAGGGACAACTCCTTTTGGGAGTCTTAGGTTGAAAGGTTTCTCTTCCTCCCAATTTATTAGTATGCTACCACCAGAGATGGGCCCAAGGCTGAACTCTTTTCTTTGTTTCTCTATTTTTAAGAGCTGCCTTTCTAAGGCCAGTCTTTTGGTCAGCCTGGCAATATCCAGGTCTGTGTCTGTGGGTGCTCTAGAGCTTCTGAGGGAAGAGGAGCTACCCTCATCCCCATTCTCCACACAATCGTCTTCCATCACAGATGCATCATCATCAGTTACTTCATCTGTGTGGTTGTCTCTTTCATACTGAGCTACTAGAAACCTGTGTTTCTCTGTTTTGGGGCTCTTTCCAGTCTGAATCTTGTACAGTCTGAAGAGTTTTCTTAATTGGTCATGGGTATATGCCTCATAAAGGTCTAGGTCGAGCTCCTAGGTTCTGACCTCTATATCAGACATTTTTATCTTACTAAACTTGGGACCTTTTAGAATTTAAAATTCCCCTTTTTGGCTAACCAACTAAAGCAAGGGCTTTTAAACTTTCTCCAGAGTTGTAGGGACCTAACCAGGGCCCTAACCATTATTTTTAAAATTTGTAAAAAAATTGTTAGTCAATTAGAAAATCAAAAATAATTATCTAAAAACAATTTAGAGCATTATTTGTGTATTCACACAATTGACAAAGTGGTTTCAGCAAATGCAAAGTCTTCATCTCACTGCTGATACACCAAATGTTGGATGCTGGCCAATTATGTAGTATGCAAAACTAGGCAAACTGTGCAAGGGGTCTAGGAAACCACGCATTGGTTTCCAGAGGTAAAAATAAGATCACCTAGTGCTCCAATTTTTTAGGTTGCTGGTCAATCAATGAATCAATCAGTTAATTTGTAAAGCGCACTACATACCCGTGAGGGTTTCAAGGCGCTGTGGGGTTAGGGGGGTGCTGCTACTGCTCGAAGAGCCAAGTCTTGAGTAGTTTTCTGAAGGAAAGAAGGTCCTGGGTCTGTTGTAGATCCGGCGGGAGGGTGTTCCAGGTCTTGGCGGCGAGGTACGAGAATGATCTGCCACTGGAAGATTTGCGTCGGATGCAGGGGACGGAGGCGAGGGCGAGGTTGGCGGAGCGTAGATGTCGGGTGGGGGTGTAGAAGCTGAGTCTGTTGTTAAGGTATGATGGTCCGGTGTTGTGGAGTGCCTTGTGTGCGTGGGTGAGGAGCTTGAAGGTGATCCTCTTGTTGACGGTGAGCCAGTGAAGGTCTCTTAGGTGGGGGGTGATGTGGCAGTGGCGAGGGATGTTGAGGATGAGTCGGGCGGAGGCGTTTTGGATGCGTCGGAGGCGTTAGAGGAGTTTGGATGAGATACCAGTGTAGAGGGCATTGCCGTAGTCGAGTCTGTTGCTGACGAGGGCCTGGGTTACTGTTTTTCTTGTTTCTGTTGGGATCCATTTGTAAATTCTGCGAAGCATGCAGAGGGTGTTGTAGCAGGAGGAGGAGATGGCGTTGACCTGCTTTGACATGGAGAGTGAGGAGTCGAGGGTGAAGCCGAGGTTTCGTGCGCTGTCGGTGGGCGTCAGTGGGGGACCCAGCGTGGACGGCCACCATGAGTTGTCCCAGGCGGAGGGGGTGCGCCTAAGGATGAGGACCTCTGTTTTGTCCGAGGTCAGTTTTAGCCGGCTGTCTCTCATCCAGTCGTCAATGGCTTTTAGTCCCTCGTGGAGGTTGGTTTTGGCAGTGTGCGGGTCCTTGGTGAGGGAGAGGATGAGTTGGGTGTCGTCGGCATAGGAGATGATTTTGAGGTTGTGCTGCTGGGCCACTTGTGCGAGGGGGGCCATGTAGATGTTGAACAGCGTCGGCCGAGGGATGAGCCCTGGGGTACGCCGCAGATGATGTTGAAGGCTTTAGATTGGTACGGGGAGGCGGACTCTTTGGGTTCTGCTGGTGAGGAAGGATGCAGTCCATTCGAGTGCCTGGTCCTGGATTCTTGCTGCGTGGAGGCGAGATTTTAGGGTGTGGTGACAGACGGTGTCAAAGGCGGCTGATAGGTCTAGGAGGATGAGGGCTGATGTTTCTCCATTGTCGAGGTGGCTTCTGATGTCGTCTGTGGCGGCAAGGAGGGCGGTTTCGGTGCTGTGGTTGCGTCTGAAGCCGGATTGGGAGGGGTCAAGGATGTTGTTGTCTTCGAGGTATCGAGTGAGCTGAGTGTTGACGATTTTCTCGATGACCTTCGCCGGGAACGGGAGCAGAGGGATGGTCCAGAAGTTTTTCAGGTCCCTGGGGTCCGCCTTTGGGTTCTTGAGAAGGGCGTTGATTTCTGCGTGTTTCCAGCTGTCTGGGAATCTTGCAGTTTCGAAGGAGATGTTGATGGCTTTCCGTAGGTGTGCTGCGATGGCCGTGTCTGCTTTGTTTAAGATGTGGTGTGGGCAGGGGTCTGATGGTGATCCGGAGTGGATGGAGTTCATGGTCTTGGGGGTTTCATCGTCGCTGATGTTGGACCAGGAGGTCAGTCGGTTGGAGCGGGTGGAGTTCGTGGTGGGTGGGGTAGGAGCGTCTAGAGTGTGAGGGGAGTTAAAGCTGTTGTGGATGTCCGTGATTTTTCGGTGGAAGGCGGTTGCTAGGGCATCGCAAAGTTCTTGGGAGGGGGTGATGTCATTGACGATGGTGTTTGGGTTGGAGAGTTCTTTTACGATGCTGAAAAGTTCTTTGCAGTCGTGGGTGTTGTTTTCTAGGCAGGTTTTGAAGGAGGATCTTTTTGCTAGCCTAATGAGTTGGTGGTGTTTGCGTGTGGCATCCTTGAGGGCCGTGTGGTTGTCTGGAGTGATTGCGAGTAGCCATATTTGCTTGAGTTTTCGGCAGTGGCGTTTGGAGGCTTGGAGGTCGTCGGTGAACCAGGTGGCTTTTTTGTTGATGTGGTTGTTGGAGAGTTTTGTGAGTGGAGCAAGGCGGTCGGCGCAGTTGATGATCCATAGCTTGAGCTTGTGTGCTGCGAGGTCAGGGTCGGTGGGGTTGACGGGCGGTTTATGGGCCAGGGCGTTGATTAGTTGAAGTTCGGTGACTTTGCCCCATCGGCGGCGTGGTGGTTGTTCGGTGAGGTGGTGTTCTGTTTGTTTCTTGAAGGTGAAGTGAATGCAGTGGTGGTCGGCCCAGTAGAGTTCAGTGGTGTGGTTGAAGGTGACATGGTTGCTTGTGGAGAAGATGGGGTCAAGGGTGTGACTGGCTGTGTGGGTGGGTGTGTTGACGAGCTGTGTGAAGCCGAGGTTGGCGAGGTTTTCGGTCATGGTGGATGAGTTGGTGTCATTGTTGTTTTCCAGGTGAAAGTTCAGGTCCCCGAGGAGGATGTAATCCGTGGAGGCGAGTGCGTGGGTGCTGGCCAGGTCGACGATGGCATTGCTGAAGGGTGCCCTGTGTCCTGGGGGTGTATAGATGAGTGTTCCTCTGAGTGTGGTGTTGGGGTCGGTGCGGATTTGGAAGTGAAGGAGTTTGGCGGCGCTGAAGGAGTCGTCCGGGGTGGTTTTGACTTCGAGGGTGGCTTTGTGGACGATGGCGATGCCTCCTCCGGTTCTGTTGGTGGGGTCTCGGCAAGCGACTTTGTATCCGTTCGGGATGGCTATGGCGATGTCGGGTGCTGAGGAGTCGTTCCACCAGGGTCGAGCAATTAGGCTAATCCAGAAGATGTGCTAAGCATTTGTTGTACTCACAGTATCAATCATGCATCCACACACATTCAATGAATAACTCGAGACCAAATTTATGAAAATAACTCAGATTTTTATATATTTTTTAAGACCAAGATGGTTAAGATACTTTGAGTACTTTTTGAGTTGTAATTTTTTCAAACTTCTAATAAAGTTAGTCTTTCTGTGCGTAATCACGCACCATAGGAATCAATGGAAGGCCACTTATAAAAATGCATATAAAATCACACAGGAGAGTTACAGTCTCTTCTTTTGCAAAATGGTTGATGAGGATGGTGGGCACTCTGAGCCAGCTGGAGAGTCTTGGGTGGCTCCTGGTTACAGTGGGAGCAGTGCTGGAAAGTCTCTTGGCACTGGGGCACTTGCAGGCACCACCTGGAAAAGGAGGTGGTTTGCAGGTTTAAAGGTGGTGCCTGTGAGAGGAGGCCTCTGTACCAGGTTGGCAGAACGGATACACCAGACTGCCCGATTTGGTTGATACGTACAGTGTTTTTATTATTCTTTATACAAGTTAAATGGGTTGTGGGTGATTGTCTTGTAGGTGAATATTGGTGATTCTCTTCACTCTTCTTCCCAAGGATCTCGTCTTCTTCTTTCTTCCTCTTCCAGGGGCCTCGCGGGAAGTGTGTGGGAATAGAAGAAGAAATAGGTGTGGTAAGTATCTGTTTACCCTTCTTTTATTCCTTTCCTCTCTTTACTACTTCTCTCCACTCTTCTGTCTTTAACACGTGGACTTCTCTATTTGTGGGCTCTTCCTCTCTCTATCCCTTCAGCCTTTTGGTGATGCCCGTGGTCCCTTAGTTTTCCCTTTATTATCTCTCTGTCATGGGCTGGTGGGCTTCTTTTTCTTTTTTCGTTCTCTATTTCTTTTCCCTCGTATATGTCTTCTTTCCTCTCCTTTTTCTTTGTCTGCTCTATTCGTGGCATATACGTCTCGCTACTGTTCTTTTCTTCCTTCCTTGTAGGTTGCTTCCTTGTCTCACCTATTCCCTGTTATTTCTTAAGCTCAGCTCTGTGGCTCCCTGTGCACCTCGTTCCCGTGCTCCTGTTTATTTTATCCCTCACGTCCTCCCCCCTTTTGTGCAGTACCCGAGCTTTCCTTCCCTCACCCCCTTTTGTGCAGTGCCCGTGATTTCCTTCCCCGTCCTCCTCCCTCTTCCCGCTCCGTTCTCTCCGTCCCGAGTTGCCATACCTGGCTTGGCCATGCTTCTCCTGAAGAGTGGCAGGCTCATTCGTATGCTCCCCGGGGCCAGTGATCCTCTTCACGTTGTCGAATCCACACGACTCCAGACTCCCGCTGCTCTCCAGGTTGTCGGAGACAGGTCCTGGTGGTTTCTGGATCGTCTTCGTTCCTCGTCCTCCGCTGTTCTTCTCTCGATTCCCTCTCCGTCTCCTTCGGTTTCTACCACGTAATTCCTCCTCTCCCCCCCTGAGTGGGCGGTCCCGCTCCTTTAACCGTCACCGAGTCACACGGTTTTGGCAGGGAGCCAATCGAGAGTACCGCTCTCTGGGATGCTTCCGTGTCGTTCATGGCAGCGGCAGCACAAGTCCTCCTGGTGTGCGGGTCGGCCCGGTCCGACCCGTCACAGCCTCTTTTTTGCATGGAGAGCCCCCACTTTTTGCCTGATGGAGATGTGTTCTAGACGCTGGTAGTGCCCAGGGCCCCTGCTAACTAGGTTCCCTGGGCCAGAGCCCTTTCCCTAAATCTGTTGTGATGCTTGGCACAATTGGATACATTCTTACAAATCCCTGTATGACCCCAGTAAATGGGTACCCCAGTACCCAGGGCATGAGATAGTAGGAGTAGACCCGTGAGGGCAGCAGCACTGATTGTGCCACCCTCTAGGGCCCTTTACCCAGATACCCCAGCACTGCCAGTGTAGGCTGGGTGTACTGGGGCAAACCTAAAGAAGACAAACCCGACATGGCACCCTCCCAATGTGCCCTGTCCACTCTACACTGCATATGCTATGGGTAAGTCACCTCTCCAGAAGGCCTTACAGCCCTAAGGCAGGGTGGACCATACTATATGTGAGGGCATAATTGCATGAGCAGTATGCCCCCACTGTGTCCTTGCCAGACCTGGGACATAGTGAGTGAACATAGTAGCTATTTTAAGTACATGTGCTGGAGAATGGTCAAACATGGGTTTGCCAGCTACATGATGGCCACTCTTTACCTTCGGTTGCTTGGTATCAAACAACTCAGTATATTAAATCCAAACTGGTACCAGTGTTGGATTTAACCCTAAATGTGCCCAGGGGTCACCTTAGAAGTGCCCCTTGCAAGACCTAACCCTAACTGGCATAGTTGCTGACTGGTTCCATCCAGCCTGCCACTCCAGACGGCCAGTAAACAAACCTGGAGGAGGGCCATGGCTCCCTAATTTATAAGACAATGCCCTTACTGGGTGGAGGAGCTAACACTCCCTCCCTCAGCAGTGTGCAACACCCTGGCAGTGAGCTTTAAAGGGCTACTGCCACTGAAACTTGAGCCCCCAGGCCCTGTGCTAGCAGCAGATGGCCTTCCCCTTTGCAAACCCCCACTTTTGGAGGAAACAAAGGTTGGAAATCAAACAAAGGGAAGAAGGAGTGGCCTCACCTAGCCTAGGGATCGAATTTCAAGGGGTAGCCCTTTGAAGCTCACTGCCAGGGCAGTGTACATTCCTGAGGGAGGGGGTGTTAACTTTTGCAAGGGGCACCTCAAAGGTGAGCCCTGGGAACATTTTATAATAATCCAGTAATGGTACCAGTTTGGATTTATCATTCTGAGTTGTTTGATACCAAACAACCCAGGGTTCAGAGTAGCCATTATGTAGCTGGGAAACTCATGTTGATCAGTGTCCAGCACATACATTAAAATGGCTGCTCTGTTCACTCACTATGTTCCAGGTTTCGCAAGGACACAGTGAGGGCATATTGCTCATGTAGCTGTGCCCTCACATATAATATGGAGCACCCTGGGTAAGGGCTATAAGGCCTACCAGAGGGCTGTTTTACCTATAGTAAATTCAGTGTATGGTGGGCAGGCACAGAGACAGTGTGCCATTTCCAGTTTGAGTTTCAGATTTGCCCCAGGACACAATGTTTTAGGGAAAGAACACTGGCACTGGTTAGCAGGATCTTAGTGCACTGCAGTCCAAGTTGCATTCAGAAACCAGGCAAAAAGTGTGGGGGGGTACTGCAACAAGGTACCAATTTCCCACAACGTTGGTAATAAATCAGGAAAATTTTTGGCCTTGCAAGAGAAACGTGATCGGACATTTAGTTGGGTCCTCCAACTTACCACCGACAAGGGGGGGGTCAGATCTGATCCAGAGGAGATAGCTGACACATTTGCAGACCACTACGAAGAGCTCTACTCCTCAAAACTACACTGCACTCCCTCAGAGGCAACAGCCTGTTTGACTCACACTGGACCACAGACTCTTCCTTGAGGCCGATATACACCTGCAGGAAATAGGCCAGGCGCTACATGTCCTGCAATCAGGCAAACCACAGGGTCCCAATGATTGCCCATTGAGCTCTATAAATACCTCACAAGCAACTATTGTGGTTATCCACATGCTCGGGAAGCCCTTAGGTAAATGCAATTCATACCAAACCATCTCCTTCCTCAATGGTGAGATGAGACTCCTAGCTAAAATCCTAGATAAACGGCTTTGCCAAGTAATAACATCCTTATTCCTCCCAGATCAGTCCGGCTTCATGCCCAACAGGGGACAGAGGCTAAATCTCCGGAAACTATATGGGGTCATGGCAAGATATAGAGATGACAGGATACCCACAATGGTACTTTCCATCGATGCCTCCATGGCATTCGATACATTGCAATGGAGATATATATACGGGGTCCCGAGTGGTTAGGATTTGGCTCCAATATCATGAGCTGGATTTGCCTGCTTTATAAAGACCCCATAGCATGAGTTAAGGTCAACGGCACTCTCTCCCACAGCTTTGTTCTCCAACAGGGTATGAGGTAGGGCTGCCGCTCTCCCCAATGATATTTGCCCTGGCTCTGGAACCTCTAAGAGCATAGGTAAGATGAGACCAAGTGGTTAAAGGTATACACTGGGGTGACCTTGGGAGGAACGTACATCACTATATGCTGATGATATTCTTTTTTACGTCATTGACCCTCCCAATACCATAGTGAGACTAACACCCATTCTACAAACTTTCGGACAACATTCAGGTTACATCATCAACTGGGGTAAATCACTAATGCACTTGATAATAGGCCCCATGCCCATTTTGCCTCGGACCATCTGCCTGCCTGTGTCACGTGACAATTTCACATACCTGGGGATCCATGTCACTAAAGACCCTTGCCTCTTCTATCAAAAAAATCTTGCCCCACCCTATCTCGATTCAACTTGGATGTTCAACACTGGCAAGGCTTACCACTTTCTTTCTTGGTCAGAGCAGCAATATTCAAAATGATGACACTGTCTTGCATGGTCTATGCCCTCCAAAATATGCTGCACCGTATAACCGAGAAATTTTTCAACAAGACAGAGGCCCTCATTACAACTCTGGCGGTAAAGTCTGCTGACCGCCCTGCCGACAGACACCAACATACTGTGTCCGCGGCAGAAATCCACTACGGGTCTTATGACCCACACTTAGAAATCCTCCACAATACAGACACCCACACAATTCAATTCAAAATACACACACCTGATACACATACACACACCACACCCACACACCCAATACAATATAAAACACACACCCACATTACCTACAACCCCTTACAACAAAAGTTTTGGAAGAAGCAGAGAGAGAGAAAAGTAAAGACAACACCAGCATACAGAGGCACACAACACCATCACTCATACACCATCCATGCACAAAACACCACACACCCCAAAACATCACCCCACACATCACATCAACCATCACCTCACACATCACTCACACCACATCATGGCACCTCAAAGACACCCCAGGTTGTCTGAGGAGGAGCTCAGAGTCATGGTGGAGGAAATCATCCGAGTAGAGCCACAGCTTTTCGGATCACAGGTGCAGCAGACATCCATTGCTAGGAAGATGGAGCTACGGCAGAGAATTGTCGACAGGTTCAACGCAGTGGGACAGCATCCAAGAACACGGGTTTGACATCAGGAAGAGGTGGAACGACCTACGGGGGAAGATACGTTCTGTGGTATCCAGACACCAGGTAGCCGTACAGAGGACTGGCGGTGGATCCCCACCTCCTCCCCCATAACTAACAACATGAGAGGAGCAAGCCTTGGCGATCATGCATCCTGAGGGCCTCACAGGAGTAGCAGGAGGACTGGACTCTGGTAAGTCATATCTTTACGATTATATCCTCCCCCCCTATCAGCATGCCATCACAAACCCCATCCCCTACCCTTACACCCATCACTCCCCCACCTCACATATGCCTCACTATCACAACCCACACATCCCAAAACCAAGCCCTGCATGTTACACCAATGCATGGACACCCATCACAGACCTGCATGGACACCCATCACCAAAGCATGTCCAAGGAAGAGACTCACCCAGGGCACACAATCACTACTCATACAAGGGCCATGGCGATATTGCAAGCACAGTAGTAGAGGGAAACACACCCATTGCACAAGATGGCACACACAGATACAATAACAATGCATTTACACCCGAACAGGACCCCTACACAACGTCACCGGACAGGAGGTGCCAGCCATATCCAGTCCCCCCACAGAAGAGACCCACAGTGACGACAGCAGCTCTACACGCCTGGATCAAGATGACCAGCCCGGCCCATCAGGGACCTCTGGACAGTTGGTTCCCCTGCCACAGTCCCAAACCACCACAGAACCTCCCCCCTCAGGAAACACCACCACAGCACCCACCCAGCGGCCATGCCACTGTCCCCAGGACACATCAATCAGCAGTGTGTCTCCCACTACAGAGACCCCAGGCAAACCCACAAACACAGGACATTCTGGGACCTGGGATCAGTGGCAGTGGGCACACAGTTCAGGGGACAGAGGCACAGGATAGCAGGGAAGCTTGGAGGACTGCTGTGCGACAGGGGGAGGACAGGCCCAGTGAACCCACTCTCCACGAGGCACTCTCAAACATAATGGGAGCATACCACCATTCTCAGGAGACCATGGGCACGGTACTGGCCAAGTTTCAGGAGACCCACCGGCTGCAGGAGGGACAATACCTGGGGATCAGGGAGGACTTGAAGTCCATTAACACCACCCTGGTCACCATTGCAGTGGTGCTGGCAGACATGGCCAACACCATGAGGGAGACAATGGCATACCACCGGGCCCCTGACACCAGCCCAAACGATGAACAGCCTTCCACATCCACCGGCGCTAGTGGACAGGAGATCCTGCCACAGGACCAACAGGCCACCAGCACCCCACCCATGCAGAAGGAGAACCACCCCGCAAACGGTCCCTGCAATCCAGACAGAAGACAGAGAACATTGCCAAGACCCCCACCAGGAAATAAGACTCTCCTGATTGTCACCCTTGTGTCCCACTATGTCACCCTGTCCACCTTGAACTGCCATTGCTCCACTTCCTATGCCCCATTGGACAATGCACCTGTGATACCAAGAGACTGGACTCTATCCACCATCACCCGAGCCCCTTCCACATACCCCTATATGCATTAGCCCATAAATAAACACCCTTGAATCACAAAACTATCTGGAGTCAGTCTGTACTTTCACAAATGTATAATTACAACTTCTTCGACAATTATCAATGTTAATGTTCATTTGCACATAACAATGTATGACAGTTGTTGGGCAGCAGTAGATGTAGCAGAAGGCAGAATGAGGTACCCAGAACTGGGAAATGGAAAGCCAAAATGAACTGTCAGGGTCCATACACAGAGGTTAAGAGGCTGACTTATACAATGTCCTACAGTAGTCAGATATGAGATGAGCAATGCCAGTCTCTTACCTCTGTCTCACTGGAAGTACTGCATGATGATGTTGTTTTGGTTGTCAATATGTTCTTCCTCTGCCTCCTCTTCCTCACTGTCCACAGGCTCCACAGCTGCCACAATACCATCATCAGGCCCATCCTCCTGCAGAAAAGGCACCTGGCGTCGCAAAACCAGGTTGTGCAACATGCAGCATGCCACGATTATCTGGCACACCTTCTTTGGTGAGTAGTATAGGGAGCCACCTGTTAGATGGAGGCACCAGAATCTGGCCTTCAGGAGGCCGAAAGTCTGCTTAATAATACGCCTAGTTCACCCATGTGCCTCATTTTAGCATTCCTCTCCCCTTGTCCTGGCATTCCTCTCTGGGGTCAGTAGCCATGAGAGGCTGGGGTAACCAGAGTCACCTGCAAATGTCGATGGAAATCTGTTAGACACACACTAACCCTTAGGGACTACCCCATACCCAGACACCTATTCATACTGTGTGGGGACTTTGGGCTCAGCTATTAGCCATGCACGGTGCCTCCGGAATTGGCCCATCACATAAGGGATGCTGATATTCCTCAAAATGTAAGTGTCATGCACAGAGCCAGGATACTTGGCATTCACATGGGAGATGTACTGGTCCGCCAAACACACCATCTGCACATTCATAGAATGGTAGCTTTTTCAATTTCTGTACACCTGTTCATTTCTGCGGGGGGAACAAATGCCACATGTGTACCATCAATGGCACCAATTATGTTGAGGATATGTCCCAGGGCATAGAAGTCAGCTTCCACTGGGGGCAAATCCTCCACCTGGGGGAATACAATGTAGCTGCGCATGTGTTTCAGCAGGGCAGACAACACTCTGGTCAACACATTGGAGAACATTGGCTGAGACATCCCTGATGTAATGGCCACTGTAGTTTGAAAGGAGCCACTTTCCAGGAAATGGAGCACTGACAGGACCTGCACTAGAGGCGGTATTCCAGTGGGATGGCAGATAGCTGACATCAGGTCTGGCTCCAATTGGGCACACAGTTCTTGGATTGTGGCACAATCAAGTCTGTAGGTGATAATGATGTGTCTGTCTGCCATTGAGAATGGTGAGCAGAGGATCATGTACCGCATAGGTTGCACAAGTGTTTTTGCTGTAATGTGAGTAAATCTATGCGTGGCGTTGACTGTGCGTTGACTGTCTGTATTTCTGCCCAAATGTGCTGTGACGCAGTTAGGTGCCATGCCATGTGCCACCCTGAAATGGCGGCTGCATGACCTGTAAGGAGGGACAAGGGGAAATTAGGTAACTGCGCTGGCGTTGTGCAGCGTCGCGGTAGATGGTCGAAGACTGCCGCGCAATTCAGCATTAGTTATCATTGGGGCCCATGGGTTCCAGGAGCCAATGACGTTGTACGCCGGAGGTGACTGTACGCGCCGTTGTGGACGTGACCGCCATTTTCTATCTGTTCACTGACTTGATACCTAACCTTCAACAGGAGAGGACCTACACTGCAAGTGCTGATGAGACCTGTGTCTCGACTTGACAAAGGCTCGAGTGTCTGGGGAAAGGGCCCCTCCCTTCACTTCGGAGGAGTTGGAGAGACTAGTGGATGGGGTCCTCCCCCAGTACACACTACTCTACGGTCCTCCAGACAAACAGGTGAGAACACTGTGAGCATGATGCGTGGGCCATGAATGTATTAAGTGGTGTGGATAGAAGATACATGTGGGGGTGGGAGCTGAGGCCTGCATGTGAGGATGGTGAGTGTATGTGTGTCAGGACATGAGAGGGAAATGGTGGGCAATGGTTATGACGAACCAGAGGGGGGAGTAATTTCCTTTCATCCTATACCTTTCCTCTAGGTCAGCGCCCACCAGAAGATGGGTATTTGGCGTGCCATTGCCAAGGAAGTGCAGACCCTGGGGGTCTATCATAGACGGAGCACCCACTGCCTCAAGAGGTGGGAGGCCGCTGGAGCAAGAAGATGGCGGAGGCCCAGCTGGGGATGGCCTCCTAACTTGGAAGGGGTGCCTGTCGCACCATGACCCCACTGATGTTCCGGATCCTGGCGGTGGCACATCCGGAGTTGGATGGGCACTTGAGGGCATCACAGCAGCCACAAGGGGGTGAGTACAGTCTCATTCAGCTGACTCCGTGCATTTTATGAGGTGTCTGGGTGGGGATGTGGGCTGTGGGTTCCCCTAGGCCAGGGCGAACTTGGTAGGGTTGGTCCCTTGTTTGGCAGTCTCTGTGGCACTCCAACCCCAATAATGGTAGTAGGCATCTACAACTAGTCAGCCTCATCTGGGTTCCAGGTGTGGAGCAAATGGTGTTAGGCATAGTCCCCCGGGGGCAGGTGATTTTCCTATTAACTGCTAGTGCATGGCCTAGTGCATAGGGATTCTCCCTGTGTGTTGTGTCCGCCAATGGTAGTGGTGTTGCTGGCATTGACCATGTGTCTCCTCTGTCTTTCCCTCCCTTCTTGTTTTGTCACCCTGTCCTTGTGTGCATTAGCATCATCTGGCCGAGGAGCAGAGGCACCGGAGACGGATGGAGCTGCATCCCACATGGCCCAGGAGGGTGAATCCACCGACAGGGAGGGCACCAGTGGGACAGAGGGCGAGGGGAGCTCCACAACGGGGACAGGAGGGAACACCAGCGACAGCGACTCCTCCTCTGATAGGAGCTCCCTTGCAGTGGCGGGCACCTCTGTGCCCACCGCAACAACAGGTACAGCCGCCACCCCCCCTACCAGCACCACCCTCCCAGTAGTCCCTCAGCATGTTTCCCGTGCCCGCTCACCTAGGAGGGTGGGCATCTCCTTTGCCCCAGGCACCTCAGGCCCTGTCCCAGTCAGCCCTCCTGACCTCAGTGAGGAAGCTATTGACCTCCTGAGATCCCTCACTGTTGGGCAGTCAACCATTTTGAATTCCATCCAGGCTGTCGAGAGGCATTTGTAGCAAACAAGTGTATACCTGGAGGGCATTCATTCTGGCATGGCGGCCCAACAGAGAGCATTTCAGGCTCTGGCCTCAGCACTGATGGCAGCCATTGTCCCTGTGTCCAGCCTCTCCCCTCCCAATTCCACTACCCAGACCCAATCCCTTCTACCTCAGCTTATTCCAAGCACACCATCAGACCAGCATGCACACACATCAGCACACAAAAGTGGCTCAGGCAAACATAAGCACCACACATTCTACAGGCACTCACACAAGCACCATACCCATGCAGACACACCAACATCCACTGCCTCCACTGTGTCCCCCTCCTCCACGTCCTCCACCTCCCTCCCTGTCTTGTGTCCACTCACACCTGCATGCACTACATTCTCAGCCACTACCTCCATCACCAGCACGCCCATCACTACACACCGCTCAAGTGCAATCAACCCCCCAACTACCATTCACACGTCCCCTCTGTCCTCTCCCAATGTGTCTGTGAGCCCTCCTCCCAAAGTACACAAACGCTGGCACACAACCCCTCAACAGCCATCCACCTCACAACAGCTTCCAACCCATGCACCTTCACCCAATCTCAGCAGACGAACACCTCCTACAGCCACTACCTCTTCCTCCACTCCCAACCCCCCTTCATCTTCCCGCCCCAGTGTGTCCAAAAAAAGTTACCTAGCTAAACTGGAGCTCTTCCCTACACCTCCCCCCCGTCCTTCTCCTAGCGCCAGGATGTCTAGATCCCAGCCCAGCACCTCAGCCACCAAATCTGCATCTGCTGTGGTCCCTGCTACTCCAGTGCGGTCAAAGGGGGCACCCATCAGAGCTGCCAATGTGCCACCGACGGAAAAGAAGGACCACTCTATTCCATCACCTGTAAAGCTCAAAAAGGGACCGGCTTCAAGCAGGGAACAGTCACACCACCCACCCAGGAAGGACTCACACAAACACAGAGTGGACAGTGCCAAGGTCCGTGCAACGGCTGACAAGATTGGGAAGGGCCACAAGCCAAAGAGCACATCACCTCTGGGCACGATGTCACCTGGGGAGGGGCTGGTGACCACCAAATCATCAGGGATGGCAGCCACATGGACCCCAGTCACCACCGCCGCTCCGACTGCCACCTGCACGCCACCTGCACCACCACCTGCTCCGCCCCCTGCACCGCTGCTGCCACAACGTCAGTCTGCAGCATCCTCCCCAAGGATCAGCCATCCGAGGCTGCCGGAGACGGTATGGTGTCTCCATCCACCCCAACACTCACTTGCACCACAGCTTGCACTGGCAGCATCTCCGCCGCAGCCACCACTGCCTGCACCACCATCAGCACCGCCACGTGCTCAGCGGATGCCACTCTGTCGGATGTCAGCCCTATCCCCAGTGTGCAGCCGTCAGAGTCTGCAGGTGACGTCCTGGACACGCCACTTGAGACACCACCTCCAGCACTGACACGAACCAGCAATTGTTAGCCTAAGTCGCCGCAGGATGGAGTGTGGGTCTGCCTCCATGGAGTATCATGCTACCTGTTCTGGGTACATCGCGTGGCTGTGACACACAGGTGAGACGAAGTCAACATGCCACACGCCAGGAGCAGCATCACTTGGCACAACTCCCCCTCCAGACCCAGTGGAGAAAAGCATCCACTAACACAGTCCTTGGCAGAATGAAGCACTCTGGGCACAAAGCCCCCTCCAGAACCAGTGGAGAAAAGCATCCAGTGGAAGACACCACCCACTTGAGAGACTGTGACTTTGCACTCCCCAGGACCAAGCAGTGGGCAGTGCACCCACTTGAGAGACTGTGGCTTTGCACTCCCCAGGACCAAGCAGTGGGCAGTGCACCCACTTGAGAGACTGTGGCTTTGCACTCCCCAGGACTAGGCAGTGGGCATGGAGCCCCCTCAAGGAGCAGTGACGTTGTACCATCATCCGGCTGAGGTGCCCCCTTCCCCTTCCCCCTAAGGTGCCTGTTTTTTTTTCCCGACCTGATGCACCTGCAGTGTTCTCTCCGTTTTGAGGCAGGTTTCATGTGTGGGCTTCGCCCATGCTTTTTGGGACCACTGGTCCATGGACATTTCATGGGACAGTGTACGGACTTGTGTACTTGCTGTAAATATTTGTGTATACTGATTATTTACTGTTCTCCTGGGCTATCTGATTGTT
This sequence comes from Pleurodeles waltl, assembly GCF_031143425.1. Classification (NCBI taxonomy): domain Eukaryota; kingdom Metazoa; phylum Chordata; class Amphibia; order Caudata; family Salamandridae; genus Pleurodeles; species Pleurodeles waltl. The sequence continues at coordinate 328,768,622 of NC_090437.1, forward strand.
CGAATAGTATACTAGTTAAACTCATTTTGTTTGGTCCTTGCGTTCTTCCAGGGGGTGACGGAGTGTATCTTTGATGTTATTGGATATGTGTGTGTGTGTGTGTGTTGTTGTGGGTGGGGGTGTTGCGTTTTGCATGTGTGTGTCACTCTCTTTTCCCTCCTCCCCTCCCCTGTGCGCTAGGTGCAGCACTCACCGTGGTCATCACCGCCGCCGTTCGTACTCCTAGTAGATGAGAAGATACACAAACATTGATAACACCTGTAGTTCAGGCTCCATGGCATCCTGGTTCCTCGTTGAGTGTCAAGTGGTGAGTGGTTTCCCTTCCAAAGACTGTTTCCGCCTTGCTTTTGATGGCATTGGTACCACTCCGGAAAAGCTGGTGGAATGGTGCCTTGTAATAGTGTGGGCGGTACATGTGTTCCGCCTGTCTGTTGGCAGTTACCGCCGAGGTGTTTGTTGCCGCCGCAGTCGCGGTCGGAGTGTTAAAGTGGCTGTCTGTGTTGGCGGTTTCCGCCATGGTCGTGATTCAATTTTTTTGACCGCCGGCTGTTAGCGGTATCACCGCCACTTTAACACCGACCACCAGGGTTGTAATGAGGACCAGAGTCTTTGCTTCGACTGCTACTATGGAATGCTAGTCCACCCCATTTGTCCTCAATAAACTCATGTGTGGAGTGTACAGTGGGAGGATTGGCCTCCTCGATATCAAAAAATAATACTGGGCCTCACAGCTCCCAGTGGTCAACCCCAGGTATTTGCCTCCTGGGACGAACCATGGCTCTGATTGGAATGATTCTCATGGGGTAGTGCAGGCTATCCCTGACCATGCATTTGCCACAGACTCAAACGGTGGCACAGGGATAAAGGGTGGCGATGTTCTTCTTGGGATGGAAGGGGATACTGTCTTAAATGACACCACTCTGGTCTAGTTACACACTGAAAAAGGTGGGGGATCTCAAGGGTTTTTCCAAATGGAACCTGATTGGTATTTCTACCCTGGGAGATGTTTGGAAAGGGGACTCCATGCTCACCCTAGCTGAGATGCAAGATGAATATCATTTAGCACTTAGGGAAAACCTACAAACACATCCAACTATGACATGCACTCCTTCACATATTCCTAAGCCCTCCACAATTGCAGAGTCCTCTCCTTTGGATTCACAGAACCGCTAAAAAAAAGTTACTCTCCCTAATATACACTAAGGGGCATATTTATACTCCGTTTGCGCCGAATTTGCGTCGTTTTTTTTTACGCAAATTCGACGCAAAACTAACTCCATATTTATACTTTGGCGTTAGACGCGTCTAGCGCCAAAGTTCATGGAGTTAGCGTCATTTTTTGGCGTGAACACCTTCCTTGCGTTAATGAGATGCAAGGTAGGCGTTCCCGTCTTAAAAAATGACTCCCAGGCATGTGCGTGGTATTTCTACTCCCGGGCAAAAATGACGCCCGGGAGTGGGCGGGGCAAAAAACCCCGCATTTGCGCCTCTTTTTAACGTCTGGGTCAGGGCAGGCGTTAAGGGACCTGTGGGCTCAGAATGAGCCCAGAGGTGCCCTCCCCTGCCCCCAGGGACACCCCCTGCCACCCTTGCTCACCCCAGGAGGACACCCAAGGATGGAGGGACCCATCCCAGGGAAGAAAAGGTAAGTTGTGGTAAGTATTTTTTTTAAAAAAAAATTGTGGCATAGGGGGGCCTGATTTGTGCCCCCCTACATGCCACTATGCCCAATGACCATGCCCAGGGGACAGAAGTCCCCTGGGCATGGCCATTGGGCAAGGGGGCATGACTCCTGTCTTTGCTAAGACAGGAGTCATGTTAATGGCGTCTGGGCGGCAAAAAAAATGGCGCAAATCGGGTTAAGACGATTTTTTTGCCTCAGCCTGACTTGCCCCATTTTTGGATGCCCAAACGCCATTTTTCCCTATGCCGGCGCTGCCTGGTGTACGTGGTTTTTTTTCACGCACACCAGGCAGCGCCGGTCGGCTAACGCCATTCAATAAATACGGCGCCCGCATGGCGCTTCAGAATGGCGTTAGCCGGCGCTAATTTTTTTGGCGCAAAACTGCGTTAGCGCAGTTTTGCGCCAAAAAGTATAAATATGGCCCTGTATATTTAGACAGAAGATACCCCAAAAAATGGAGAAAGGTCTGCTCCCTATGGCAATCATATAGAGGGCTAGGAGAGGAGAGTTTCGAAAGACCCATAATTTAGGATGACACATTTTCCTAATCTACTTACCATGAGGAATTTACCAGAACTGCAATTGTGTTCGTGCAATTTACTTGTTTCCCTATGTAATATTGACTTGAATAGCTTGGGTGTATCCCACTAGGGGCCACCCCTGGTGCTTCATTGTCTATTGTTTGTATGACTTATAAAATGAATAAAAAGATTTATAAAAAAAAAGATAAAGGCAAATTAAAAAATGTTTTTCTCTATGGAAACTAAGGGCCTGATTGTGAGTTTGGTGGTCGCACTGCTGTACTGCGGCAGCAACGGTCCTAAGAAAACCACTGAGCCGGTGGTCTCCCACAAGTCATATTACGATGTATGCAGCCTAATCCGCCAACCTCTTCAATGGAGTGGTGACCACCAGCGGCTCGGTGGGCTGCAGTGTTGGCGGTTCATACTCCATCAGTCATGGCCGTGGCTAACTGCCGAGCCAATTATCAAAACACAGTTGAATCAGTGGTCCCCTTGCAGCTGTAGGCAGTCATGGCAGGATCTCAGCAAAGCACCAGAACCGTGTCAGTTGGATGGGTTCAAAAACAGCTCAGCTGACATCCTTTGTCCAAGTGGACACACTTGCTAATCACACTATAGAACAAACCCCAGCGCAGACCATGATCCACTGCAGCACAGCAAGACAGAGACCATTTTCTGAGGCAGAATTAACAATCATGGTGGATGAAATCATAAGAGTAGAGCCACAACTGCTTGGAGCCAAGTCCAACATACTCCTCTCAGTAGGAAAATGGAAATGTGGCAAAAGACAGTCAACAGAGTGAATGCTATAGGCACCCCTTCGCGCACAAAGGATTAAATTAGGAAGATGTGAAATGATCTGAGGGGGAACACCTGGAGGCCCAGAAGACCGGTGGTGGTCCTCCCCTTGCCCCATTACAGCTCTTAACCTGGGAAGAAAAGGTCTTGGCCATCCTGAGGGTGTGACAGGAATAGCTGGGACGGTGGAGTCTGATAAGCTACACCTCAATACCTTTCACAACACTTCAAATTCTGTATGCTCCCAGCTCAGCTTTTGCCACAATATTGTATGTCTACTTTCCTAACATGCAATACCCAAATTATCAGAGACTTTTGATTGTCAATGTGTATTGCTGTATATAAGATCACGTGTATCAATCTCTATTACATGCCACATGTTGGAATGGAGTCCGTAAGTGTGTTAGTAGTAAAATATCATCCCAAGACTGATGGTATGTGTCAATACGTAAATGTATGGTCCAGTGTAACTGCAGTTTGGCAACTAGTATATAAGACTAACCATTTGTCAAAAGCTGGGAAGAAGAGAGTGACATGACTATAACTACCATGAGGCCCTGTTTCTGTAACTCAAAACAGGCTATTGTGCCCTTGCCCATTTTCATTTGTTTGCCATGTCACTAATGATATTCACCTATCATGGAGCTTACTATTTGTCTAGCACTGGGAGTTAGGATGTGACGTGACTACAACTATCATGAAGCCCTGTTTCTGTAACTCAAAAAATGAGGTCATTGTGCTCTTGCTCATTTTCACTTGTTTGCCATGTTACATCTGATGTTCACCTATCATGGAGTTTACCATTTGTATAGTGTTGAGAATTAGAAAGTGACATGACTATAACTACCATGAAGGCCTGTTTCTGTATCTCAAAACAAGAGGCTATTGTACTGTTGCCCATTTTCACGTGTTTGCTATGTCATAGCTGATGTTTACTTCTCATGGACTGAGTAAACTACATGTAACGCTCTACTCAGAGACACATCTGCTTCTTAGCTTGATGTTGTCCTCGTCTCCTCAAATGAAACTATTGATGACATGAATAATACCTTACCAAGTGTGGTTATTAATTATGTTTAAGGCATTAAGCTGCTTCAGCCAATTGAAAGTGGCCCATTAACCTTGCACTGCTCAACTGAAAACTAATGCTACATATACAACCCCATTGTGTGCTTGTCTACATCACACATAACCAGGCCTTGTAATGCTCAAATGCACATGTTTCTTCTCCACTGTGTTGACTTAAATGTTTGTTAGATGTCATGTTCATTTTTTTATTACAAAATGGAACTCATCAGCACATCTAATGAGCTGCTCACAATTCTAGTACGTTTTCATCCTCTACAAATGTCTTGTTAACAAGTTCAATACCATGGAAATATATCACATTAGGAAACCCTACCTATTAAGATTTTCCTAACTCTCTGATTACTGTGACACAAAACATTTGGATGTGGATAGCACACTTTCACCAATAACAATGTTCTTTATTTCACAGCAGGTTGATCTGGAACAGCACCTGGGCAGAGATTGTCCACCAAACTGACTCCCTCTCCACCCCTCCTCCCTCCTCCAGTGAAGCAGCCCTCAATGATGACAACACTTCTGGACATGTGGATGTGGATGAAAGACCTGGCATATCTAGTCAGCCTGGGCAAACAGCAACAGTGAGTCTCAATGTACTCACACCAACACCTCCTACCCCAGCTGTAACTAAATCTCAGCCAACACCAGTCCCCCAACCTGCATACCAAGCACAATTATTCCAATCTTGTGCCTCCCAGTCCTGGATCCTGAAGTACAAATCACCAGCCATGACACAGAGGGACCAAGACCCAGTTGGAAAGGGCACCATGGTCAAAAGGCCAAGTGTCATGGAGGTAGGGTCGGTGGGAGGGTTACTGTGGGATGGCAGAGTGAGGCAACTGGGGCCCCTTACAACCAGGACACCATCAGCCAAGTTTTGGGTGTGTATCAGGAGCCCCACAGCGTGATTGGCCAGGTACTTACTGAGCTCCTGGAAATGAAGCCGCTGCAGAGGGACATGTACCAATAGATGGATGCCCATAACTCCAACATGGGCTTCCTAAAAGGGGTGCTGATGGACCTCCATACAAACCCGAGCAGGGCTTTTCAATCTACCTCTTCCTGTAATGAATTTACATCAAGGTCATCTAAGAATTCTCATAATGTTTCTCCTTGCAGCATTCTCTAATCATTCCAGCTTATCCTGCATTTCTTGCTCATTAACCTTACGCTGACAAATTTCCTGGTTATTCTTCCTCAAATCTTCTTTCAGAGCTCCCACCAACTCTTCCAGCACCTGAGTTCTCTTAGCCAGCAAATCATTTTTTTCCCAATATATCACAGGCCTCTCTAATGTTTACTTGATTGGCTTCAGATACCGCAAAACCTCGTGTCTCTTACCTCTTGCTGAATGCGAGGCTTCCGATTCCTGTTGCTGCAGTCGTGGAGACTAACATACAGAGCCTCCTCTCGCCACCAGCCCCGCGGCTCCTTCTGCCTTGAACAGCACTCTGCTTGTGCTGCCTCAGCTTCCTCAGAGAGGAATTAACATGATAGCCAAGAAGCTCCAGGACAGTACAAGTTCAGTCCACGGCACCCCGAGGCCTACTGCTAGTGAAGGAGAACATTTTGTTAAAAGCTCTAAAACTAAAATCACCAAAAGGAAAGGACTTCTCTGTTGAAGTAAGGTCGGATCTCGCTAGAAGTACTCTCAATAAACAGTGGGAACTAGGAAAACGCTTAGAGGATTTCAAGGAACTAGGCATTTCACCTCAACTTGAATATCCAGCCTTCTTGGGTGTGATGTACAACAACAAAATGTATAATGTGAGGGATCAAAAAACAGCAGATAAGCTGTTAGAAACCATTCAGAATGGAAATTGATAGGTTTGAAGATTCTGTTTACCCTTTTCTTGCCGGGCACCCCATTGGCGCTCTAAGTTCTGGGCATATCATTCAGTCCACGGGGAGGCAGGGATGGGTTCTCCACGGGTGGGGAATGGGGGGCCACAAGAGGGACTAGGTGGGGAGCACAGAGTGGGGAGCATTAGGGAGAAAAAGAAAAAAGTCCTCATTCACCTTATATATAATAAATGGTATAGCTATTTGGAAATAAATGTGAAAGATGGTATGAACCAGAGGGGACACAGTAGTCTGTTTCAAATTATGACATGGAATGTGAATGGGTTGATAACTAGGGGAAGAAGAAGTAGAATTTTACAGTACCCGAAGGATTCCCTTGCGCATATTATAATCTTTCAGGAAACATATCTGACTTGAAGGGAATGTACAAAATTATTTATGTCACAAAAGTGTGTTCAATCTTTTATTTGTACGGACCATAAGATTAATACCAAGGGTGTGGCTATTGTGATCAAGCAACAGATTAAAGCAGCAGTGCTGGGTGTAACTTCTAATTATTCAGGTCGATGGATCATAGTTAAGCTCCAAGTATACAATACTGTATTCCCAGTAGTGGGGTCCCATATTGTGATGATCCTGACCTGATGAGAAGGATGTTTTCCTGCCTCTTAGATTTTTCAAATTGGATTATAATAGCAGGGGAGTTTAATGTGCTTATGGTTAACAATCTTGACAGGTCATAGAGAGCTAGGCAAACAGCAATGCCAAAATCACAATCTTACCTTAAGATGAGGTTGAAGGAATTTGGATTCTGCGATCTTTGGAGATTACGAGCAGGGTGCAGCAGGATTTTCATTCAGAAATAAAAAAAATAGTCATGCTTCCCAGATAGATTATTTTCTTATAGACCACGTATTCGTGGAGGCGGTTGATAAGATAGTTTATATGGCAGCACACTTTTCAGATCACTCAGCAGTGGTATTGACAATGAAATTAGACATAAGAAAGGAGGTGAGAAGGTCGACATTAGATCGATCTTTGTTGCCGGAGAATGAAGTGGTGACACAATTACGCATAGAGACAGAAGAGTTTTTTTTACATTATTTTAGGATCAACCCCAATGTGTGGTTTGGGACGTGTATAAAGCTTTTATAAGGGGTAAAATAACAAGCATTACAAGTTTTAGAAACAAGAAGTATAGGACGAACATAAGCACTCTAGAAGCAGAAATGGCAGAATGTGAGCACTCAATAAAAGATGGGGCAGATCCTTTAGGTAAGCTGGAGGGAACAATGAGACAACTGAGAACACTATTGGAGGAAGTATTGCAGATGAGATTAAGAAAAATATGGGAAGCAAGAAAAGTAACCCATTTTGAATATGAGGAGAGCGCAGGAAAACTGCTTGCATGGAAAGATAGAACAGAACAAACCAAAATACTATCAGAGAGATCTGTTGTGTGCAAATGGGAGAGAGATGGACAAGTAGTGCCGATATGAGGAAGGCCTTTCAAGACTTCTTTTCAGAGCTTTATAAGAAAGATAAGATGGTAATGAGGGAAGAGGTGAGGAATTGGATGAGTATAGACTTTCTACCCAGATTACCAGCTAAAGAGCAGATGGACATGAACAAAAAATATCACAGGGATAAAGCAGGGCAGCACTTAAAGTAGGTAAGGAAGGCAAAACTGCTGGGCTGGATAGCATCCCGGTAGAGTTGTACAAGGCATTAGGGGAATCTATAGTGCCAATTATGTCAGCTCTGTTTCGAGAGATCTTTGAGAAGGGGCTGGCATTACCAGAATCTTGGAATGACTCTATAATTACTTTGGTTTTGAAGCCAGGAAAGGTTCACCAAGATGTGAGTCATATAGACCGATATCTGTTTTGAACAGCGATTACAAGATTTTTGCTAAAGTGCTGGCAGATAGAATGAATGGGGTGATGGAAGGACTTCTGCATAAGGATCAGAAAGGCTTCACTAAAGGTAGGCGCCTCCATGAGCTAACGTCCAATTTAATAGAGACCATTGACTTGGCAACAACATATGGTTCCCCTCTCACAGTAATTAAGCTAGACGCCATGAAGGCCCTTGATAGAGTTAACTTGGCCTATCTAATCTCAGTTTTAAATGATTATGGATTTGGGGAAACCTTCTGTAGGATGATGGGTCAGCTCTACCAAGCCCCTTCAGGTATGGTACTGGTTATTGGGAGTCTAATGTTCTCCTTTAAAATAGCCAGAGGTTCGAGGGAGGGTTGCCTGCTCTCTCCAATACTATTTAATCTGTATATTGAGCCTTTGGCCAGGAGAATAAGACAGGTCCAAAGGATTTCTCCTTTTCTATGCTGTGGATGGGAGAAAAAGGTCTCACTGTACGCAGATGATCTGCTGTTATACACTTCAGACTTACAAACAACCCTTCTGTCAGTTTTGGATATTGCTGCTGATTTTGGGAAAGTGTCAGGCTATCATGTCAAAGCAGAGAAGACAGAAATAATGGTGTGGAATCAGAAGAGGGAGAGTTTGTTAATTAAAACCGAAATGAGATATTTGGGCTTAAAGATTGCACAAGACATTGGGCAGATACCGGTGGTCAACCTTAGAAAAGCCAGGATGGACTGCAACAACCTGATGTGAGGTTGGATGCACCTGCCCTTGTCAATTCTAGGAGGGGTGAGCCCCGTAAAGATGGTGATTCTGCCCAAGGTTAGTTTTTTGTTTAATACAATCCCATTGCAAATGGACGAGAAGCTGCTAGCAAAAATCCAGCAGGATATTAATTCATTTATATGGACACAGAAAGGGGCTAGAATATCATGGAAGAAGTGGCGTAGAAGAAGGGAGAAGGGGGTTTTGCGTTACCAGATCTCCAATATTATGCTTGGGACTTCCAACTTAAGAAGGCAAGGATGTTATTCTCCTCTCATGATATTACAGATCTCAGATGTATGTTTAAGGCTATGTTAGGGGGAGGGAAGGGGCAGCAAACCATTTTCTGTTTAAGTTTGGTGAACCCAAATATTTCAAAAAACTAAAACTAAAAATGCTGAAAAATATGGCAAAGATCTGGTACAGCATAAGGCGAGGAACCAAGGTAGAATACTACAGTTATTGGGCACCCCATTGGGACTCGCCAGGTACGCCAGAGTGTCTTGAGGATTTTCCAATTAAGAATGCGGGCTTCAAATACTGGAGAGATTTATTTAGAGAAGGTAGTTCACTCCTGTGGGATGAAATTTCGGTAGAGACTGGTGGGAAATTGTCAAGACGAAAGTACCTGCAGCTGAAAGGTTGGGCACAGAGGAGCCGAGTGAGCATAGGCTTGAAGAATCAGCTGGAGGAGAAGATAATGGGAAGACTAACCCCCCCCCCCAAAAAAAAAGTGGCCACTTGATATTGGGAAATGGTAGATCTGGTGGACAGGGAGTTTAAGTTGGCAGAAAATCTGTGGGGAAATTCTTTACTAGGTGTGCAAACTGTGAAAAATGAGGAAAGGAGGAGTGGTCAAATGCAAAAAAGTGTGGCTTAGAAAAGGCTACAGATGTACATATGTTCATGGAATGCCCCGCAATACACTCCTTCTAGGAAGAAGTGATGAAAATGATTTTGGATGTTATGGGGGTCTAGTAGTCTTTGGAATCATGGAGATGGTTGGAGAATTGAGGAGTGATATGCAGAAGCTGCTCTTCTATGCTATACTGCTGGCTAGGAGAGAGATATGTAGGAAATAGGTAGGAAATATACCTCCTTCATACATAGATTGGCTGGCTGAGTTTGACTATGCTTCAAGAATGGACACTGCAAAAGTGATCACTAAGGCTAAGAGATTTTGGCTGCCTTTTGTACATTGGTTGAGGAAGCACAAAACATTAGTCTAAGCTGATGTCTTGTCCAATGATTACACTCTTCCAACGTTCTGGCAGCTGGGTTGCCTGGTTGGTACATCAGCTCCCCAACTGAGGTGTGGTGCGAGAGAAGAATGGTCCCCTGGTAAAGGTCTGAATCTGAAAGAGGGTATAAAGCAAGCTGTCTCGAAGAAGACTTGGAGCCTAAGGTGAAAGAGAAAAAAAAGCCCATCTACATCTATGGCAGCCATAGGAAGGGAGGCCCTGCAAGAGGAAGAAACACATTCAGACACCCCTGACTCTGCAGCAGCAGCCCCTCCCCCACCCTCACAAGCAGGCACATCCATGTAAAAATCAAGGAGGTGCTGATGGCAAGGCACCCACCACTGCCAGCAAGAAAACGCAACCTTCATTTCCTCCATTGTGTGTCACACATTCACTCTGTGAACTAATTCTGGACACTTTTCCATTTCTGATGGGAGGAGTGATAATTTGACATCTACATTTATGGTTTCATTCACCATGATTGACTACTTCACTTTTCTTTTATGTTTGCTTTTGCAAGAAGTATGTCTTCACCTTTACCACTTTAATAAATTCTCAGGTCACAAACTTGTTGTCTACTGTAGTAAATTTCACATTTAGCAATGTAGATATGTAATACCATATGAACTATTCAATGACAAAACAAGCCACTTGTGCAAGCATGGATATGTTGCATGTACACAATGTTTAGCTCAGGATCACAACCATGTCACAGCAACACATATATACAAGTGTCTTGTCTCATTGTTCCAATCAGAGGCTGGCAAGTTGTCAGAAACATTGCATATCATACACAACTCAATTATATTGTGTAAGTGATCACATTTACAGGTACACATCTCAAGAACATGGAAGGAGGGGATATACCAGAAATTGCTTGTACAGTAGGCCAAAAGGAAACAGGTCTTTGTCATCAGCTGGAACCATATTTCCCACCTCACAAAAGGAATCCTACATTATTTAAAGCAAGACTCAGACAGATGGCAGTACAACAGTTTCTGATAGAGGGTCAGTACAATCCAGTGCTTATACATCTGGTGGTAGGTCACAAACAAATGTCTGTGATATGCCACAAGGACTTTGGCCTACAATGATTAAACACATCAACAGCTATATACAGTTCACACAAAATGAGTAGTTAGCCAAAGTGAAAGGGAAACTAATATGATTTGGGCCCTCAACAACATATTGTCTTAGCACATGATGACACATATAATGCATTATAACCACCACATGTCAAGGAAGAAGTCCAATGAAGTCTCCTTAACTTCCATCATATCACTGTGCAAGCTGTCTCGGTATAGGTTGTGTACACCCAAAGTCAGTAACATACATTTCCAGTAACAATCCATGTCCACCTCCTATGTCCTAACAGCAACATATACCTGCTGACATCACACTGTGAAATGCCCAAATGAAGATGCCATGGTGAAGGTGCATAGAAACACCAAAACAAAGATATTAGCTATGAAATCATACATATGACACAATTGACATAGCAAACGTCTGGAGAACGCAGTCCATGACACAAATCTGACCTAAAAAAAAGCAGCATTAACAAAATGAGAATGTCTGAAAACCTTCCGCACCAAACACCCTTTGCCAGAATGTGCCAGATTTTCAGCTTCCTAACATTTTCAATACACATACTCCTCACAGCATCACAAGAGCTTATTGAATACTAAAAGTCATGATATCTTATAACATACTTACATTCATGAGAACAATATGTCGATGAGATCTTGATGCAAGTCAGCTCCTTCCTCTTCACCACCATCCTCACCATTTGTCATTTCAGGATCCTCACCCGGTGGCTCTGTAGGGCTCCACCTCCTCTACAATATAAGGGAAGTTTTGTTGCATGGTGATGTTATTGAGCATGAAGCAAGCTACTGTGAATTTGACACACCTTCGCGAGAAAGTAGGGGAGGGATTATCCAGTCTTGTCCAGACAGTGAAACCTGGCCTTCAGGATCCCAAAATCCCACTCCACTGACCACCGTGTTCTTCCACGGGCCTCATTGAAGCAGACTTCCCCTGGCATAGCTGCATTCCTTAGCGGTGTTAACAGCCAATGACAGCTGGGGTATGCTGAGTCTCCTGTTTTGTAATAAAACATGTGTGTTTCAATGAGTCACACGCTTTCTGACTATAGTACTTGACATTGCACACACAAACGTAGGACAGATCTTACTTACCAACAAGTCAGGCCCTCTTCGGTTTTAGCTGACTCATCAACTGGTGTATGGTGCTGTTCTGAAATATGAAGGAATCACGGGCTGAACCTGGGAACCGGTCACAGAAGTTTGAAATATACAAATCTGGCAAGCAGACAACTGGCATGTTGATATAATGGAAGTGCTTTCGGTTTTGATAAACTTGTTCCCTGGCTTGGGGTGGTACGAATGCAATATGGGTGACATCAATGGCTCCAACCACATGTGGGAGGCAACCAAATCCATAGAAGTTAACCTTCACATTGGCTAAATCCTCATGTCTGGGGAACATGATATAGCTGCCAATGTGTTTCATCATTGCTGAAAGCACTGAACATAGGTTTTGACATACCACCAGATATAGTCACCGTATTTTGAAGGGATTCCATGGCCAGAAAATGCAATACTGCCATTAGTCTCACAGTTGGTGGGATGCATGTTGAATCAGTGTCATGAGGCATGAGATCAGGCTCCAACTGATGACAAAAATCTAGTATTGTTTACCTATTTACACAAAAGTTCTTTATAACATCCCTTTATTCCATGGTCTGAAGGTCTGAAAATAGGCGGTACACTGGAGGTTGTCGTCTCCTCCCTCTCCTGGTCACAGTGTCCAGAGTAACATGTATGATGAGTAAGCCAAACGTCATTTGACAAAACATAACTGGCTCAATAAGCATTACACATTGTGTTCAAAACATGCATACAACATATATGTGCACAATATACACCTAAATGTTTCTCATGAGCACCTTAATATTGTAAAGTTTGCTTTGTTCGCCTAAAATACTGTCATCAGCAGTGTACAGTACACTGTGGTTATATGACATTTATGTCCAATAACACACTACACTGATGATTGTGTAAAAGATATAACAGATCAATGGAGTAATATATAGATAAACATGTTACAACACAATTTTAGTGGTGGTGATGCATTTAACTGTGACCAATACTGTAGTTTCAACCACTAAAATGGTAGATGCCTGACCTCATATATTGGACTTTTGGAACTTGCCGCGTGTGGCAGACGTTGACAGCACAGTGGACAGTTTTATCCATGGCAGACACAGCCATAGGCTAACATTGTTGAATGTGACAATTGCAGGCCAGTGGCTGTGCCTGTCTACACTGATTACCATATATGTGCGTACATGTGCTCCATGGTTTGAAAAATAACTCATTTGCCTTCTGACATTACTGCTATCAACACCTCCTCCACTTTAGGTGTTGTCTATCACGTCTGGTAACAATCATGCCAGGCCAAGCAGATGAGAGGGCCCTTGCTGGAGAAACTGGTTGAAGAGGCCCTTCCCCTGTGCAGTCAGCTCCATGGCTCACCAGATGAACAGGTAACTATCTCATATACATATTTTACTCTGTTCAACACCATCCATTCCTTTCTCCCAGGCTACAATGTGCCTCTGAGTTCCAGAGTGATTTTTCGATTATTGTAATTACATTTTGTGGTCCATCCAGAGGATAAAAATGTAATGGATTGTGGAACCCTGTTTTTTGTATTTAAAATCACTATTGTGTATTGTGATGTGTGATAATTCCTAGATCCTTGTGTTGCATTCATTTAGCTATGTAAGTATACTTTTCAAGGCACCTATTATACATCTGATGATCAGATAATGCTAATTGAGAAAATAAATGTATTTGCATTATAGCATGGGCTGGACATGTATATTGTTAGAAGCAGTTGAGGAGGATGTTAGCTCTGTGTACAGTCCCACATATCACTCTGCTCAGATCAGGCCTTGCTAAATGGTTGTCTGAGAGCTAACTAAACCTCACTGACTCCTTCAGACTTCAAAACAACACTGAGTTCAAATATTGGATGGCCACAAGATATACTTTTATGTACTGAAGTGATGAAAATGTGATGTTCATGTGGGCTCAGTAGTTTCAGCCTGCAGAGAGCAAGGCCTGACAAAGGGGTTTGCCCATTACGGGATATGATGCAGGCTGGGACAGAGTTATTGTGGCAATAAAACTAATAAACAGGGCAATCACCCTGTAGACCTGCAGATCTTTGTATGTTCCCAAAATGAGTCTTCTGAACCAATAGTAGCCCTGAATGCTTTTACATAGGCTACATTTGGAATGGTGACTGAGGTAACACCTTGACTTGGTACATCTTTCCATTGACCCACATTGTCAATGTGTGCCATTTACTAATGGCAGGCCCCTTATTCCCACACCTCTGTTGTCACTTTTCCATGAGTCATGTTTGCAATGTACAGTCCCATTGCGCAAGTGACAAATTTACATGCAGATAGGTGATTAATTCTCGAGAGATCATTATATGTGAATCACTAGCTTTGTTTCATTCAACCAATCAAACAAATATACCATGGTGTGTTGAATGTCATCGCTGTAACAGTGCCACATAAGGTAAACGGTGTGTCTTGCAATGCAAGAACATGCCACACAAACTCAATTAGGTAGTTCACATGTCCACACATCCCCAGAGAGGAAGCTCTCAGTGACACATATGCCAGCCTTTTTATTGTGACCTAAGTCTTAGGATGTAGTCTGCACTATGGTACTTGCCTGTATAGATCATGTGCAACAAGTCAATGAGTCTGGCTGTAAAGTCATTCAAAGGTAGTTTACCCTTCAGAAGGTCAGAATGATGTGTTGTGTTTCATAATAATTCACATTACAGTACACATGGGTTGGCCCTGGGCTACATGATGTTAGTGAGTTGGCTTAGACAAGGTGGGTCATGGTCAGGGCCAGATCATATATTGGGATGTAAGAGAGCAAGAGAGAGATTGTTATTGCAACGGTGTCTCCATACAAAGACTACAAAGAGTCAGACTAGCAAGATGTTTGATATGAATTTTAGAGTTATGTCTGGATGCAGAGCAGAGCAGAGTCTCTTCTGTCCTAATGGTCAAAGTCTTGTAATAATGCTCAGTATACTCACATTTCAAATCCTTGTTCTGCTTGCCAATGTGATAATTTATTTACTAGTGTTTTGACTTAAATCTTCGAAGTGATAGAACATCACATTTCTTTTCTATCACATGCATTGTTTGAATGTCATAGGTATGTCTGGAGTCACAGTAAGGAGTCACCTATGGCCTAATTGTTAAAGTGAGAGACCCTCATACTGAAAGTTAAAGGTTTCTGTGGTCATTTCTATTCTTTTATTTCTTTTAAACTTTAAATGTTTAAGGTTCATATTGAAAGCTGAACTCACTTGCTTTAATTGACAAATACACTTTTCTTTTTAATTTGTCCTAAAATATCTCATTCGATGAATATCATTCATCAAAGCCTAAAAAACTTCTCTCCCTCAAGTTTTCTCTGACAATCTCTTAATTTCTCTCCCTCGCTCTATCTCTCACTTTCTGTCTGTCTCTTTCTCGCTCGTCCTTCCCATTAAGGATGGAGAAGAGAGAGGGGGGGATTATTGCAATGATCTCTCCATGCTATGACTTCAAATAGTTAGAGTAGTAAGATGTTTGGTACAAATGTTATAGTTACATTTGGAGGGAGACTACAGAGTCACTTCTGGCCTAATGGTCAAGGTCTTGTGCAATCCCTCAGTAAGCTGACAGTTCAAAACCTAACTTGCCAGTGTGCTTGTTTATTTATTAAAGATTTGACTGTTAAACCTTCCTAGTGATGGAACGTCATGTTTCTTTCCTATCACATGTGTGGGTTGAATGTCATAGGTATGTGTGGAAGCCTTACAGTAAGGAGTCACCGTTGGCCTAATGTTTAAGATTTCAGACCCTTACACTGAAAGTTAAGGGTTTCACTCAATGTGTGTCTGTGGTCATTTTTCTTCCTTCATTTCTTTTAAACTTCAAATGTTTAAGGTTCATATTGAGAACTGATCTCACTCGTTTTGAATGACAAATACACTTTTCTTTTCAATTTGACCTAAATTTCTCATTCTACGTATTTCATTCATCAACGCCTAAAAAACTTCTCTTCCTCTCTGTCAATCTATTTCTGTTAATTTCTCTCCGTCTCTCACTCTCAAGCTCTCACTTTCTGTTTAGCAAAGACAGGAGTCATGCCCCCTGGATCAATGGCCATGCCCAGGTAACTTCTGTCCCCTGTGCATGGCCATTGGGCACATTGGCATGTAGGGGGGCCCAAATTAGGCCCCCCTAAGCCACTTTAAAAAAAAAAAATAATACTTACCTAAACTTACCTGTACTTACCTGGGATGGGTCCCCCCATCCATGGGTGTCCCCCTGGGGTGGGGGAGGGTGGCAGGGGGTGTCCCTGGGGGCAGGGAAGGGCACCATTGGACTGCTTCCATGGTCTGAGACCATGGAAGTGAGCCCACAGGTCCCTTAACGTCTGCCCTCACCCAGGCTTTAAAAAATGGTGCACATCAGGCTGTGCACTGTTTTTTAAGGCCCACCCCCTTCTGTGCGTCAAAATGACACAGGAGTATAAATAAGGCGCACAGGCCTTAAAGTCAGTTTTTGGACAGGAACTCCTACCTTGCATGTCATTAATGAAAGGCGGTTTCCTGCATCCAAAAAATTATGCACACAGAGGTTTTTTGACATCCGCGGGGTCGTGCGTCATTTAAATATGAGACAAGGTTTGCGCCAAATGTGCGACAAATTTTTTGAGGAACGTTTTGTGGAAACAGAGTATAAATATGCCCCTAGGAGTCCCTGTAGCTTAAGTCAGGGTGCAGTAGCAACATGTGGCTAATAGGAGTCCCCTTATCCAAAGGCAGGGTGCAGTAGCTACATATGGACAATAGGGGTCCATGTAGCTTATGGCAGGGGGCAGTAGCAACATGTGGCTAATAGTTGTCCCCATATCCAAAGGCAGGGTGCAGTAGCTACATGTGACCAATAGGTGTCCCTGTAGCCTATGTCATGGTGAAGTAGCAACATGTGGCCAGTAGGTTTCCCTGTGGCCTATTTCAGGGTGCAGTACCAATATGTGGTCAATAGGTGTCTCTTTAGCCTATGTCAGGGCTGCAGTAGCTACATGTCATCAATAGGTGTCCCCTTATCCAAATGCAGGGTACAGTAGCTACATGTGGCCAAGAGGTGTCCCTGTTGCCTATGTCATGGTGAAGTAGCAAGATGTGGCCAAGAGGTTTCCCTGTAGCCTATTTCAGGGTGCAGTACCAACACGTGGCCAGTATGTGTCCTTGTATCCAATGTCAGGGTGCAGTAGCAACATGTGGCCAACAGGTGTCCCCTTATCCTAAGGCAGGGTGCAGTTGGAACACATGGCCTATAGGTGTCCATGAAGACTATATCAGGGTGCAGTAGCAACATGTGGCCAATTGATGTCCCCCTATCCAAAGGCAGGGTGCAGTAGCAACATGTGGCCAATAGGTGTCCCTGTAGCCTATCTCAGGGTGCAG
Organism: Pleurodeles waltl; assembly: GCF_031143425.1. Lineage (NCBI taxonomy): Eukaryota > Metazoa > Chordata > Amphibia > Caudata > Salamandridae > Pleurodeles > Pleurodeles waltl. The sequence goes on from NC_090437.1 coordinate 328,785,993, forward strand.
TATCAACATGTGGCCAATAGGTGTCCCTTTATCCAAAGACAGGGTATACTAGAAAGATGTGGCCAAAATGTGTGCCCTTCCCTAAAGGCAGAGTACAGTAGCAACATGTGGCCAATAGGTGCCCCTGTGGCCTATGTCAGGGTGCAGTAGCAACATGTGGCCAATAGGTGTCCCCTTATCAAAAAGCAAGTTGTAGTAGCAATGTGTGGCCAATACGTGTTCCTGTGGCCAATGTCAGGGTGCAGTAGCAATTTGTGGCCAACAGGTGTCCCTGTAGCCTATGTCAGGCTGTAGTAGTAAGATGTCGCCAATAAGTGTCTCCTTATCCAAAGGCAGGGTGCTGTAGAAACATTTGGCCAATAGGTGTCATTGTAGTATATGTCAGCGTGCAGTAGCAACATGTGGCCAATAGGTGTCCCCTTATCCAAATCCAGGATACAGTAGCATCATGTGGCCAATAGGTGTTCCTGTAGCCTATGTAATGCTGCAGTAGCAACATGCAACCAATAAGTGTCCCCTTATGCAAATGCAGGGTGCAGTACTAACAACAGGCTAATAGGTGTCCCTGTAGCCTATGTCCTGGAGCAGTAGCAGCTTGTGGCCAACAGGTGTCCTTACAGACTATGTTAGTGTACAGTAGCAACATGAGGCCGGTAAGTGTCCAAGTAGCTTATGTATGGGTCCAGTAGTAAAATGTGGGCAATAGGTGTTCCTGTGGCCTATGTCAGGGTGCTGTAGGAACATGTGGCCAATCGGTGTCCTCTTTCCAAAGTCAGGGTGCAGTAGCAACGTGTGGCCAATAACTGGCCCTGCAGCCTATTTCATGGTGCAGAAGCAACATGTGGCAAATAGTTGTCTCTGTAGCCTATGTCAGGGTGCAGTGGCAACATTTAGCCAATAAGTGTTCCAGTAGCCTATGACAGGGAGCAATAGCAACATGTGGCCAAAACCTGTCCCCTTATCCAAAGGCAGGGTGCAATAGCAACATGTGGTCAATAGGTGTCCCTGTAGCCTATCTCAGGGTGCAGTAGCAACATGTGGCCAATATGTGTCCCCTTATCAAAAAGCAGGGTGCAGTAACAACATGTGGCCAATGGATGTCCCTTTAACATATATCAGGTGCAGTAGCAATTTGTGGCCAACAGGTGTCCCTGTAGCCTATGTCAGGCTGCAGTAGTAACATGTCGCTAATAAGTGTCCCCTTATCCAAAGGCAGGGTGCTGTAGAAACATGTGCCCAATAGGTGTCCCTGTAGCATATGTTAACGTGCAGTAGCAACATGTGGCCAATAGGTGTCCCCTTATCCAAATGCAGGGTGCAGTAGCAACCTGGGCAATAGGTGTCCCTGTAGCCTATGTCAAGGTGCAGTAGCCACATGTGGCCAATCGGTGTCCCCTTATGCAAATGCAGGTGCATTTGCAACAACATGCTGATGTGTGTCCCTGTAGCCACTGTCAAGGTGCAGTAGTAACACATAGCCAGTTGGTGTCCCTGTAGCCTATGTCATGGAGCAATAGCAACACGTGGCCAACAGGTGTCCCTATAGACAATGGCCCTCATTAAGACATTGGTGGTCAGGTGACCGCCATGCCGGCAATGGAAGTAGTAACTTTGCCAGGGTGGTGGTAATGACCCCCAAATTATGACCATGGTGGTGATTCTTCCCATAGACAGCCAATGTACCACCCCAACTCCCAGTGTGGTACGACCACTGACCACAGAGGTAGTCACCTACAGGCAGGTGGAAGACAAGGATGTGCCTACCATATTACGACATAGCAGACTGCCAGGATTTCTGGGCCGTTCGCACCACCACAAAAAGCCTGGCGAAAACAGATCATATTAAAGGAGATACTAATCTCCAGGGACACAGAGTACTCCGTGGCCACCATGGAACCAGAACTGTAAGTCTTCCCAATGTTATACCACACAATGGCAGTCCAGGAGCACCAATGCGACGAACACGATGACAGTGAGTACAGCCGCCTAGCACACAAGGGAGGGAAAGAAGAGTGACACACACACGCACAACACACCATACACACACACCACACGCATCCAAAATGATCTGCAGAGTAAATCGACAGCAACAGAACCCAGGAGCAAAGAGAGCTAGGACACATACCTCTGGCCCAACCACTGTAATCATGTTGGATAAAGAGCATAAATTCCAATAAATGATTATTAACATATATACAGGCAGGGCCATTGGCCAGTCCAAAGTATGCAAATTGCCACAGGTCAACGTCCAAGGCCCAACTTGACTCCTGACAACATTGACACTCCACTGGGCAGGGACATCATCAAGATGGTAGGCAGGCACCTCAGGAGCAGTTCAGGGGGGGTTTCCGCTTGGGAGGGGGACCTTGGACTTGGGTTTGGGAGGGGGCGGATCATTGCCCTTCTGTTTTGGGGGTGGAGGAATGACCTTGGGACGTGGGAACGGAGTTCCACCCTTTTGCACCTTAGTGGCAGGAGTACTATTAGGGGGAGGAACAGGAGTTGACTTGGAGCTGGAGGTACTGGGCTGGGGAGGTGGGACCTTTCTCTTAAGGGCAGGATGGGGAGGTGGAGGGAAGAGGTCAAGGCGGGAAAGGAAAAGCTTCTTAGGACCAATGGTGTGGGGTACGGGAGGTGGAATTGGAGTGGAGGTAGAGGGAATGGTTGTGTGAAGTGGATGGCTTTTGGGTGTCAGTGTGGGAGCATTTATGTGTCTTTGGAGGGTGGGCAAACAGTGTAGGGGAGGACAAACAGGACATGTGGATGTATGTTGAGGTGGTGTCTTCAAGTGAGCTAGATGGGCTGCATGAGGTGGTGATGGTGGTGGTGGTGATTTTCATGTGGTGTGTGGGGTGCATGTATGCAGGTTTGCTGTTGCGGTGACTGTGGCAAGGCTGTACAAGTGGCAGGATCTGGGACTGTTGATGCAGTGCATGCAGGTGTGAGTGTTGATGCGACTGTGAGGGAGGAGGAGGATAGGGACACAGTGAAGGCTTTGGCTGTTGTGTGTGCATCTGTATGTTGGCTTTGTGTGTGCTTCTAGAGTGAAGTGTGCTGCCTGTGTTTGTCAGTGTGAGCCCTGTCTGTTGTTTTAGGTGCATGCTTGTCTGAATATGTGCGTGGGATGAGTTGAGGGAGAGGAGACAGGGACTGGGGAGAGGTGGTTGGAGGGAGAACGGAAGAAACAGGGACACTGGCTGCCATCAGAGCAGAGGCCAGAGCCTGAAACAATATCTGTAGGGCCGCCAAGCCACCATGAATGCGCCCGAGGTAGGCATTGCGTTACTGCATCTGGGATGCCAGGCCCCTGGATGGTATTCACTATGGTTGACTGATCTACCAATATGGATCTTTGGAGGTCAATAGCCTCCTCTCTGAGGACTGGGGCAGGGCCTGAGGTGCCTGGGGAGAAGGATATGCCCACCCTCATGGGTGAGCGAGCACAGGCAACTGGGTGGTGTTGGTACGGGGGTGGCGGAAGGCCCTGTAGATGAGGTGGTCCCAAAGGGGTCCGCCACCTCCAGGGAGCTTCCATCAGAGGAGGAATCAGAGTCAGTTGTTTCAGCTCCAGCCTCCCCCCACATGGTGCTCTGCTCGCCCTCCGTCCCACTAGTCCCCTCAGTGTTGGTGAACTCTGCCTCCTGGGTCCCGTGGGCTGCAGCTCCCTCACTCGCTGGTGCCCCTGACAGATGATGCTACTGCACACATGGACAGGATGAAAGAAGGGGAGGGGGGAAAAGGAAAGGGAGCACAGGGTCAGTTACAGCACCAACAGCACAGATGGCATACACTTCACAATCACTCCCTGGGACTCACAGTACGCAGAATGGACCACAATGCCAAACCATTACCTGGGTACAACAGCAGTAAAGAACCCAAACACTACCATCAGCACACCTAATGGGACTCACTAAGCCATGTCTTCCATGGTATGCTAGCTACTTACCAATACCAAATATACATACCTGCCTACATTGCTAAGCAGGACCACACAGGAATAGCCAAACCGATATATTGGAGCATCCACTGACTACAACCTTGCACCCAAACCCCATGGCAGGCGACAGAAACAAAATACCCCCTTGTGGCTGTTGTGCTGCCCTCAAGCTTCCATCCAACTCAGGATTGGCCACCACCAGTATGCAGGCCATTGGCGGGTCAGGGTCCGACAGGCACCCCTCCCTCATTGGGAGGTGTCCCCAGCTGGGGCTCCGTGGTCTTCCGGGCCTAGCATCTCAGGTCCTCCCACCGTTTTCTGCAGTGGGTGCTCTGCCGGCTATGGACCCCCAGGGTCTGCACATCCTTGGTGATGGCATGCCACAACCCCTTCTTCTGATGGGTGCTGACCTGCAGAGGAAACACAGACAGAGGGACACCATGAACCAGACAATCCAGCCTGTCAAACAAATGGCTCACATACTGCATTTGCCCATAATCAAGCACACACTTGACCCATACCTCTGCATTCACATTGCCTGCAGCCATACCCCCTCAAATGACACACTGCTAGCACACACATACATCTGCATGCAGCCAAGTTGCATGCAACGTACCCATGATGTACTCACCTATTGGTCTGGAGGCCCATACAACTGCCCATACAGGGGTAGGACACCCATCCAAGGGCCTTTCCAACTCCTCCAACGTGAAGGCTGGGCCCTTTCCCCAGTAGCACGGGCCATGGCAGGTCCCAGACACAGGTCACAGCAGCACACACAGTGGAGATGTCATTCAGTGGAAAGTAAGGAATCAAGTGAAGTGGTGTAAAGAAAATGTCGGTCACGTCCGCGACGGTGAACACCATCATTGCCGGCGTTGATCATCATTGGTTCCTGTACTCCATGGAGCCCCATGTTAGCCAATGAGGAATTGCACAGCCGTGCAGACCACCGTCTGCCATGACGCCTAACGCCGGCGGAGTGAGGTCACTTCCACCTGTCCCTGCATACAGGACAGGTGGTTGCCATTTCCTACTGCCAGTACTCATGTTTGGAATGTAGATGTGCATCATTGGTGTTGACTGTACACACCTAGACAATTCTAGTGTCCTACATAAATACATGCTTTCTGAACCATGATGTTGTGTGTCCATAGGTCCTGTAATCACACCCGTTTTACTTTTGGCTCACTTAGGTACCAACCACTGTAGAGGAACAGGAGGAGGAGGCAAGCACCCATGTAAGACCCCTAGTGGACTTGACTACACTGGGGGACCGGCACATCATACTCATCTATCATCTGGACAGGGCCACAATCACAGAGCTGTGTACACAATTGGAGCCTGATCTGCTACCTATTATACATTGCACCATATTAATTCCCCCTCTTGTGAAGGTACTGACAGTGCTCCATTTCCTGGCAACTGGTTCTTTCCAGGTGACTGTGGGCTTGGCTGCAGGAATGTCACAGCCAATGTTCTCTATTGTGCTTAGAAGGGTTTTGACTGCCATGCTCAAACACATGTGCAGTTTCAGCTCATTCCCCTAGAGTGAAGATTTGTCCAATGGTAAGGCTGCATTCTATGCAATGGGACACATATCGTATGCGATTGGGACAACTGATGGGACCCATATTGCCTTAGTCCCTTCCAGGGAAAATGAACAGGTGTACAGGAATAGGAAGAGTTTCCAGTCTCTCAATGTCCAGAAGGTGTGCCTTGTTGGGCAGTACATCTCCCACGACACTGCCAAGTATCCTGGATCTGTGCATGATGCCTATGTCTTGAGGACTAGCAGCTTCCCACAGGTGATGGCATGACCACAGAGGCACAGAATGTGTCTTATAGGTGAGCATGAGTCCCCACCCAATATATGTCAGTGTATGCCTACTGGAGTCATACCCTATGCCATTGTGCATGGCTAATGTGTGTTTCTTACTTCTTCCAGGTGACTCCGGCTACCCAAACCTGTCCTGGCTCTTGGCCCCTGTCAGGAATCTGGGAATAGGGGCTGAAAATAGGTGCAATGATGCTCATGGGCATACCAGGAGGAATGTGGAACACACTTTCAGTCTCCTGAAAGCCAGGTTCAGGTGCCTACATTTGACAGGTAGATCCCTATGCTACTCCCCTGAGAAAGTCTGCAAGATTGTGGTGGTCTGCTGCATGCTGCACAATTTGGCTCTCAGACGCCATGTGCCTGATCTGCAGGAGGCGGGGGTGGCAATGGACCTGTGGCAGCAGTGGACACTGAGGACAGTGAGGAGGAAGAGGAGGAGGAGGAGACAACAGGACACATGTCATTCAGCAGTACTTCCAATGACATTCAGGTGAGTCGGTTGATCACTACATGTCTCCATTTAGTGCTGTGTGGCAGTAGTGTTGAGCCAGTCACTACCTTTGCATCACAATTGACTGTCACCTATGTCTTCCCTTATTGCAGATGTTGGTGTGGTTACAACAGTGTACTGATGTCACGACTACAGAATGTTGAGATACATTTGTTGGATGGATTGACACATTAAAGGACATTTGCACAGGATAATGCAGATAAATACAGTTCAATACATTGCACATTTCTATCTGATAAAGCACTATTACTCAAGTTGTGTTCAAGGGTGCTTATTTGAATAATAAAAAAACTGTGGGAAGTGCAATTGAGTGGGGTGATGTTTGGGAAAAGTCCAGTGTAGTGGGCCAGTCTGTTTGAAGCACAGGTCCAGTGACTAAGGGGCCATAGGAAGAGGAGCAATGGCAGTCCAAAGTGATTAGGGTGACTCAGTGGAATGCAAGGGGGACATTCTTGAGGGGCTCATCTCCTGGCAGTGGTATTGGTCTTGGCAACTGTCTCTGGTGTCTGTCTGGGTCAGAGGGAACGTTTGCTGGTTGGTTTACCTTCTACAGGGGGAGGGGTACTGGTGGCCTGTGAGTCCTGTGGCAGGGCCTCCAGTCCGCTAGTTGCAGCATATGTGGAGGGCTGGTCAGTACACTGGCTAGTGGTAGTGGCCCGCTGCTGTACTCCCACATGATGTTCACCATGTCACTCAGTACCCCTGCAATGAAGGCCATGGTGGTATTCAAGGACTGCAATTTTTGCAAGACCTCCTGGCGGGGTTCCTCCTGCAGCCCGGGGTACTCCTGCTTGATGTTTAACACCTGACCCATCCTGTCCTGGGATTATTGGTATGTCCCCAGGACATTTGTGAGTGCCTCCTGGGAAGTCGGTTTCCTGGGCCTGTCCTCCCCTTGGCGCACAGCTGTCCTGCGACTGTCCGTGGCCCCCTGTGCCTGTGTTCCCTGAATGGTGTGCCCACTCCCACTGACACCAAAACCTTCATTGTCTTGCCTGTGTGGTGTCAACTCGGGTCCCTGTACAGGTGGGCACACTACTGATTGACATGTTTTGTGGACAGAGGTTTGGTGGCATTGGCTGGCTGCTATGGTGCTTGAGTCTCGGGGGGTCTGTGGTGGACTGGCTGTGGGATGTGGTAGCTGGCTGACCAGTGGTCCCAGATGGGACAGGGAGTTCATCCAGATCAAGATCTCCAGAGTTGCTGTCATCACTGAGGGGATCTTCTAGTGGGGGGCTGGGTTGCTGTGGCTCCTCCTCACCGCTGGCGTTGGCTGGGGCACCTGTGGGGATGTGTGTAATTAGTTAGGGTAATAGTCTGACACATGTTGCACATTTCTACCTTTCCCAATGATATTGGTCTTGACGTCTCACCTTTGACAGTGTATGGTGATGGATTGTGGGATTGATAGTTCTCCATGCTTTCCATGCATTGCTGGTGGGTGTGCATGCTGAGCTGGGAGGGATGTGCTTGCAGTTTGTATGGCATGCAGGGGTAGACATTTAGGTGTGGTAATTGGGGTTGTGCACTGTGTGGGATGGAGTGGGGTGAAGGGGTCAGGATTAGGGGATGAGATGACATGAAGGTACGGTATGTTGGTAGGTTGGTAATGTTGACTCACCAGTGTCCAGCCCTCTGAGTACTGCAGTGAGGCCCTCAGGATGCATTATTGCCAATTCTTGCTCCTCCCATGCCATCAGCTGTGGGTGTGGAGGTGGGAGTCCACCGCCAGTCCTCCTGATGGCGAGCTGGTGTCTTGCTGCAATGGAATGCACCTCCCCCCATAGGTTGTTCCACCTCTTCAGAATGTTGTCCCTTGTGCGTGGATGTTGTCCCATGGTGTTCACCCTGTCCACGATCCTCCGCTATAGCTTTATCTTCCTGGCAATGGAGATCTACTGTATCTCTGCTCAAAACAGCTGTGGCTCAACCCTGACTATTTCCTCCACCATCACCCACAACTCCTCATCAGTGAAAATGGGGTGCCTTTGTGGAGACATGGTTGTTGTGTGGTGTGTGTGTGTTGTGCAGCGCGTCATGAGTAATATGGTGGGGTGTGTGTTTTGCATGACAGATGAATGGGTAGTTTTGGTGTGTGTGTGCAGTTATCTCTGGGATTGGCACGGCAAGGTGTAGAGGTCTTCTCATGTTTGCAAAGGTTTGTTTTGATGTGGAGGGTGTTTTATGGAGCTGTTGGTGGGTGTGTGGGGTGTGTGTGTTTGTATCAGGTGTGGGTTTTTTGTTCTGGCCAATGTTTTCTTGTTTTGTTTTTGGGTGGCCATTTCAGCCGCAGATGTGTGTACCGCCAATAGTTTACCGCCGTTGAATGTCAGCTATGGTGATTTGTGGATCATTATTTGGAAGGCGTTCTTTTGGTGGTGTAACAGTATGGGTGCTAGTTCCGACAGTTTATCCCGTTCGTTGGGTCTGGCGGATTTGTGGTTGTGGCTGGTTTCTGTCGGTTTGGTGTGTGTATGTCATAATCTGGGGATGGATGTTCGTCTCCGTGCTATCACCGCTGCGGTATTTGGAATTTAACGCCAATGTCATAATAATGAGGGCCTATGTCAGTGTGCAGTAGCACAAGAGGCAATAAGGCACTGATTTAAACTTTTTGACGCAAACCTGCGTTAACGCAGGTTTGCGTCAAAAAGTACACCGCCAGCTAGCGCCATTCCTGGATGCCAGCCAGGCGTCATATTTAATGACTGATGCTAGCCGGCGGTAAGGCCCAATTGGCGTCAAAATAAATGACGCTAACCGGGTGGGGGAGGCATAGGGGAAACAGGAGGTTGTGCATCAAAGAATGGCCCTAGTCAGGTTAAAGTCAGAAAGTGACTCTAACATGACTAGCGCCATTTTTTTGACACACAACCCCCATGGATATGACTCCTGTCTTAGTAAAGACAGGAGTCATGCCCCCTAGCCCAATGGCCATGCCCAGTGGACTTACGTCCTCTAGGCATGGTGAATAGGCACAGTGCCATGTAGGGGGGCCAAAGTTAGGCCCCCCCATGGCACTTAAAAAAATAAAAATTAGATACTTACCTCTACTTATCTCTACTTACCTCTACTTACCTAGGATGGGGTTACCCATCCTCCGCTGTACCTCTGGTACGGTTGGGGGTGTCTCTGGGGCCTGGAGAGGGCACCTGTGGACTCATTCCATGGAGTTCAACCATGGAAATGAGCCCACAGGTTCCCTAACGCCTGCCCTGACCCAGGCCTTAAGCTAGCAGGCTTAACGCCATTATTTAGGCTCGTCTGCCTCCAGTGCACCATTTTTGCATGGGAGGATAAGTAATGCACTAGGTTCTTAAAGTCGTATTTGCCCGGTAACATCTACCTTGCATCTCAATGACGCAAGGTAGGTTTTATGGTAAAATATGACGTTAGCTCCATAACTTTGCCGCTAGGCGGGTCTAGTTCCAAAGTATAAATATGGAGTTAGGCTTGCACTGGACGCAAATCTAGTGCAGACAGAGTATAAATATACCCCTAAGGGTCCATGAAGCTTATACAGTGTGCAGTAGCAACATGTGGCCAATTGGTGTCCTCTTTCCAAAGTCGGGGTGCTGTAGCAACATGTGGCCAATAGGTGTCCCTGTAGCCTTTGTCAGTGTGCAGTAGCAACATCTGGCCAATAAGTGACCCTGCTGCCTATGTCAGGGTGCAGAAACAACATGTGGCCAGTAGTTGTCTCTGTAGCCTATGTCAGGTTGCAGTAGCAACATGCGGCCAATAAGTGTTCCAGTAGCCTATGACAGGGAGCAGTAGCAACATGTGGCCAAAACCTGTCCCCTTATCCAAAGACAGGATGCAGTAGCAACATGTAGCCAATAGGTGTCCCTGTAGCCTGTCTCAAGGTGCTGTAGCAACATGTGACCAGTAGGTGTCCCTTTATCCAAAGACAGGGTGTACTAGAAAGATGTGACCAATATGTGTGCCTTTATCTAAAGGCAGAGTACAGTGGCAACATGTGGCCAGTAGGTGTCCCTGTAGCCTATGTCAGGGTGCAGTAGCAACATGTGGCCAATAGGTGTGCCCTTATCCAAAAGCTGGGTGCAGAAGTAAAATATGGCCAATAGCTGTCTATTTCACGGTGAAGTATCAACATTTGGTCAACAGGTGTCCCTGTAGCCTATGTCAGTGTGCAGTAGCAAAACATGGCCAATGAGGCCCATATTTATACTTTTTTAGCGCCTCATTTGCCTCATTTTTTTATGCCAAATTGGCGCAAACGTACAAAATATAATTGTATTTTGGAAGTTTGCGCTGCTTTTGCGTCAAAACATGACGCAAATGTGGTGCTAAAAAAGTATAAATATGGGCCTAAGTGTCCATGTAGCCTATGTCAGGGTGCAATAGAAACATATGGCCAATAGGAGTCCAAGAAGTCAATGTCAGGGTGCAGTAGCAACATGTGGCCAATAGGTTTTATGTTGCCTATATCAGAGTGCAGTATCAACATGTGGCCAAAAGGAGTTCTCTTGCCAAAGGCAGGGTGCAGTAGCAACATGTGACAGAAGCAATCTTATTGCTGGCTCCTCCTGCATGCCTGATGATTTTCCGACCTTCATCCTGTTAACAGTCAAGGCCTGCCTCTTGCGACTTGGATTATTTGTGGCTATCTTCTTTGTTTTCCTTGACCTGATTTGAAGAAATTACGCTATGTGCAATAATGTATATTATGCCCTGATGAAGGTGGCTGTTAATAAGATGAATACTTTTGGAAAAGTAAGACCACCAAAACGCTCGTCGGCTGGAATGACGACTCATAAACAGATAAAGTAAAATTTCTCAAAAAGAACCTCACTTCTAAGATGAACCGGATTAAGTCTCATCAGTGGGAATTCAAACTGAGACTATGATCATTGACTTCTGAGATACTTACCACTATATTGGTTGCACAGACTCTGTTTGACCTCTATATTGGAGACGATGTGGAGATTAATCACACTTTAAATTGTTTTTTACTATGATCTATACATGAGATCCATATCTGTTTTGAGATAAGATTTACGATTTATCAATTATGTTTTGAGATATGTAGATGTGTGTTATTTTTGGTGATTCCGGTGTCTTGATGTTGGCTATATGTTTGTCGTGTGTTCTATGTGCTCTTAGTCATATGTGGTCTTGTTTGTATATTTCAATAGTTGTTGTGTGTTTTGATTTGGTTAAGGGGGAGTTTTATGTATATCTGGGATTAAATATTTTGTACGAATTAGAAGATGTATGCATATTTATTCATGGCTTGATCATTAGAAAAAAAAAAAATTATACATCATTAAAGGTTTTTCTGTGTTAGAGTAAGCTGTCTCTTCATATCTATAGGAGAGAGATATAGGGGCATATTTATACTCCGTTTGCGCCGAATTTGCGTCGTTTTTTTCTACGCAAATTCGGCGCAAAACTAACGCCATATTTATACTTTGGCATTAGACGTGTCTAGCGCCAAAGTATGAGGAAAGAGCGTCATTTTTTTGCGTGAACGCCTTCCTTGCATTAATGAGATGCAAGGTAGGCGTTCCCGTCTACAAAAATGACTGCGACGCAAATGCGTCGTATTTATACTCCCGGGCAAAAATCACGCCCGGGAGTGGGCGGGGCAAAAACCCCCGCATTTGCGCCTCTTTTTAACACCTGGGTCAGGGCAGGCGTTAAGGGACCTGTGGGCTCAAAATGAGCCCACAGCTGCCCTCCCATGCCCCCAGGGACCCCCCCTGCCACCCTTGCCCACCCCAGGAGGACACCCAAGGATGGAGGGATCCATCCCAGGGACATTCAGGTAAGTTTCGGTAAGTATAATTATTATTTTTTTAAATCTTTTTTTTTGGCATAGGGGGGCCTGATATGTGCCCCCCTACATGCCACAATGCCCAATGACCATGCCCAGGGGACATAAGTCCCCTGGGCATGGCCATTGGGCAAGGGGGCATGACTCCTGTCTTTACTAAGACAGGAGTCATGTAAATGGCGTCTGGGCGTCGTTAAAAATGGCGCAGATCGGGTGGAGGCGATTTATTTGCCTCAACCTGACTTGCCCCATTTTAAGACGCCCTAACGCCATTTTTCCCTATGCCGGCGCTGCCTGGTGTACGTGGTTTTTTTCCACGCACACCAGGCAGCGCCGGTCTGCTAGCGCCGGCTAACGCCATTCAATAAATACGGCGCCCGCATGGCGCTTCAGAATGGCGTTAGCCGGCGCTAATCTTTTTGGCGCAAAACTGCGATAGCGCAGTTTTGCGTCAAAAAGTATAAATATGGCCCATACTTTCTACTTGCAGTAGCAACATGTGGCCACTAGGTGTTCCTGTAGTCAGTCAGTGTGCAGTAGCCACATGTGGCCAATAGGTGTCCCTACAGCCTATGTCAGGATGCGGTAGCAACATGTGGTCAATAGTTGTCTTTGTGGCCTAAGTCAGGGTGCAGTAGCAACATGTGGGCAACAGGTGTCCCTATAAATTATATAAGTGTGCGGTAGCAACATGTGGCCAATGAGTGTCCAAGTAGCTTATGTAAGGGTGCAGTAGCAACTTGTGGCCAATAGGTGTCCCTGTACCCTATGTCAGGGCTCAGTTGCAACATATGGGCAATAGGTATCCTATGGCCTATGTCATTGTGCAGTAGCAACATGTGGCCAATCGGTATCCTCTTTCTGAAATTGAGGTGCAGTGGCAACATTTGGTCAAAGGTGTCCCTGTAACCTATACCAGTGTGCAGTAGTAAAATGTGGCCAATAGCTGTCTGTAGCCTATGTCAGGGTGAAGTATTAACAGTTGGTCAACAGGTGTCCCAATAGCCTGTGTCAGTGTGCAGTAGCAAAATGTGATCAATAAGTGTCCCTCTAGCCTATGTCGTGGTGCAGTAGAAACAAGTGGCCAATTGGTGTCCTTGTAGCCAATGTCAGCGTGCAGTAGAAACATGCGGCAAATAGCTGTCCCTGTAGCCTATGTCAGGGTGTAGTAGCAACATTTGGGCAATAGGTGTCCCTGTGGCCCATATCAGGGTGCAGCAGCAACATGTGGCCAATCGGTGTCCTGTTTGCAAAGTCAGGGTGCAGTAGCAACATGCCGACAATAGGGGTCCCTGTATCCTATACCAGGGTGCAGTAGCAACATATATCCAGTAGGTGTTCCTGCAGCCTATGTCAGGTTGCAGTAGCAACATGTGGCCAATAGGTGTCCCTGTATCCTATGTCAGGGGACAGTAGAAACATGTAGCCAATAGGTGTTCTTGTAGCCTATGTCAGGGTACAGTAGCAACATGTGGCCAATATGTCCTTGTAGCCTATGCCAGGGTACAGTAGAAAAATGTGTCCAGTACGTGTCCCCTTATCCAAAATCAGGGTGCTGTAGCAACATGTGGCCAACAAGGTGTCCCTTTATCCTATGTCAGTGTGCAGTAGCAAAACGTGGCCAATAAGTGTCTCTGTAGCCTGTGTCAGGGTGCAGTAGAAACACGTGGTAAATAGGTGTCACTGTACCCAATGTCAGGGTGCAGTAGCAACATGTGACCAATAGGTGTCATGTAGCCTATATCTGAGTGCAGTATCAACATGTGGCCAATAGGCATCCCCTTTCCAAAGGCAGGGTGAAGTAGCAACATGTGGTCATAGGTTTCCCTACAGCCTATGTGAAGATGCAGTAGCAACATGTGGTCAATAGTTGTCTTTGTGGCCTATGTCAGGGTACAGTAGCAACATGTGCCCAACAGGTGTTCCTATAGACTATATAAGTGTGTGGTAGCAGCATGAGGCCAATGAGTGTCCAAGTAGCTTATGTAAGGGTGCGGTAGCACCCTGTGGCCGAAAGGTGTCCCTGTAGCCTCTGCCAGTGTGCAGTAGCAACATGTGGGCAATAGGTGTCCATATTAACCATGTCAGGGTGCATTAGCAACATGTGGCCAATAAGTGGCCCTGTAGCCTTTGTCAGGGTGCAGCAGCCACATGTGGACAATAAGGGCCATATTTATACTTTTTGACGCAAAACTGCGCTATCGCAGTTTTGCGCCAAAAAGATTAGCGCCGGCTAACGCCATTCTGAAGCGCCATGCGGGCGCCGTATTTATTGAATGGCGTTAGCCGGCGCTAGCAGACCGGCGCTGCCTGGTGTGCGTGGAAAAAAACCACGTACACCAGGCAGCGCCGGCGTAGGGAAAAATGGCGTTAGGGCGTCTTAAAATGGGGCAAGTCAGGTTGAGGCAAATAAATCGCCTCCACCCGATTTGCGCCATTTTTAACGACGCCCAGACGCCATTTACATGACTCCTGTCTTAGTAAAGACAGGAGTCATGCCCCCTTGCCCAATGGCCAGGCCCAGGGGACTTATGTCCCCTGGGCATGGTCATTGGGCATTGTGGCATGTAGGGGGGCACAAATCAGGCCCCCCTATGCCAAAAAAATTTATAAAAAAAAAAACAAATTATACTTACCTGAACTTACCTGAATGTCCCTGGGATGGGTCCCTCCATCCTTGGGTGTCCTCCTGGGGTGGGCAAGGGTGGCAGGGGGTGTCCCTGGGGGCAGGGGAGGGCACCTCTGGGCTCATTCTGAGCCCACAGGTCCCTTAACGCCTGCCCTGACCCAGGCGTTAAAAAGAGGCGCAAATGCGGGGTTTTTTGCCCCGCCCACTCCCGGGCGTGATTTTTGCCCGGGAGTATAAACACGACACATTGCGTCGCAGTCATTTTTTTAGACGGGAACACCTACCTTGCATCTCATTAACGCAAGGAAGGAGTTCACGCAAAAAAATGACGCTCTTTCCTCATACTTTGGCGCTAGACGCGTCTAACGCCAAAGTATAAATATGGCGTTAGTTTTGCGCCGAATTTGCGTCGAAAAAAACTACGCAAATTTGGCGCAAACGGAGTATAAATATGCCCCTAAGGGCCATATTTATACTTTTTGACGCAAAACTGCGCTATCGCAGTTTTGCGCCAAAAAGATTAGCGCCGGCTAACGCCATTCTGAAGCGCCATGCGGGCGCCGTATTTATTGAATGGCGTTAGCCGGCGCTAGCAGACCGGCGCTGCCTGGTGTGCGTGGAAAAAAACAACGTACACCAGGCAGCGCCGGCGTAGGGAAAAATGGCGTTAGGGCGTCTTAAAATGGGGCAAGTCAGGATGAGGCAAATAAATCGCCTCCACCCGATTTGCGCCATTTTTAACGACGCCCAGACGCCATTTACATGACTCCTGTCTTAGTAAAGACAGGAGTCATGCCCCCTTGCCCAATGGCCATGCCCAGGGGACTTATGTCCCCTGGGCATGGTCACTGGGTATTGTGGCATGTAGGGGGGCACAAATCAGGCCCCCCTATGCCCAAAAAAATATTAAAAAAAAAAAAATTATACTTACCTGAACTTACCTGAATGTCCCTGGGATGGGTCCCTCCATCCTTGGGTGTCCTCCTGGGGTGGGCAAGGGTGGCAGGGGGTGTCCCTGGGGGCAGGGGAGGGCACCTCTGGGCTCATTCTGAGCCCACAGGTCCCTTAACGCCTGCCCTGACCCAGGCGTTAAAAAGAGGTGCAAATGCTGGGTTTTTTGCCCCGCCCACTCCCGGGCGTGATTTTTGCCCGGGAGTATAAATACGACGCATTTGCGTCGCAGTCATTTTTTTAGATGGGAACGCCTACCTTGCATCTCATTAACGCAAGGAAGGCGTTCACGCAAAAAAATTACGCTCTTTCCTCATACTTTGGCGCTAGACGCGTCTAACGCCAAAGTATAAATATGGCGTTAGTTTTGCGCCGAATTTGCGTCGAAAAAAACGACGCAAATTTGGCGCAAACGGAGTATAAATATGCCCCTAAGTGTTACAGCAGCCTATCACAGGGAGCAGCAGCAACATATGGCCAAAACCTGTCCCCTTATCCAAAGGCAGGGTGCAGCAATAACATGCGGCTAATAAATGTCCCTGTAGTCTATGTCAAGGAGAGGTAGCAACATGAGGCTATTAGGTGCCCCTTTAAAGAAAAATGCAAAAAGAACAAGTGATGGACGGAATGCTGAACAATGTCAAACATTCACCCGCAGTACAAAGATCTGGACCTAAAGCCATCATTTTTTTGCTGCTCAGACCAGTCCAGTTTGAACCCAACCATATGCAAATCAGTCTTGACCCTGTTCCCCGGACTAGAAACAAGCATCCTGGGACCAATTTCACCCATCATCAGGCAAGTTAGCTTGAATCCAGTGGCATGGGAAGCCACGTCTGGGCATACCATTCACAATTAGAGCCACAAATGCAAAAAAAAAACAAGTGATGGACGGAATGCTGAACAATGTCAAACAGTCAGCCCCAGTACAGAGATCTGGGCCTAAATCCATAGTTTTTTTGCTGCCCATGCCATTCCAGTATGGACCCAGCCATATGCAAATCAGTCTTGACCCTGTTCCCCATGGGAACAGGCCAGCCTGAACTGCCAGGCCAGGTCTTCCCTGGACTGGAAACAAGCATCCTGGGACCGGCTGGGTCCAAACTGGGTTGGCATGGTGAGCAAAAGAATGATGGATTAAACCCAGATCTGTGACTGGGGGTGAGTGTTTGCATTGTTCAGCACTCCGTCCATCATCCTTTTGATTTGCTAAGGTTGTCCATTTAAAGAAAGGCAGGGTATATTAGAAAGATGTGGCCAATAAGTGTGCCAGTAGCTTATGATAGGAGCTGTAGCACAATGTGGCTAATAAGTATCCTGTTTTCCCAAGGTAGGTTGCAGTAATAACATGTGACCAATAGGTGTTCTTGTAAACTATGCCAGAGTGCAGTAGCAGCATATGGCCAATAGGTGTCCCCTTATCCAAAAGCAGGGTACAGAAGTAAAATGTGGGCAATAGCTGTCTCTATATCCTATGTCAGGATGAATTATCAACATTTTGTCAACAGGTAGCCAATGTCAGTGTGCAGTAGCAAAATGCGGCTAATATGTGTCTCCTTTCCAAAGGCAGGGTGCAGTAGCAACATGTGGCCAATAGGTGTCCCTGTAGCCAGTCAGTGTGCAGTAGCAACATGCGGCCAACAGGTGTTCCTACAGCCTATGTCAGGATGTGTTAGCAACATGAGGTCAATAGTTGTTTTTTTGGCCTATGTCAGGGTGCAGTAGCAACATGTGGCCAACAGATGTCCCTATAGACTATGTAAGTGTGCAGTAGCAACATGAGGCCAATTAATGTCTAAGTAGCTTATATAATGGTGCAGTAGCAACTTTTGGTCAATAGGTGTCCCTGTACCTTATGTCAGGGTGCAGTAGCAACATGTGGCAATAGGTGTCCATGTGGCCTATGTCAGGGTGCAGCAGCAACATGTGACCAATCGGTGTCCCCTTTCCAAAGTCGGGGTGCAGTAGCAACATGAGGCCAATAGGTGTCCCTGTAGCGCATGTCAGGGTGCAGTAGCAACATGTTGCCAATAGGTGTCCCTGCAGACTATGTAGACTATGGCAGGGTGCAGAAGGAACATGTGGCCAACAGGTGTTCCTATAGACTATATAAGTGTGTGGTAGCAACATGAGGCCAATGAGTGTCCCTGTAGCCTATGGCAGGGTGCAGTAGCAATTTGTGGCCAACAGGTGTCAATGTAGCCTAATATCAGGCTGCAGTAGTAACATGTCACAAGTAAGTGTCCCCTTATCCTAAGGCAGTGAGATGTAGAAACATGTGGCCAATAGGTGTCCCTGTAGCGTGTGTCAGCGTGCAGTAGCAACATGTGGCCAATAGGTGTTCCCTCATCTAAATGCAGGGAGCAGTAGCAACATGTGGCTTATAGGTGTCCCTGTAGCCTATATAAGGGTGCAGTAGCAACATGCAGTCAATAGGTGTCCCCTTATGCAATTGCAGGGTGCAGTAGCAACAACAGGCCAATAGGTGTCCCTGTAGTCTATATCAGGGTGCAGTAATAACACGTGGCCAGTAGGTGGCTCTGTAGCATATGTCATGGAGCAGTAGCAATGTGACCAACAGGTGTCCCTATAGACTATGTCAGTGTGTAGTAGCAACATGAGGCCAACAAGGGGCATATTTATAATCTGTTTGTGCTGAATGTGCGTCAAAAATTTTGACGCACATTCGGCGCAAACCTTGCCCCATATTTAAACTATGAGGCACGACCCCACGGACTTAAAAAATCCTTAGTGTGCGTCATTTTTTGGATGCGGGAAACCACCTTACGTTAATGACATGCAAGGTAGGAATTCCCGTCCAAAAAATGACTTTAAGGCCTGTGCGTCTTATTTATACTCCTGTGTCATTTTGACGCACAGGAGGGGGCGGGCCTTAAAAAACGGCACCCAGCCTTATGTGCACCATTTTTTAACGCCTGGGTGAGGGAAGGCGTTAAGGGACCTGTGGGCTCACTTTCATGGTCTCTGACCATGGAAGCAGTCCAGAGGGGCCCTTCCCTGCCCCCAGGGACACCCCCTGCCACCCTCACCCACCCCAGGAGGACACCCAAGGATGGAGGGACCCATCCCAGGGAAGTAAAGGTAAGTTCTGGTAAGTATTTTGTTTAATTTTTTTAAGTGGCATAGGAGGGCCTGATTTGGGCCCCCCTACATGCCACATTGTCCAATGGCCATGCCCAGGGGACATAAGTCCCCTGGGCATGGCCATTGGGCAAGGGGGCATGACTCCTGTCTTTGCTATGACAGGAGTCATGTCAATGGGGATTGTGCGTAAAAAAATATGGCGCAAATCCGGTGTGAGTCTCAGACCTGACCTGCACCATTTTTTGATGCACAACCCCCATTTTCCCATACGCCGGCGCTGCCTGGTGTGAGTCATTTTTTTTTTACGTGTACCAGGCCGCAGCTCTGGCTAACGTCATTCCATAAATAAGGTGCCCGCATGGGGCATTGGAATGGCGTTAGCCGGCGGTACAATTTTTGACGCACAACTGCGTTGGCGCAGTTGTGCATCAAAAAGTATAAATAAGGCCCTGAGTTTGGAAAGAGGACACCGATTGGCCACATCTTGGTACTGTACCCTGACTAGGCCACAGAGACACCTATTGACTGCATGTTACTACTGCACCCTGAAACAGGCTACAGGGACAGCTATTTGAAACATGTTGCTACTTCACCCTTACATAAGCTACTTGGACACTTGGGCTGATAGTTATACTTTTTGACACAAACCAGCGCCGGAGCTGGTCTGCGTAAATTTTTTTACAGCCAGCTAACGCCATTCCAAGGGTGCCAGGGGGTTTCCCTGGGGGCAGGGGAGGGCAACTTTGGCCTGCTTCCGAGCCCACAGGTCCCTTAACGCCTGCCCTGACCCAGGCGTTAAAAAACTTTTTTTGACGCACATTCGGCGCAAGCAGAGTATAAATATGCCCCTCAGGGTGCAACAGCAACACGTGGCCAATAGGTGTACCTTTAGCCTATGTAAAGGAGCAGTAGCAACATGTGGCCAGTGGGTGTCCCTTTACAAAAAGACAGGGTATAGTAGAAAGATGTGGCCTGTAACTGTTCCAGTAGCTTATGACAAGTAGCAGTAGCAACATGGGCCCAAGATGTGTCCTGTTATCCCAAAGCAAGTTGCAGTAGCAACATATGGCCAATAGGTGTGCCCTTATCCAAAAGCTGGGTGCAGCAGTAAAATATGGCCAATAGCTGTCTATTTCACGGTGAAGTATCAACATTTGGTCAACAGGTGTCCCTGTAGCCTATGTCAGTGTGCAGTAGCAAAACATGGCCAATGAGGCCCATATTTATACTTTTTTAGAGCCACATTTGCGTCATTTTTTTATGCCAAATTGGCGCAAACGTACAAAATATAATTGTATTTTGGAAGTTTGCGCTGCTTTTGCGTCAAAACATGACGCAAATGCAGTGCTAAAAAAGTATTAATATGGGCCTAAGTGTCCATGTAGCCTATGTCAGGGTGCAATAGAAACATATGGCCAATAGGAGTCCAAGAAGTTAATGTCAGGGTGCAGAAGCAACATGTGGCCAATAGGTTTTATGTTGTCTATATCAGAGTGCAGTATCAACATGTGGCCAAAAGGAGTCCTCTTGCCAAAGGCAGGGTGCAGTAGCAACATGTGACAGAAGCAATCTTATTGCTGGCTCCTCCTGCATGCCCGATGATTTTCCGCCCTTTATCCTGTTAACAGTCATGGCCTGCGTCTTGCGGCTTGGATTATTTGTGGCTATCTTCTTTGTTTGCCTTGACCTGATTTGAAGAAATTACGCTATGCACAATAATGGATATTATGCCCTGATGAAGGTGGCTGTTAATAAGATGAATACTTTTGTAAACGTAAGCCCACCAAAACACGCGTCGGATGGAATGACGACTCATAAACAGATAAAGTAAAATTTCTCAAAAAGAACCTCACTTCTAAAATGAACCGGATTAAGTCTCATCAGTGGGAATTCAAACTGAGACTATGATCATTGATTTCTGAGATACTTACCACTATATTGGTTGCACGGACTCTGTTTGACCTCTATATTGGAGACGATGTGGAGATTAATCACACATTAAATTGTTTTTTACTATGATCTACACATGAGATCCATATCTGTTTTGAGATAAGATTTAAGATTTATCAATTATGTTTTGAGATATGTAGATGTGTGTTATTTTTTGTGATTCCGGTGTCTTGATGTTGGCTATATGTTTGTCGTGTGTTCTATGTGCTTTTAGTCATATATGGCCTTGTTTGTATATTTCAATAGTTGTTGTGTGTTTTGATTTGGTTAAGGGGGAGTTTTATGTATATTTGGGATTAAATATTTTGTACGAATTAGAATATGTATGCATATTTATTCATGGCTTGATCATTAGAAAAAAAGCACTTTATACATCATTAAAGGTTTTTCTGTGTTAGCGTAAGCTGTCTCTTCATATCTATAGGAGAGAGATATACTTTCTACTTGCAGTAGCAACATGTGGCCACTAGGTGTCCCTGTATTCAGTCAGTGTGCAGTAGCAACATGTGGCCAATAGGTGTCCCTACAGCCTATGTCAGGATGCGGTAGCAACATGTGGTCAATAGTTGTCTTTGTGGCCTAAGTCAGGGTGCAGTAGCAACATGTGGCCGACAGGTGTCCCTATAAATTATATAAGTGTGCGGTAGCAACATGTGGCCAATGAGTGTTCAAGTAGCTTATGTAAGGGTGAGGTAGCAACTTGTGGCCAATAGGGGTCTCTGTAGCCTATGTCAGGGCTCAGTAGCAACATGTGGGCAATAGGTATTCCTATGGTCTATGTCATTGTGCAGTAGCAACATGTGGGCAATCAGTATCCTCTTTCTAAAGTTGAGGTGCAGTGGCAACATTTGGTCAAAGGTGTCCCTGTAACCTATACCAGAGTGCAGTAGTAAAATGTGGCCAATAGCTGTCTCTGTAGCCTGTGTCAGGGTGAAGTATTCACAGTTGGCCAACAGGTGTCCCAATAGCCTGTGTCAGTGTGCAGTAGCAAAATGTGGTCAATAAGTGTCCCTCTAGCCTATGTCGTGGTGCAGTAGAAACAAGTAGCCAATTGGTGTCCTTGTAGCCAATGTCAGCGTGCAGTAGCAACATGCGGCAAATAGCTGTCCCTGTAGCCTGTGTCAGGGTGTAGTAGCAACATGTGGGCAGTAGGTGTCCCTGTGGCCCATATCAGGGTGCAGCAGCAACATGTGGCCAATCGGTGTCCTGTTTGGAAAGTCAGGGTGCAGTAGCAACATGCCGACAACAGGGGTCCCTCTAGCCTATACCAGGGTGCAGTAGCAACATATATCCAGTAGGTGTTCCTGCAGCCTATGTCAGGTTGCAGTAGCAACATGTGGCCAATAGGTGTCCCTGTATCCTATGTCAGGGTACAGTAGAAACATGTAGCCAATAGGTGTTCTTGTAGCCTATGTCAGGGTACAGTAGCAACATGTGGCCAATATGTCCTTGTAGCCTATGCCAGGGTACAGTAGAACCATGTGTCCAGTATGTGTCCCCTTATCCAAAATCAGGGTGCTGTAGCAACATGTGGCCAACAAGGTGTCCCTTTATCCTATGTCAGTGTGCAGTAGCAAAACGTGGACAATAAGGCCCATATTTATACTTTTTGACGCTAAACTGCGCTAACGCAGTTTAGCGTCAAAAAATTTTGCGCCGTCTAACGCCATTCTGAAGCACCATGCGGGCGCCGTATTTATGGAATGGCGTTAGACGGCGCAATCAGACCGGCGCTGCCTGGTTTGCGTGGGAAAAAAACACGTAGACCAGACAGCGCCGGCGTAGGGGGAAAATGGCGTATGGGCGTCTTAAAATGGGGCAAGTCAGGTTACGTCGAAAAAATCGTCGTAACCCGACTTGCGCCATTTTTTTTCGACGCCCATCCCCCATCAACATGACTCCTATCATTGTAAAGATAGGAGTCATGCCCCCTTGCCCAATGGCCATGCCCAGGGGACTTCTGTCCCCTGGGCATGGTCATTGGGCATAGTGGCATGTAGGGGGGCACAAATCAGGCCCCCCTATGCCACAAATTTTTTTAAAAAAAATACTTACCTGAACTTACCTTAATGTCCATGGGATGGGTCCCTCCGTCCTTGGGTGTCCTCCTGGGGTGGGCAAGGGTGGCAGGGGGGGTCCCTGGGGGCAGGGGAGGGCACTCTGGGCTCATTTTGAGCCCACTTGTCCCTTAACGCCATGCCTGACCCAGGCGTTAAAAAGCGGCGCAAATGCGCCGTTTTTAGCCACGCCCACTCCCGGGCGTCTCTTTTGCCCGGGAGTATAAATACCACGTAAAGGCCTGGGAGTCATTTTTTAAGACGGGAACGCCTCCCTTGCATATCATTAACGCAAGGAAGGGGTTCACGCTAAAAAATGACGCACATTCCGGGAACTTTGGCGCTAGACGCCTCTAACGCCATAGTATAAATATGGCGTTAGTTGGCGTTAGTTTAGCGTCGAATTTGCGTCGAAAAAAACGACGCAAATTCGGCGCAAACGGAGTATAAATACGGGCCTAAGTGTCTCTGTAGCCTGTGTCAGGGTGCAGTAGAAACACGTGGTAAATAGGTGTCACTGTACCCAATGTCAGGGTGCAGTAGCAACATGTGACCAATAGGTGTCATGTAGCCTATATCTGAGTGCAGTATCAACATGTGGCCAATAGGCATCCCCTTTCCAAAGGCAGGGTGAAGTAGCAACATGTGGTCATAGGTTTCCCTACAGCCTATGTGAAGATGCAGTAGCAACATGTGGTCAATAGTTGTCTTTGTGGCCTATGTCAGGGTGCAGTAGCAACATGTGGCCAACAGGTGTTCCTATAGACTATATAAGTTTGTGGTAGCAACATGAGGCCAATGAGTGTCCAAGTAGCTTATGTAAGGGTGCGGTAGCACCCTGTGGCCGAAAGGTGTCCCTGTAGCCGCTGCCAGCGTGCAGTAGCAACACGTGAGCAATAGATGTCCATGTGAACCATGTCAGGGTGCATTAGCAACATGTGGCCAATAAGTGGCCCTGTAGCCTTTTGTCAGGATGCAGCAGCCACATGTGGACAATAAGGGGCATATTTATACTCCGTTTGCGCCAAATTTGCGTCGTTTATTTCGACGCAAATTCGGCGCAAAACTAACGCCATATTTATACTTTGGCGTTAGACACGTCTAGCGCCAAAGTATGAGGAAAGAGCGTCATTTTTTTGCGTGAACGCCTTCCTTGCGTTAATGAGATGCAAGGTAGGCGTTCCCGGCTAAAAAAATGACTGCGCCGCAAATGCGTCGTATTTATACTCCCGGGCAAAAATCACGCCCGGGAGTGGGCGGGGCAAAAAACCCCGCATTTGCGCCTCTTTTTAACGCCTGGGTCAGGGCAGGTGTTAAGGGACCTGTGGGCTCAAAATGAGCCTACAGCTGCCCTCCCATGCCCCCAGGGACCCCCCCTGCCACCCTTGCCCACCCCAGGAGGACACCCAAGGATGGAGGGACCCATCCCAGGGACATTCAGGTAAGTTCAGGTAAGTATAAAAAATAAAAAAAATTATATATTTTTTGGGCATTGGGGGGCCTGATTTGTGCCCCCCTACATGCCACAATGCCCAATGACTATGCCCAGGGGACAGAAGTCCCCTGGGCATGGCCATTGGGCAAGGGGGCATGACTCCTGTCTTTACTAAGACAGGAGTCATGTAAATGGCGTCTGGGCGTCGTTAAAAATGGCGCAAATCGGGTGGAGGCGATTTTTTTGCGTCAACCTGACTTGCACCATTTTTAAGACGCCCTAACGCCATTTTTCCCTACGCCGGCGCTGCCTGGTGTACGTGGTTTTTTTCCACGCACACCAGGCAGCGCCGGTCTGCTAGCGCCGGCTAACGCCATTCAATAAATACGGCGCCCGCATGGCGCTTCAGAATGGCGTTAGCCGGCGCTAAACTTTTTGACGCTAAACTGCGTTAGCGCAGTTTAGCGTCAAAAAGTATAAATACGGGCCTAAGTGTTACAGCAGCGTATCACAGGGAGCAGCAGCAACATGTGGCCAAAACCTGTCCCCTTATCCAAAGGCAGGGTGCAGCAATAACGTGGCTAATAGATGTCCCTGTAGTCTATGTCAAGGAGAGGTAGCAACATGAGGCTATTAGGTGCCCCTTTAAAGAAAAATGCAAAAAGAACAAGTGATGGACGGAATGCTGAATAATGTCAAACATTCACCTTCAGTACAAAAAAATGGACCTAAATCCATCATTTTTTTGCTGCCCATGCCAGTCCAGTTTGGACCCAACCATATGCAAATCAATCTTGACCCTGTTCCCCATGGGAACAGTCTAGCCCAAACTACCATGCCAGGTCTTCCCCAAACTGGAAACAAGCAACCTGGGACCAGTTTCACCCATCATCAGCCAGGTTAGCTTGAATCCGGTGGCATGGGGAAGCACGGGACCCACGTCTGGGCATACCCTTCATACTTAGAGCGACAAATGCAAAAAAAAAAAAAAAAAAAAAAAAGTGATTGACGGAATGCTGAACAATGTCAAACATTCACCCCCAGTACAGAGATCTGGACCTAAATCCATCGTTTTTTTGCTGCCCATGCCACTCCAGTTTGGACCCAGCCATATGCAAATCAGTCTTGACTCTGTTCCCCATGGGAACAGTCCAGCCCGAACTGCCAGGCCAGGTCTTCCCTGGACTGGAAACAAGCATCCTGGGACCGGCTGGGTCCAAACTGGGGTGGCATGGTGAGCAAAAGAATGATGGATTAAACCCAGATCTGTGACTGGGGGTGAGTGTTTGCATTGTTCAGCACTCCGTCCATCATCCTTTTGATTTGCTAAAGTTGTCCCTTTAAAGAAAGGCAGGGTATATTATAAAGATGTGGCCAATAAGTGTTCCAGTAGCTTATGATAGGAGCTGTAGCACAATGTGGCTAATAAGTATTCTGTTTTCCCAAGGCCGGTTGCAGTAATAACATGTGACCCATAGGTGTTCTTGTAAACTATGCCAGAGTGCAGTAGCAACATATGGCCAATAGGTGTCTCCTTATCCAAAAGCAGGGTACAGAAGTAAAATGTGGGCAATATCTGTCTCTATAGCCTATTTCAGGATGAAGTATCAACATTTGGTCAACAGGTATCCTTGTAGCCTATGTCAGGGTGCAGTAGCAAAATGCGGCTAACATGTGCCTCCTTTCCAAAGACAGGGTGCAGTAGCAACATGTGGCCAATAGGTGTCCCTGTAGCCAGTCAGTGTGCAGTAGCAACATGTGGCCAACAGGTTTTCCTACAGCCTATGTCAGGATGTGGTAGCAACATGAGGTCAATAGTTGTTTTTGTGGCCTATGTCAGGGTGCAGTAGCAGCATGTGGCCAACAGGTGTCCCTATAGACTATGTAAGTGTGCAGTAGCAACATGAGGCCAATTAATATCTAAGTAGCTTATGTAATGGTGCAGTAGAAACTTTTGGCCAATAGGTGTCCCTGTACCTTATGTCAGGGTGCAGTAGCAACATGTTACAAATAGCTTTCCCTGTAGCCTATGTCAGGGTCTAGTAGCAACATGTGGCAATAGGTGTCCCTGTGGCCTATGTCAGGGTGCAGAAGCAACATGTGACCAATCGGTGTCCTCTTTCCAAAGTCGGGGTGCAGTAGCAACATGAGGCCAATAGGTGTCCCTGTAGCGCATGTCAGGGTGCAGTAGCAACATGTTGCCAATAGGTGTCCCTGTAGACTATGGCAGGGTGCAGAAGGAACATGTGGCCAACAGGTGTTCCTATAGACTATATAAGTGTGTGGTAGCAACATGAGGCCATGAGTGTCCAAGTGGCTTATGTAAGGGTGTAGTAGCAAACTGTGGCCAATAGGTGTCCCTGTAGCCTATGTCAGAGTACAGTAGCAACATGTGGCAAGTAGCTCTCCCTGTAGCCTATGCCAGGGTGCAGTACGAACATGTGGGCAATAGCTGTCCCTGTGGCCTATGTCAGGGTGCATTAGCAACATGTGGCCAATTGTTGTCCTCTTTCTAAAGTTGGGGTGCAGTAGCAACATGTGGCCAATAAGTGGCCCTGCAGCCTATGTCAACGTGCAGAAGCAACATGTGGCCAAAAGTTGACTCTGTAGCCTTAGACAGGGTGCAGCAGCAACATGTGGACAATATTTATAAATTTTTAACGCAGCATTTGCGTCATTTTCTTACGGTAAAAGTGGCGCAAATTTACAAAATACAATTGTATTTTAAAAGTTTGCGCCGCTTTTGCATAAAAAAATGGCACAAATGCGGCGCAAAAAAAGTATAAATATGGGCTTAATTGTTACAGCAGCTTATCACAGGGAGCAGCAGCAACATGTGGCCAAAACCTGTCCCCTTATCCAAAGGCAGGGTGCAGCAACAACATGTGGCCAATAGGTGTCCCTGTAGTCTATGTCAAGGAGAGGTAGAAACATGTGGCCAATAGGTGTCCCTTTAAACAAAGACAGGGTATATTAGAAAGATGTGGCCAATAAGGTCCATATTTATACTCTGTTAGCGCCGGATTTGAGTCATTTTTTTATACGCAAATTCAGTGTAAACTTAACTCCATAATTATACTTTGGTGCTAGACCTGTCTAGCACCAAATTTATGGGGTTTGAGTCATTTTTTGTACGTGAAACCCTACCTTGCGCTAATGACATGCAAGCTAGGCGTTCCTGTGCAAAAAATGACTCTAAGGCATGTGCGCATTATTTATCCTCCAGCATCAAAATGATGCACAGGAGGAGGCGGGCCTTAAAACATGGCGGCCAGATGGATTTGCACCATTTTTTAATGCCTGGATCAGGGCAGGCATTAAGGAACCTGTGGGCTCCTTTCCATGGTGGGAGACCATGGAAGCAGTCCACAGGTGCCCTTCCCTGCACCCAGGGACACCCCCTGCCACCCTCGCCCACCCCTGGAGAACACCCATGGATGGGGGGACCCATCCATGGTGAGTGAAGGTAAGTGCAGGTAAGTATCATTATTATTTTTTTAAAGTGGCATAGGGAGGCGTAATTTGGGCCCTCTTACATGCCACTGTGCCCAATGGCCATGCCCAGGGGACAG
Source organism: Pleurodeles waltl (assembly GCF_031143425.1). Lineage (NCBI taxonomy): Eukaryota > Metazoa > Chordata > Amphibia > Caudata > Salamandridae > Pleurodeles > Pleurodeles waltl. Next base: position 328,813,780 of record NC_090437.1, read on the forward strand.
AAGTCCCCTGGGCATGGACATTGGGCAGGGGGGGCATGACTCCTATCTTTACTAAGACAGGAGTCATCTCCTTGGGGGTTGTACGTCAAAAAATGGTGCAAGTCAGGTTAGAGCCAATATTTTTGACTCTAACCTGACTTGCACCATTCTTGGGCGCTCCCCCCCAGTCTTCCCTTCGCCTCCGCTGCCCGGTTAGAGTAATTTATTTTGACACTAACCAGGCCGCAGCGCCGGCTAACATAATTCCATAAATAAGGCGCCCAGCTGGCGCGTTGGAATGGTGTTAGCTGGCGGTAAATTATTTGACGCAATTCTGCCCAATCGCTGATTTGCGTCGAAAAGTATAAATATGGGCCTAAGTGTTCCAGTAGCCTATGATAGGAGTAGTAGCCAAATGTGGCTAATAAGTATCCTGTTATCCCAAGGCAGGTTGCAGTTGCAACATGTGGACAATAGGTGTCTCTGTAAACTATGCCAGAATGCAGTTGCAACATGTGGCCAATAGGTGTGCCCTTATCCAAAAGCAGGGTGCAGAAGTAAAATGTGGCTAATAGCTGTCTCTGTAGCCTATGTCAGGATGAAGTATCAACATTTGGTCAACAGGTATTCCTGTAGCCTATGTCAGGATGCAGTAGCAACATGTGGGCACTAGGGAGCATATTTATACTCTGTTTTCACTGAAATAGTGATATTTTTTTACGTTATTTCAGTGCAAACTTAACTCCATATTTATATATTGACGCTAGACTCGTCTAGTGTTACAATATTGGAGTTAACATTTTTTGCCTGCAGAAAACAACCTTTGGTCAATGAGATGCAAGGTAGGCTTCCCGGCAAAAAAATGACTCCAATGCCCTTGCGCCTTATTTATCCTCCTGTTCAAAAATCATGCACGTGAGGAAGAGGGCCTTAAATAATGGCACTAAGCCTGCTTAGCTCCATTATTTAACACCTGGGTCAGGGCAGGCGTGAGGGGACCTGTAGGCCTTTTTCCACAGTCAGAGACCGTGGAAACAGTCCACAGGCGCCCTTCCCTGCCCCCGGGAACACCCCCACCCACCATCACCCACACCTGGAGGAAACCTAAGGATGGAGGGACCCATCCAAGGTAAGTCCAGATAGGTATTTTTCTTTTTTTTTAAAGTGCCATGGGGGGGCCTAACTTGGGCCCCCCTACATGGTACTGGGCCCAATGGCCATGCCCAGGGGACATAAGTCCCTTGGGCATGGCCATTGGGCTGGGGAGCATGACTCCTGTCTTTACTTAGACAGGAGTTATGTGCATTGGGGTTGTGTGTCAAAGATTGACGCTAGTTAGGTGAGAGTAATTTTTCTGACTATAAACTGACTAGAGCCATTCCTTGGCGCACAACCTCCTGTTTCTCATATGTGTCCCTCACCTGGTTAGCACCATTTATTTTGATGCTAATCGGGCCTTGCCGCCGGCTAGCGTCATTCCTTAAATATGACGCCCGGGTGGCGCTCAGAATGGCGTTAGCTGGCGGTAAACTTTTTCACGCAAAACTGCGTTACCAAAGTTTTGTGTGAAAAAGTATAAATCAGGGCCTAGGTGTCCTTGTGGCCTTTGTCAGGGTGCAGTAACAACCTGTGGCCAATCAATGTCCTCTTTCAAAAGTTGGGATACAGTAGCAACATGTGGCCAATATGTGTCCCTGTGGCCTGTGTCAGGATGCAGTACCAACATGTTGCTTATAGGTGACACTGTAAACTATGTCAGGGTGCAGTAGTAATATGTATCCAGGAGGTGTCCCTATAGCCTATCTCAGGGTGCAGTAGCAGCATGCGGCTAATAGGTGTCCCTGTAGCCTATGTCAGGGTACAGTAGCACTATGTGTCCAAAAGATGTCCCTGCAGCCAATGTCAGGGTGAAGTAGCATCTTCTGGCCAATATATGTCTCTGTATCCTATTTCAGGGTGCAGTAGCAACATGTGATCAATAAGTGTCCCTGTAGCCTATGCCAGGGCTCAGTAGCAACATGTGTCCAGTAGGTGTCTCCTTATCCAAAAGCAGGATGCAGTAGATACATGTGGCCAATAGGTGTCCCTGAATCCTATGCCAAGTTGCAGTATAAACATGTGGAAAATAGGTGTCTTTGTAACCTGTTTCAGGGTACAGTAGCAGCATGTGGCCAATAGGTGTGCCATTATCCAAATGTAATTTGCAGTAGCAATATAAGGCCAATAGGTCTCCCTGTAGCCTACGTCAGGGTGCAGTAGCGTTATGTGGCCAATAGGTTTTCTCCATCCAAAGGCAGGGTGCAGTAGCAACATGTGGCCAATATGTGTCCCTGTAGACTGTGTCAGTGTGCAGTAGCAACATGTTGCCAATAAGAATAAAAGTAGATTATGTCAGGGTGCAGTAGCAATATGTGGCCAATAGGTGTCCGTGTATCATATGCCAGGGTATAGTAACTACATGTGGTATATAAGTGTCCCTGGAGCCTGTGTCAGGGTGAAGAAGCAACATGTGGCCAATAGGTGTCCCGTTATCCAAAGGCAGGGTGCAGTAGCAACATTTGGTATATATGTGTTCCTGGAGATTTTGTCAGTGTGCAATAGCAACATGTTGCCAATAGGCGTCCCTATAGCTTATGTTACGGTGCAGTAGCAACACGCAGCCAATAGATGTCCTGGTAGCCTATTTTAGCGTGCAGTAGCAACAAGCGGCCAATATGAGTCCCTGTAGCCAATGTCAGGGTGGAATAGCAACATGTGGCCATTAGGTGTCCCTGTAGCCTATTTAAGGGTGCGTTAGCAATATGTTGCCAATAGGTGTCCCTTTAGCCTATCTCAGGGCTGCAGTAGCAATGTGTCACCAATAGATGTACCCTTATCCATAGGCAGGGTGCAGTAGCAACATGTGGCCAGTAGGTGTCCCTGCACCCTATCTGAGGGTTCAGTAGCAACATGTGGCCAATAGATGTCCATATACCAAACTACAGGGCATATTTATACTCCGTCTGCGCCAAATATGCGTAAAAAAGTTTGACGCACATTCTGCGCAAACCTTGCCCCATATTTAAACATTGACGCCCGCGGACGTCAAAATCCCGCCGTGTGCGTCATTTTTTGGATGCGGGAAACCGCCTTGCGTTAATCATATGCAAGGTAGGCGTTCCCGTCTAGAAAAAGACTTAAACGCCTGTGCGTCGTATTTATGCTTCCGGGCAAAAATCCCACACGGCTGGGAGGCGGAGTCCAAAAATGACGCACAGCCCGATTTGCTTAAAAAATTAACGCCTGGGTCAGGGCATGCGTTAAAATGGGGCAAACATGCATGTATATAATCAGAACACACAGAAGCAACAGCAGAGCAGGAGAAGGGAGACATGGAGGTGCTTCTCATTTAGAATGCACGCAGACGCAGAGCCCAGCAACAATAACAGCAGCTACCACAACACCGGCAGGGACCCCAAAGGCAACGCAGAAGGCAGGAGAGGATATTCAGTGCCAGGACAACCCCTCATGGCCTCAGGGAACATGACATCATCCAGAGGTACAGGTTGAATTGGCAAGCCATTCAGCAGCTGCTGCGCAATAGAGCCCCAGTTGGCTGATACCCCGCACCATCCCAACAGAAACCAAGCTGCTAGCTGTACTTCACATGTTAGCAACTGGCTTCTCTCAAACTGTTGGTGCCCTGGTTGCCGGGATATCACAGCCAACATTCTCTGCCTTCTTGCCCGAAATATTGGATGCCATCATTGGACTCACACCCCACCACATCAGCTTCCCAAACACACAGCAGAAGCAGCAGGAGACAAAACAGGGGTTTTACCTCATTAATGGCTTCCCACACGTCCTTGGTGCCATTGACTGCACACATGTACGCCTTGTGCCACCTGCTGCAACTGAACACCTGTACCGCAACAGGAAGCACACACATTCCATCAATGTGCAGGCCATTGTGGACCACCAAGGATTGATCACCAATATTGCGGCAAAGTATCCTGGGAGTGTCCATGACTCATTCATCTTCCGTCACTGTACCATCAATCAACACTTCCAGGATGGACGATATGGCAATGGACTACTTGTTGGTAAGTACAGAAACCTACTTATATACACACTGCACAGCAACCCTGTAGGACACACAACATATACACCACGACAGCAACATGTGGACAGGAACACACTGAGGTTGTGACACCGCTTGCCATGTTTGATAGGTCTGCAGTGAACGTGTCACACATCTGAAATTAGTGTACAGTCTAATGTCAATACGTCAATGATCACAACATGTGAAGAGGTTTGGCTAAGTGTCACCTTGCAAAATGTAAGCGTCTCACTGATGTTTAAATAAATCCATTGCATATGTCTAAAGGTATGGAATGTCCAGGGTACATAGATGCTAACGTGTTCCCACCACTGTCAAATTGAATCTGTGTATGGAACTATCATCTCACCCCCAGTGAAGACATAGGGACACCTGTATCACAAGTCACAATGCTAGGGAGTGCACACTGTACTGCAAATCCCAAAACATATTGCTGACAACCGGTCAGCAGGCAAACACTCGTTCAGCCAAGGAAACAACTCAATGCAGATGGTACATCCTAGAAGCCTAGGAATCAACAAAATAACACAAAAGAGCCACAGACATTACAAGACAACTACTGCCATGCAAGGTGATATGAATGGGGCAAGATACGTCAACATTATCCCAATCATTTTCTCTTTCAGCTGATCAGGGGTATGGGATCCAGGCATGGATTATGACACCATTTGGCAACCCAAGCACTGCAGCAGAGCGTGCCTACAATGAGGCACATAGGAGGACACGCACCATAGTCGAGAGGACCTTCTGAATCCTCAAATCGAGATTCAGGTGCTTCGACATCACTGGTGGCAGCCTCCTATATTCACCAGAAATGGTCTGTAAGATCATTTTAACATGTGCCACCCTGCACAACATTTGTATAGGAAGGAACATTCCACTATTAGAACCAGAGCCACAAATTCCTGAAGAGGAGGAAGAGGAGGATGCTGGCCGGCAACATGAGGGGGAACAACAAAACACAGCTGCAGGATTGCGTAGGTGCCAACATATTGTGAACAATTTCTTTCAAAACAACTCACCATCACCACTGTATCAACATATGTAAATAAATACCTATAATAATCACCATATCATGGTCTGGGTAATCATTTTTGCTCACCTTTATCTCTAACTATCAGAATAAGAGTGTAGCCTCATGGAGCATTGCTGATATACCGATCAGGACACAGAAATTTCCAAAGCAATTGTGATGCGTATTATTCAACAGTCACATTCACACACACTGTAAATGAAATATATCCTGTACATTTCACCTTTGAAGGACAATAGCAGAGGACCACACCTATTTCACACATACATGTTGGCAACATGGTTCATCGCAGCATATGGCACACAACTAAGACACCATCAGTCAATAAGGGAAAAAAAAGCCTCATACATGAGGCAGTGGATGTGCTATTGCATTGGTAACAGGAATGTATGACCAGACCCTTGACAGCAGTAAGTCGTACAGCACCTATCTTTGCAAGGACTATCTTTGACTAGAGTTCCATATAAGCAGAACATAGACAGCACAAGTGCCACACCTATGACAAGCATTGCGCACATGACATTCCATGTACATGTCAGCCCATGTCCTAACTCCTGCCACACCCATGCTGCTGGTCTCACCCCACCTGTCTGAATAGTCCCTGGAATGGTAATATGTGTACCTCCTCTACACACACAGATTAACAATAGTAATCCAGTGTGCTTCACCCTTTCGTATGGTATGCCATAGTCATAGTACATCTGACTGCATGAACGTCAGGTTAATTAATACACTGGCTTGTAGTTTCTAAGTCCTGTTATCAGCTGTAGATTGCTTCCCATGTGAAATGTACTGTTGGACATTTGAACTAGAATCTCACCTACAGGACTTGTGAGAAACTGATGCAGCACACACCTGTGAGCACCTCCTTGCAGACCACCCATTTGAACATGCACTGCCCTTGCAGATGCTTTGAACAGCATAGAAGCTGCCATTTAGTCCATTACACTGTTATGCATTGCTAGAAAAATAAGCTGTGTAACACAGCCCTTGGGTTTATGTGTCACCTTCAAAAACACAGGACAAACACAGTCTTCCATGTCAACTGTCTTGTTCTTCCTCCGACCAGTGTAAGTCAGACTACTGAGTATGTACCTTATGAAATTGCTGGATCCTGATTGACCCTGCATCCTGTCAGCCTGACTGGCACCTGTCTGTGCATTGCCCTAAAGGTTCCTTGTGTCTACATATGTACCACACTTGCTTTCCCAACCCTCACATTCCTCAGGGGGTATTTTGTCAGGTGCTTCCTCAACACATACTCAAATACATTGTATAGCACCATCTGCTTTTTTGTTGTTCCATAATTGTAAATTTGCCTCCAAATACCAAAATCATGGCCTATCCCTTGTCTGGGTCTCATGTATGCATGAACGACAAAGTGTGACAGTGTACCAGAGCAGTATGCAAGGATTGGGTATGGTGCCTCCAGCAGAACCAGCTACCTCTGATAATGTGCATGAAAATTCCACGCATGTTAGGACCCTGAAAGTTCACACGCTGAATCAGATTGCTCACAACATATTGATGGCCTGTGCGTGCTGATTAGCTGCAAGATTAATCAACACAGAGGCTATGATGTTCCCAGATGCAGTGGGAACTTTACAGGCCAACCTGTGTACAAATGTTGTAATGACACCTGCCGGAACATGACTCCTGAGACATGATCTCACTCAGCACACCAAGGTTGCCCTGTTGACAGTCTCCTAACACGTCTGCAGTGACAGGGTGGGACCATCCCCATGTAGGTTCTCATGTCCTCATCGACTTTACTTCCATTGATCTTCGAAGGATACTCAGTAGATACAGGAATAGCCACCATTGACTCATGATGAGACCTGGACGTAACTGTGACAACATAGACCCCTAAAAATATACAGGATCAACATTGGACTACCCACATGAACCAGACACCTCTGTGCAATTGATCACTGGAAATATGTGGCCACGTGCTGCCTCGTCTGCTGGTCCTCCACTGCCACAGGATAGTTGTGGCTCAGTCATATGACCACAACTGTGGGGTGATATTAAATTTGTGGGTCACCTTTGGCTTTCCGTGTCAATAACATGGTACCCACCTAGTCTGTACATGTACCTGACTCATATGGGTTCACCAACAAGTGCCTAGGAAGCAGTTTCCAAATTTCCAGGACATTTGATGGGCAACTTTTGGACCATTGACATGAACAAGCGTCTGCCATCTACCGGGTGCATGCTTTGTCATTTGTGGTGTCTACGTTACCCAGAATCTTGGAAGTGCACACAACAGATGTTGCTACATGTATGACTAACACATATCCTCTCTCATTTCCACACTGACTTGCATCTAAGGTTTGGACACATTGACTTCACATTCATACAAGCATATTTTCAATAATGCATCTTGTGATGCACACACACTTGGTCAACAACTACATTAGTAGCCAATGCACACACATTGAGCCATAGGCATTGAGGTATTTTACTTATGTGCGTCACATTGCTATCCTCTCCTGATGGCAAACATGCCCAATTTGTGCAATACATATATGTAGGCCACATATATGGCCATCTAGAGCGTCAGCCAAGAGTGAACATCCTGTTAAGGAAGTAGTGGATCATGGTCCGCAGCAGTATGATGTCTCACATGTGCACATACACCGTCAAGACCAAAGTGGGTGCAATCAGCCTATCTCAGTTGTGTCACTAATGTTACATAACATTAAAATGGTAAAATGACCCAAACCCAGTTAATGCCCTGAAATTTTGCCGCACATGCATCAAAAGATGATGCACACGCATCAAAAAATTACGCTTATGCCTGAAAAACGACGCAAAATGCCCTGAAAACACCATTGACTCTTCCACACTACCTCAGAAAATTGGTTACATGTTAGACTATTTCCAAATATATGGATGCGGGCTCATTTTTACTCCTGTGCGTCGAAAAAAATGACGCCCAGACTGTATGCGTCAACATTTTTTGACGCATAATGATAAAAACAGCTGCCATTTTAGGCAGGAAGTGATGTAATAGGATATCCTGTTTACAGATTATGTACAGTGGGTGTACTTTCACTTTCACTTTGCAGTCTATGATTCTTCTAGACTGTGTGGCTGTGTTGAGAGTTTTGTCTGGTCAAAGTGTGCTTTTGTCTCCTGTGTGGTCCATTGCTTGTCATTTTGTGAATAAAATATTGTTGTTGTATCCTGTCTGAGTGTTTATTGTGTACAATTGTCTAGTATTGTATTGTCTTTGTTGTTTTGGGGAGTCTGTTGTGGGTAGTGATAGTTTGGGGATAGTTGGGCTGTTTTAGTTGTTTAGTTTATGTTTTTCTTTCCCCCTATTCTCCTTTGTTCTCCTTTATCCCCTGTTACACTTGTTTCTGCTAAGATGTTGAGTAGGCCACATCTTGGCAAGATGGGTGAGGAGGAGCTTGGGAGTTTCATATGGCTGGTGTGCCATTTCCTCCCCCTTATGATTGAGGCAGGTGGGCGGGTGATACAGGGGTATCACACCGAGGCATGGAGGCTCCGCTGGGGAAAGGTATTGCATCACTTGCAACGCGCCTATCGGACCCCAAGGAATGACCACCAGCTGAAGCACCGCTGGGCTGACCTCATCTCCAGGGAGCAAGATTTGCTGGACCACCTGGGAATTGTGATTGGTGGCCCTGTTGGTGAGTACAAATCATGTAAATGTGCACGATTAAATGCTCTGTAGTGACATCAGATGATTTGTACAATATCTGCTGGCAATATTGTTGAGTGTGTGGAATGCTTTGGAAACATACAGGGTTATTCATGGACTATGTTAGGGACCACAATTGCTAGCTGCTAGGAAGCAAGTGCTCTGCAAACTTACTGAATACTTTGGCTTAATGTAAGTTGGTGCCGCCTTTGTGTCAAACAGCAACACAAATCAGGAGCCAATTATGTATAGATATAGGTCACATTTGCCTGTGAGTTATAGATTTTCAAAATCGTTACCAACATTTGTTGATGCAACAGCTAGACTGACTTTTGAAACACTACATGAGGCTGAAAATGAGTGCAGGCTTCACGTCAACTGATGATAGCAATGTGGCCCAAACATATGTCTCATGTGTGTCTGGTGAGTGTGTAAGGAAAGCGATCATGGAAATTAAAAAATTCTTAGGGATTATTGTGGCCCTTCGTCTTTTCGGATACATGTCAGATCTGGATTTGGAGACATAGGGAAAAAGTTCAAGGTGCCCTCAGCTAACATCTTAGACTGGTATTTGGTGTTTGTTGCTCCACCTTTTGTTTACGGATGGCTGGCCAAAGGTATGCACATAGGTTCATATCTCTATGGTTGGTGTAACTCATCATAGCTGGGCCACATCAAATGAAGAAAATGTAACAACCTGAGGGCTTACAACTGTCCCTGCCCCTCTGTACATTGTACCTGTGTGTCATAAATTTGTCATGGGCACAATGGCTGTTTGACTGGTAATGCACTCCTCAAGGAAAGTGGCTTTGGATGTCTCTCTTGGATACACATGATGAGACAAATACACTCCATTATTATGTCTGCTCACTAATGAAGGAGTATGTTTGCCACCACATGATAGTTAGGGCCACTGCATGTGTGCAGATATGTGGGTAAAATTCACAGGAGACCCATGGTATGTGCATGTTAGCCATGCTATATCGGATGCAGTATCATCATGTCTGAGTGGCTTTACCTAATTATGTAATCTTACACATAGTATTTGTCTTTAGAATTGTTGGATAGTGCACAGAATTTGAGCACATTTCTCCCTTCCATGCCTTACAGGTGGACCCGCACACTACACTGTGGGTGAGGTGGCTTCATTCAAGGACCCAGACAACTCCAGTAAGTGTTGATATGTCTGTTATGTGTTGTGTTTGCTGGTGATGTGTGATGGACTCCTGTGTGTTGTACACATTGCTCATTTGTCTTGTTCCATGAGTGGGATTTCATTTTCTCACCATTTTAGAGTTGGCCAATGCTTATCCTATTGTCTTATTTGGGGATTCTAGGTTAGTCCTGTAGGCCCCGCAATGTGAATGGGGATGAGCCATGTGGATAACACTTGTATCAGCAAGAGTCGCACTGGACCTAATCTGTGATTTAGTCAGCCTGTCAGACCCACATTCTCCCAGAATGGGGCTGTTAAATGCTTACCCACATACTTCGGCTTCCCAATTCACTAATGTACTTATTAAACTGTAGGTTGAACCTCCTAGCAGCATGTAGCTCCACATGTAGTGCTAGGAGTATGTGGCACTTGAGTGCAATGGCCTAGGTGTGCATGCAAATCATGGCCAGGGGTGTTCTTGCATCTCTGTGTTTGTTGTAAGTCATGGCTTACTGGAAGTATATGATGTGGAGAAAGGTCTGCATTTCCAGACATGTGTGGCACTGGGATTGGTAAAGGGTTTGCTGTCTCCTATTTGTAGATACACCTTACCTGTGGTGTGTGTGTAGAGCCAAACACATGTCAAGCTTTCATAAGCTTCCTGGGTGTCCATGTTGTTTGAAATTGTTAGTTGTTACTCCATCCCCCCACCCTCAAACACAGGCATGGGTTTGTGAATAGTGTACCTAGGACTGATGATACAAGTTTGGTACACAGACATGAAAATCAGTGAATCTTTTGTCTGAGCCTAGTATACACACTCATTTTTCCCACATGAGTACTATACTAGCAATTCCATTTACACCTTGCAGATCATGTGGCCCTAGATTTCCATCCCGTACAATGACATTTTTAGCCCTGGCATTGGCGGAGGATGTGCTGCATGATTGTTAGCTGACAACTGGCTGAACTTTGATGCCAAAACATGCCAGTTGTTACCCATCTTGTAGAGTTTGGATGTGCTATGTGTGATAGAACCTTTGTAGGCTGGCCTGCCATGTACTTCCTCAGGGACATTCAATGATCTGTATGATGATATGAGCTGTTACAAGTACAGTAGATGTATTGTCTGATTTACTTATTGTGCCATTTCACACAATGCAGTTCCTAATGTTAGTTTTTCGATTTGTCTTCACAGCTGCAAATATGACACCCATCCAGGTGGGGGAATTCCAAAGGTGGGCAATGAGGTACCAGCATATACTTCAGGTAGAGTCTGGGTACCGAAGAATGGCCCGCAGATACCGGAACGAACGGGCCTCCGGAGCCTGGAGGGCATTCCCACAGGGTGGCCCAACTTTGCTCACCACAGCCACCACCAGCACCACCATCACTATCACCCAGGTGGCACCAACAACAGCTGGGACCGTTGTGGAAACCACCTCAGCAAGTGCTCCAGGTACTAGCACAGCACCACCTGCAGGGCAGCCCACAGACATGGACACTACACGGGCCCACACTTCATCAGCTGGCACCAAGACCACCTCAGCTGCAGCTTTTGACCCTGCTGCTTTTGTTGACATGCAGCGTAAATTGGACCGTATCCTGCGCAAAATGAGTCACCTGCGGCAGGATGTGCGACATATAAACTGGCGGGTGTGGTCGATTAAGCGGACCCTCAGGAGGGGCAACCTATAGACATTTTGATGGACATGATTTCCTCCCCACCCTCCTCTTTCCTTCTTCTTATACTTTGTGGGTTTAGGGGGCTTAGTGTTAGGTTAGTATAGGCTGTTAGTTTAGTTAGTGTTAGTGGGTGGGGGGCCCTTATTATTTCTACTGTTTCTTTTTTAGTGTGTTTTTGAATGTGTATGTTGGCAATGCTGGGGTTCTTGTGTGTTTAAAAAAAAACATGTAAAAATAACAACATTAAAAAAATATATATATTTGTTTAGTATAGGATAGTATGTGTTTAGGTTAGTATCTGATGTCTTCCATGTGTCCCGTCTCATAAGGGGAGTGGGGGGTTGATGTTTAGAATGTTTTGTTACATGTGATAAGTAAGTTAGTTAGGGACAGTTGTGGGTAATGAGTAGTTAGGGTAGATTAGGGTAGGTAAGGCTTTTCCCCGAGTTTTCTCTTCTGCTTTTACAGTTTAATAAATATGTAATAAACCCTTTACAGTATGTGTGACATGATTGTAGATCAGGGCCTTGGCATGAGTGTACATGATTTCTTTTGTATTACAATTTGTGTCCTATGCTACAAACAAATCCCAAATTAGCTGTAACATTGGCAGCTACCCCAAAGCAACCTTGCAAAGATTAGACCATTCATTGCAACCACCAATCACAGTTACTATGGATCCCAACGTGTTTTGTTCAATAAGTATGTTTTTAAAATCACATACAGTGCTTCCAGATTTGGTATTGGGGACACTGTGTTATGTCTGTCTGCAGTGTGATGTTCAAGGAAACCCTTATAAGGTGAGTGGTAGTAAGCACTCTTGTAGTATCGTGTTAATGACTCACATAGATCATTTGTTACACTGTTCAGCATGATTACTTATTTGGATGTAAACTCAGACACCTCCATTCATGCAGTTTGATGACTGTTCGCTTAGATTTGTGGGCAATGTTATATATGTTAGTTTTGCATGGAGGAAACATTTTGCAGGCACTATTAATGGCTTAGATATCCCTTGAGGAAGTATTGTTCTGTCCAAAACAGCATTATGGTGTATAGTTTCGTTTTTCATCAGATATTACCCTCAGGAAGGGCAGAGTATGGTAGAATCCAGGCCACTGTGCATAGTTAGCAGACTACATTATTTCAGGACAGTTGTATTGACAAGCTATGTAATTTGACAGGAAGCAAAATTCAGTGGTCTACTGCACGGTTGATGTGTCACATTACACAGAGACAAAAGTGGTTGTGGAAGTGCTATTTATTGAAAAGTGCTGTAGTGTTATATGTACATTGTTCATGATTGTGAGTCCATTATAGTGACATCTTCCATTGTGATCCTACACAAGTGCTAAAGGAAAATGCATTTGACATGCTGGGGTGATGTGTCAGACAGTGCAGAGGGACAGGATTTGCCAATGAGTAAGTGAGAGACAATCACAAGGCAGGCTGACAAGATATACAGTGGTTTGCAGAACAGTCATTGAGTACAGTTGTTGCAAGACTGGCATGTTGCAAAGCGCAGGACCTTGGTAATAGGTGGCCATGTGTCAGGGACTAGTGCTTCCAGGTACTTTCACGTGTGAAGGTGATCTGTTCCATGTCTTCCTCTTCTGATGTGTGTGTTGCCTCCTCTGTCCTAGGTGGTGGTGGTTGTGAAGTGGCAACACACACCTCAGTGTTTGAAGATGTGGAGTGAGACATCCCGGTAGCTGCTACCTGTGGGGGTCTTGAGGGCAGTACTGCTGCAAGGAGGATCTGCTGGTTCTTCAGAATAGCAGCCACATCATGTTGTAGGCAGCCAGGTGGACCTGAGGGGGTCATGATTGCATTTGTGCATGCAGTGGAAGGTTTGTGGTGTGAGGTGTTGTGGCAACTCCCTTACTGCAGTGGTGAATTCCTTTACAGTTTGTTGTAGTCCTTGCAGGGTGGATGTTAGTGCTTGCATGGGTGCTGCCTGATCTGCAGATGACATCATGCACGAAAGCATCCCCTCAAGGCTGGCTGCCATATTTTGCATCCCCACCCGCACCTCCTTGGCCAGCTCCCACTGTACTCTGACTACAGTTCTCTCAAAGCTGGTGCCTGTGTCATCTGAGTCGTCAGCTGTACTGGAGCTGGAAGGTCTTACAATTGGGGTGGTGGGTGGGTCCTCTGTGATGGCTGCTTATTCTGTGCTCCTTCTTGCGACTGAAGGTGGGGTCTGGAGGGTTCCAAAGACATCTTGGAGGGTCTGGTGGCTGATGTTTGTCAGCTCGTCATCCATGTCATCAGGGTAGTCCTGGACAGGCATATCCGCAGGAGATCCATCGTCCTCTGCAATGAAATAGGGTACAATTAGTGTGTCTGTGTTGTGCCATTGGTGATGTGATATGCCTGCCTTGTGATGATTTTCACATTGTGATCTTGTTTCCTGTTCATTGCTCCAGTCTTTCAGATGGGCATTCTCTCAGGCCTATGCCCCACCTGCACGTCACATGTATTGTGATGAGTTATTTGACTTGTCAGCATCATCTCCTCTAGGTGTTGGTTCAGGCCAATTTGTGAAGTGCCACCTTCTTGTCCTACTCAACCATCCGTCTACATCCATTCTCATCGTGAGACCTTTCACAAGCTGTGGGTGCTCTGATGGCACTAGCAGCACACTTAACAATCTGGACCTGTCCCAGTTTCTGATCTTTCACATCCACTTATATGTAGTTTAAATGTAGCGTATACTATGCATATCATTGTGATGGCACAATATGGATGTCAGCATTGGTAATGTGTACAGCTGATGTTGGGGAATGTGTGGTACATTGGATTGGTCTGATAGTCGTAGCGGTGTCTTATTTCCTCCTCTGACTGTGCAGGTGTATTTCAGTGACCAGTTACATGTGTCCTCCCCCTCAATGCTGTTGTCTGAGCAGTATGACATTTGGGATGTTGCATTGTGACCCAGGCACAGGATGGACCGTGACATATGCAGCATGGGTGTGACCTTAGGGCTGTGTAGCTCCTAATGTTGATGACATTGGCTGATGTTTGCGGCAACTATGGGCATTCACAATTGACAGGACTGGAATATTTGTCTTGTTTCAGGGGATTGTTAATGTTGTCATCCTCAACCCTCAAATTTACGTGTGTATGATCCATGGGGACGTTACTGCCATTGGCTACTTGAGCTGCACACACAGCGGAGGTGGTAGTGGCAACTGTTGTCACTGTTACATTCCAGTGGCTAGAGGTTGTTAATTGGGCCAGGAATCCATTTTGGTTCTCCTGTGCTGAAATGGCTGTGTTTGCGGGAAATGTTGACTCTATTGTGTCAAATAACGCCGCATATCCGGTTTGCGGTGTCATTTCCGCCGTGTTAACTTCGTTTTCCTTTATGACTTACGCTGCGGTGTGCGTAAAACAAAATGACTTACACCTGTGGTTTGCGCCGCCATGCGTCAAAGTATAAATTTGACGCCAGCACGGTGCAAAGAAATGGCATTAGCCGGCGGTAATATTTTTGATGCAAAACTGCGTCAGCGCAGTTTTGCGTCAAAAAGTATAAATATGGCTAATAGCTTTCTTCAAAAAAGAGACAAAGTCCCATTCTGAGTGGGGACTTAAAAAAAAATAAACTTTTTTCATCCAAAAAGTCAAAAAGTGCAAATTCATCATTTTTGGCATAAAAGTGACAAAGTCGAATTTTGAGTGGGGACTTAAAATAAATTTCATCTTTTTTCACATAAAAAGTGAAAAAGTGCAAACTCATCATTTTTGTCAAAAAAGTGACAAAGTCCCATTCTGGGTGGGATCATAGAATTTTTTAAAAAAAATTTCATCCAAAAGGTCAAAAAGTGCAAATTTAATATTTTTGGCAAAAATGTGACAAAGTCCCATTCTGAGTGGAAAGTTAGAAAAAAATTCAACTTTTTTCATCCAAAAAGTGAAAAAGTGCAAATTCATCATTTTTGTCAAAAAAGTGACAAAGTCTCATTCTGAGTGGGAACTTAGAAAAAAAATTCAACTTTTTCCATCCAAAAAGGTAAAAAGTGCAAATTCATCATTTTTGGCATAAAAGTAATAAAGTCGAATTTTGAGTGGAGACTTAGAAAACATTTCAACTTTTTTTCATATAAAAAGTGAAAAAGTGAAAATTCATAATTTTTGTAAAAATAGTGACAAAGTCCCATTTTGAGTGGGAATTTTGAAACAATTTCAACTTTTTTCATCCAAAAGTGAAAACAAATCAAATTCAATTTCTTTCTCCAAAAAAGTGACAAATTCCCATTCTTATTGGGGAATTGGAAGACTGTTTGACTTTTTCCAAAAGTTGAATTTTTTTTCTCATCTCCTTCTGAGATGGGACTTAGAAAATAATTCAACTTTTGTCTAAGTTGACATGTTTGCCTGTTTCCATGTCAGAATGGGATATTTTGACATTTTGGATGAAATGATCAACCTAGTGAAAAAGTGTAAGTTCATAGTTTTCTTCAAAAAAGTGTCAAAGTCCCATTCTGACTGGGGACTTAGAAAAAAATTTCAACTTTTTTCATCCAAAAAGATAAAAATTGCAAATTCAGCAATTTTTGCAAAAAAGTGACAAAGTCGAATTTTGAGTGGGGATGTAGAAAAAATGTCAACTTTTTTCACAGAAAAAGTGAAAAAGTGCAAATTCATCATTTTTTGTCAAAAAGTGACAAGTCCCATTCTGAGTGGGAAGTTATAAAAAAATTCAACTTTTTTCATCCAAAAAGTGAAAAAGTGCAAATTCATCATTTTTTGTCAAAAAAGTGACAAGTCATTCTGATTGGGAAGTTATAAAAAATTTCAACTTTTTTCATCCAAAAAGTGAAAAAGAGCAAATTCATAATTTTTTTAAAAAAGTGACAAAGTCAAATACTGAGTGGGAACTTAGAAAAAATTTCAACTTGGAAGACTGTTTGACTGTTTCCAAAAGATGAATTTTTTTCTAAGTCTCATCTCATTCTGAGATGGGACTTAGAAAAGAATTCAACTTTTGTCTAAGTTGACATGTTTGCCAGTTTCCATGTCAGAATGGGACATTTTGACTTTTTGGATGAAATTATCAACTTAGTGAAAAAGTGTAAATTAATAGTTTTCTTCAAAAAAGTGACAAAGTCCCATTCTGAGTGGGGACGCAGAAAAAATTTCAGCTTTTTCATCTAACAAGATAAAAAGTGCAAAGTCATCATTTTTGGCAAAAAAGTGACAAATTCGAATTTTAGGTGGGGACTTAGAAAAAAATTCTATTTTTTCATATAAAAATTGTAAAAGTGCAAATTCATCATTTTTGGCAAAAAAGTGACAAAGTCAAATTCTGAGTGGGAACTTGGAAAAAATGTCAACTTTTTTCATCCAGAAAGTTAAAAAGTGGAAATTCATAATTTTTGGCGAAAAAGTGACAAAGTTGAATTTGAGGAGGGACATAGAAGAAATTGCAACATGTTTTCACATAAAAAGTGAAAAAGTGCAAATCTGTCATTTTTGTAAAAAAAACTGACAAAGTCCCATACTGAGTGGGATCTTGGAAAAAATTTCAACTTTTCTCATCCAAAAAGTTCAAAAGTGCAAATTCATCATTTTTACTAAAAAGTGACAAAGTCGAATTTTGAGTGAGAACATAGAAAAAATTACAACTTTTTTTCATCCAAAAGTGAAACAAATCCAAATTCAATTTCTTTCTCCAAAAAAGTGACAAATTCCCATTCTTAGTGGGGACTTGAAAGACTGTTTGACTTTTTCCAAAAGTTGAATTTTTTTCTAAGTCTCATCTCATTCTGAGATGGGACTCAGAAAAGAATTCAACTTTTGTCTAATTTGACATGTTTGCCTGTTTCCATGTCAGAATGGGATATTTTGACATTTTGGATGAAATGATCAACCTAGTGAAAAAGTGTAAGTTCATAGGCCCATATTTATACTTTTTGACGCTAAACTGCGCTAACGCAGTTTAGCGTCAAAAAATTTAGCGCCGTCTAACGCCATTCTGAAGCGCCATGCGGGCGCCGTATTTATGGAATGGCGTTAGCCGGCGCAAGCAGACCGGCGCTGCCTGGTGTGCGTGGAAAAAAACCACGTAGACCAGGCAGCGCCGGCGTTGGGAAAAAATGACGTTAGGGCGTCTTAAAATGGGGCAAGTCAGGTTGAGGCAAAAAAATCGCCTCAACCCGATTTGCGCCATTTTTTTACGACGCCCAGACGCCATTTCATGACTCCTGTCTTAGTAAAGACAGGAGTCATGCCCCCTTGCCCAATGGCCATGCCCAGGGAACTTGTGTCCCCTGGGCATGGTCATTGGGCATAGTGGCATGTAGGGGGGCACAAATAAGGCCCCCCTATGCCACCCAAAAAAAATTAAAAAATATAAAAAATTATACTTACCTGAACTTACCTGAATGTCCCTGGGGTGGGTCCCTCCATCCTTGGGTGTCCTCCTGGGGTGGGCAGGGGTGGCAGGGGGGGTCCCTGGGGGCAGGGGAGGGCACCTGTGGGCTCATTTTGAGCCCACAGGCCCCTTAACGCCTACCCTGACCCAGGCGTTAAATAGTGGCGCAAATGCAGGGTTTTTTGACCCGCCAACTCCCGGGCGTGATTTTTGCCCGGGAGTATAAATACGACGCATTTGCGTCGCCGTCATTTTTTTAGACGGGAACGCCTTCCTTGCATCTCATTAACGCAAGGAAGGCGTTCACGCAAAAAAATGACGCTATTTGCCAATACTTTGGCGCTAGACGCGTCTAACGCCAAAGTATAAATATGGCGTTAGTTTTGCGCCGAATTTGCGTCGAAAAAAACGACGCTAATTCGGCGCAAACAGAGTATAAATACGGGCCATAGTTTTCTTCAAAAAAGTGTCAAAGTCCCATTCTGACTGGGGACTTAGAAAAAAAATTCAACTTTTTTCATCCAAAAAGTTTAAAATTGCAAATTCAGCACTTTTTGCAAAAAAGTGACAAAGTCGAATTTTGAGTGGGGACGTAGAAAAAATGTCAACTTTTTTCACACAAAAAGTGAAAAAGTGCAAATTCATCATTTTTTGTCAAAAAAGTGACAAGTCCCATTCTGATTGGGAAGTTATAACATTTTTTAACTTTTTCATCCAAAAAGTGAAAAAGTGCAAATTCATCATTTTTGTCACAAAAGTGACAAAGTCAAATTCTGAGTGGGAACTTAGAAAAAAATTCAACTTGGAAGACTGTTTGACTGTTTCCAAAAGTTGAATTTTTTTCTAAGTCCCATCTCATTCTGAAATGGGACTTAGAAAATAATTCAAGTTTTGTCTAAGTTGACATGTTTGCAGGTTTCAGTTTCAGAATGGGACATTTTGACTTTTTGGATGAAATGATCAACTTAGTGGAAAAGTGTAAATTCATAGTTTTCTTCAAAAAAGTGACAAAGTCCCATTCTGAGTAGGGACGTAGAAAACATTTCAACTTTTTTCATCTAAAAAGATAAAAAGTGCAAATTCATCATTTTTGGCAAAAAAGTGACAAATTAGAATTTTGATTGGGGACTTAGAAAAAATTACAACAGTTTTTCACATAAAAAGTGAAAAAGTGCAAATTCATCATTTTTGTAAAACAAACTGACAAAGTCCCATTCTGAGTGGGGATGTAGGAAAATTTTCAACTTTTTTCATCTAAAAAGATATAAAGTGCAAATTTTGATTGGGGACTTAGAAAAAATTGCAACAGTTTTTCACATAAAAAGTGAAAAAGTGCAAATTCATCATTTTTGTAAATAAACATTTTTTATCCTAACAGTGAAAAAGTGCAAATTCATAGTTTTTGTCAAAAAAGTGACAAAGTCCCATTCTGAGTGGGCAGTTAGAAAAAATTTCAACTTTTTTCATCCAAAAAGTGAAAAATTCAAAATTTCATCCTTTTTAGTCCCAAAAGTGAAAAAATCAAATTTCCATTTTTTTCTTCAAAAAAGTGACAAAGTCCCATTCTGAGTTGGCACGTAAAAAAAATTTCAACTTTTTTCATCCAAAAAGTGAAAAATTCCAAATTTCATCTTTTTTAGTCCCAAATGTGAAAAATCAAATTTAAATTTTTTTCTTCAAAAAAGTGACAAAGTCCCATTCTGAGTGGGCAGTTGGAAAAAATTTCAACTTTTATCGCCCAAAAAGTGAAGACATCCAAATTTAATTATTCTTCTTCAAAGATGTGACAAATTCCCATTCTGACAAGGGACTTGGAAGCACGTTTGACTTTTTTCAAAAGTTGAATTTTTTTCTAAGTCCCTTCTCATTCTGAGTTGGGACTTAGAAAATAATTCAACTTTTGTCTATGTTGACATGTGTGCCGCTTCCCATATCAGAATGGGACATTTTGACTTATTGAATGGAAAGATAAACTTTTTTTAGCCAAACGGTGAAAAAGTGCAAATTCATAGTTTTTGTCAAAAAAGTGACAAAGTCCCATTCTGAGTGGGGATTTGAAAAAATTTGAACTTTTTTCATCCAAAAAGTGAAAAATTCAAAATTTCATCTTTTTTAGTCCCGAAGTGAAAAAAATAAAATAATTTTTTTTCTTCAAAAAAGTCACAAAGTCCCATTCTGAGTGGGCAGTTAGAAAAAAATTCAACTTTTTTCATCCAAAAAGTGAAAAAATCCAAATTCAATTTTTTCTTCAAAAAAGTCAAAAAGTCCAATTCTGAATGGGGACTTAGAAAAAATGTCAACTTTTATCGTCCAAAAAGTGAAAACATCCAAATTGAATTTTCTTCTTTAAAGACGTGACAAATTCCCATTCTGACAAGGGACTTGGAAGCACGTTTGACTTTTTTCAAAAGTTGAATTTTTTTCTAAGTCCCTTCTCATTCTGAGATGGAAGAAGAAAATAATTCCACTTTTGTCTATGTTGACATGTGTGCCGCTTCCCATGTCAGAATGGGACATTTTGACTTATTGGATGGAAAGATAAACTTTTTTTATCCAAACAGTGAAAAAGTGAAAATTCATAGTTTTTGTCAAAAAAGTGACAAAGTCCCATTCTGAGTGGGGATTTGAAAAAAATTCAAATTTTTTCATCCAAAAAGTGAAAAAATCCAACTTTCATCTTTTTTAGTCCCAAAAGTGAAAAAATCAAATTCCAATTTTTTTCTTCAAAAAACTGACAAAGTCCCGTTCTGAGTGGGCAATTAGAAAAAATTTCAACTTTTTTCATCCAAAAATTGAAAAAATCCAAATTTCATCTTTTTTAGTCCCAAAAGTGAAAAAATCAAATTTCAATTTTATTCATCAAAAAAGTGACAAAGTCCCGTTCTGAATGGGCACTTAGAAAAAATATCAACTTTTTTCATCCAAAAGTGAAAAAATCCAAATTCAATTTTTTCTTCAAAAAAGTCAAAAAGTACCATTCTGAACGGGGACTTAAAAAAAATTTCAACATTTATCGTCCAAAAAGTGAAAACATCCAAATTTAATTTTCTTCATAAAAGACGTGACAAATTCCCATTCTGACAAGGGACTTGGAAGCACGTCCAACTTTTTTCAAAAGTTGATTTTTTTTTAAAGTCCCATCTCATTCTGAGATGGGACTAAGAAAATAATTCAACTTTTGTCTATGTTGACATGTGTGCCGCTTCCCATGTCAGAATGGGACATTTTTACTTATTGGATGAAAGATAAACTTTTTTTATCCAAACAGTGAAAAAATCCAACTTTCATCTTTTTTAGTCCCAGAAGTGAAAAAATCTAATTTACATTTTTTTCTTCAAAAAAGTGACAAAGTCCCATTCTGAGTTGGCACTTGGAAAATAATTCAACTTTTTTCATCCAAAAAGTGAAAAATTCCAAATTTCATCTTTTTTAGTCCCAAAAGTGAAAAAATCAAATTTCATTTTTTTTCTTCAAAAAAGTGACAAAGTCCCATTCTGAGTGGGCACTTAGAAAAAATTTCTACTTTCTTCATCCAAAAAATGAAAAAATCCAAATTGAATAAATTTCTTCAAAAAAGTGACAAAGTCCCATTCTGAGTGAGCACTTGGAAAAAAATTCATTTTTTTTCATCCAAAAAGTGAAAAATTCCAAATTTCAACTTTTTTAGTCCCAAAAGTGAAAAAATAAAATTTCAAATTTTTTCTTCAAAAAAGTGACAAAGTCCCATTCTGAGTGGGCACTTTGAAAAAAATTCAACTTTTTTCATCCAAAAAGCGAAAAATTCCAAATTTAATCTTTTTTAGTCCCAACAGTGAAAAAAATCGAATTTCAATTTTTTGCTTCAAAAAAGTTACAAAGTACTGTTTTGAGTGGGAACTTGGAAAAAATGTCAACTTTTTTCTTCCAAAAAGTGAAAAATTCCAAATTTAATCTTTTTTAGTCCCAAAAGTGAAAAAATCAAATTTCAATTTTTTTCTTCAAAAAAGTGACAAAGTCCCGTTCTGAGTGGGCCCTTAGAAAACATTTCAACTTTTTTCATCCAAAAGTGAAAAAATCAAATTTCAATTTTTTCATATAAAAATTTAAAAAGTGCAAATTCAACATTTTTGGCAAAAAAGTGACAAAGTCATATTCTGAGTGGGAACTTAGAAAAAATGTCAACTTTTTTCATCCAAAAAGTGGAAATTCATAATTTTTGGCCAAAAAGTGACAAAGTTGAATTTGAGGAGGGACTTAGAAAAAATTGCAACATGTTTTCACATAAAAAGTGAAAAAGTGCAAATTCGTCATTTTTGTAAAAAAAACTGACAAAGTCCCATACTGAGTGGGATCTTGGAAAATATTTCAACTTTTCTCATTCAAAAAGTTCAAAAGTGCAAATTCATCATTTTTGCTAAAAAGTGACAAAGTCGAATTTTGAGTGAGAAAATAGAAAAAATTACAACTTTTTTTCATCCAAAAGTGAAACAAATCCAAATTCAATTTCTTTCTTCAAAAAAGTGACAAATTCCCATTCTTAGTGGGGACTTGAAAGACTGTTTGACTTTTTCCAAAAATTGAATTTTTTTCTAAGTCTCATCTCATTCTGAGATGGGACTTAGAAAAGAATTAAATTTTTGTCTAATTTGACATGTTTGCCTGTTTCCATGTCAGAATGGGATATTTTGACATTTTGGATGAAATGATCAACCTAGTGAAAAAATGTAAGTTCATAGTTTTCTTCAAAAAAGTGTCAAAGTCCCATTCTGACTGGGGACTTAGAAAAAAAATTCAACCTTTTTCATCCAAAAAGTTAAAAATTGCAAATACAGCACTTTTTGCAAAAAAGTGACAAAGTCGAATTTTGAGTGGGGACGTAGAAAAAATGTCAACTTTTTTCACATAAAAAATGAAAAATTGCAAAGTCCCATTCTGATTGGGAAGTTATACATTTATAAATTGTCAACTTTTTTCATATAAAAAGTGAAAAAGTGCAAAGTCCCATTCTGATTGGGAAGTTATAATTTTTTTTAACTTTTTCATCCAAAAAGTGAAAAAGTGCAAGTTCATCATTTTTGTCAAAAAAGTGACAAAGTCAAATTCTGAGTGGGAACTTAGAAAAAAATTCAACTTGGAAGACTGTTTGACTGTTTCCAAAAGTTGAATTTTTTTCTAAGTCCCATCTCAAAATAATTCATGTTTTGTCTAAGTTGACATGTTTGCAGGTTTCCATGTCAGAATGGGACATTTTGACTTTTTGGATGAAATGATCAACTTAGTGGAAAAATGTAAATTCATAGTTTTCTTCAACAAAGTGACAAAGTCCCATTCTGAGTAGGGACGTAGAAAAAATTTCAACTTTTTTCATCTAAAAAGATAAAAAGTGCAAATTCATCATTTTTGGCAAAAAAGTGACAAATTAGAATTTTGATTGGGGACTTAGAAAAAATTGCAACAGTTTTTCACATAAAAAGTGAAAAAGTGCAAATTCATCATTTTTGTAAAACAAACTGACAAAGTCCCATACTGAGTGGGATCTTGGAAAAAAATTCAACTTTTCTCATCCAAAAAGTTAAAAAGTGCAAATTCATCATTTTTGCAAAAAAGTGACAAAGTCGAATTTTGAGTGGAACTTAGAAAAAATTACAACTTTTTTCATCCAAAAGTGAAACAAATCCAAATTCAATTTCTTTCTCCAAAAAAGTGACAAATTCCCATTCTAAGTGGGGACTTGAAAGACTGTTTGACTTTTTCCAAAAGTTGAATTTTTTTCTAAGTCCCATCTCATTCTGAGATGGGACTTAGAAAAGAATTCAACATTTGTCTAAGTTGACATGTTTGCAGGTTTCCATGTCAGAGTGGGACATTTTGACTTTTTGGATGAAATTATCAACATAGTGAAAAAGCGTAAATTAATTGTTTTCTTCAAAAAAGTGACAAAGTCCCATTCTGAGTGGGGACGTAGAAAACATTTCAACTTTTTTCATCTAAAAAGATAAAAAGTGCAAATTCATCATTTTTGGCAAAAAAGTGACAGATTAGAATTTTGATTGGGGACTTAGAAAAAATTGCAACAGTTTTTCATATAAAAAGTGAAAAAGTGCAAATTCATCATTTTTGTAAATAAACTTTTTTTATCCAAACAGTGAAAAAGTGTAAATTCATAGTTTTTGTCAAAAAAGTGACAAGGTCCCATTCTGAGTGACAGGCAGACGCCATTTCATGGGGGGGGGGCAGGCCATGGCACCTAACTGTGTCATAGTACACATAGACACCATTTGGGCCTATCTGTAGGAAAGTATCATCTTGCCTGGCATGTTACCCCCATTTTTCACTGTATATATGTTGTTTTAGTTGTATGTGTCACTGGGACCCTGCCAGCCAGGGCCCCAGTGCTCATAAGTGTGCCCTGAATGTGTTACCTGTGTTATGACTAACTGTCTCACTGAGGCTCTGCTATCCAGAACCTCAGTGGTTATGCTCTCTCATTTCTTTCCAAATTGTCACTAACAGGCTAGTGACCAATTTCACCAAATTACATTGGCATACTGGAACACCCTTATAATTCCCTAGTATATGGTACTGAGGTACCCAGGGTATTGGGGTTCCAGGAGATCCCTATGGGCTGCAGCATTTCTTTTGCCACCCATAGGGAGCTCTGACAATTCTTACACAGGCCTGCCACTGCAGCCTGAGTGAAATAACGTCCACGTTATTTCACTGCCATTTACCACTGCACTTAAGTAACTTATAAGTCACCTATATGTCTAACCTTTACCTGGTAAAGGTTAGGTGCAAAGTTACTTAGTGTGTGGGCACCCTGGCACTAGCCAAGGTGCCCCCACATTGTTCAGGGCAAATTCCCCGGACTTTGTGAGTGCGGGGACACCATTACACGCGTGCACTACACATAGGTCAGTACCTATGTGTAGCTTCACAATGGTAACTCCGAATATGGCCATGTAACATGTCTATGATCATGGAATTGCCCCCTCTATGCCATCCTGGCATTGTTGGCACAATCCCATGATCCCACGGGTCTGTAGCTCAGACCTGGGTACTGCCAAACTACCTTTCCCGGGGTTTCACTGCAGCTGCTGCTGCTGCCAACCCCTCAGACAGGTTTCTGCCCTCCTGGGGTCCAGCCATGCTTGGCCCAGGATGGCAGAACAAAGGACTTCCTCAGAGAGAGGGTGTTACACCCTCTCCCTTTGGAAAAAGGTGTTAAGGCAGGGGAGGAGTAGCCTCCCCCAGCCTCTGGAAATGCTTTCATGGGCACGGATGGTGCCCATTTCTGCATAAGCCAGTCTACACCGGTTCAGGGACCCCTCAGCCCTGCTCTGGCGCGAAACTGGACAAAGGAAAGGGGAGTGACCACTCCCCTGACCTGCACCTCCCCTGGGAGGTGGCCAGAGCTCCTCCAGTGTGCTCCAGACCTCTGCCATCATGGAAACAGAGGTGCTGCTGGCACACTGGACTGCTCTGAGTGGCCAGGGCCAGCAGGTGACGTCAGAGACTCCTTCTGATAGGCTCCTTCAGGTGTTGCTAGCCTATCTTCTCTCCTAAGTAGCCAAACCCTCTTTTCTTGCTATTTAGGGTCTCTGCTTTGGGGATTTCCTTAGATAACGAATGCAAGAGCTCATCAGAGTTCCTCTGCATCTCTCTCTTGACCTTCTGCCAAGGAATCGACTGCTGACCGTGCTGGAAGCCTGCAAAACTGCAACAAAGTAGCGAAGACGACTAATGCAACTCTGTAACGCTGATCCTGCCGCCTTCTCGACTGTTTTTCTGGTGGTGCATGCTGTGAGGGTAGTCTGCCTCCTCTCTGCACTAGAAGCTCCGAAGAAATCTCCAGTGGGTCGACGGAATCTTCCCCCTGCTACCGCAGGCACCAAAGAACTGCATCACCGGTCCCCTGGGTCTCCTCTCAGCACAACGAGCGAGGTCCCTTGAATCCAGCAACTCTGTCCAAGTGACTCCCACAGTCCAGTGACTCTTCAGTCCAAGTTTGGAGGAGGTAAGTCCTTGCCTCCCCACGCCAGACTGCATTGCTGGGATCCGCGTCTTTTGCAGCTACTCCGGCCTCTGTGCACTTCCGGCGCAAATCCTTTGTGCACAGCCAAGCCTGGGTCCACAGCACTCTAACCTGCATTGCATGACCTCCTGAGTTGTCCTCCGGCGGCGTGGGACTCCTTTGTGCAACTTCGGGTGAGCACCATTTCACTCCTCTTTGTAGTGCCTTTTCCGGCACTTCTGCGGGTGCTGCCTGCTTCTGAGAGGGCTCCTTGTCCTGCAGGGTGCCCCCTCTTTCCCCTGACGCAATTGGCAACATCCTAGTCCCTCCTGGGCCACAGCGGCATGCAAAAACTCTAACGACACGACTTGCAGCTAGCAAGGCTTGTTTGCGGTCTTTCTTCAGGAAAACACTTTTGCACGACTCTCCACAGCGTGGGACATCCATCCTCCAAAGGGGAAGTTTCTAGCCTTTGTCGTTCCTGCAGAATCCTCAGCTTCTACTGTCCAGTAGCAGCTTCTTTGCACCCACAGCTGGCATTTCCTGGGCATCTGCACACTCTCGACTTGGTCGTGACTTTTGGACTTGGTTCCCTTGTTCCACAGGTACCCTCGTCTGGAAATCCATCATTGTTGCATTGCTGGTTTTGGTCTTTCCTGCAGAATTCCCCTATCACGACTTCTGTGCTCTTTGGGGAACTTTAGTGCACTTTGCACTCACTTTTCAGGGTCTTAGGGTGGGCTATTTTTCTAACCCTCACTGTCTTCTTACAGTCCCAGCGACCCTCTACAAGGTCACATAGATTTGGGGTCCATTCGTGGTTCGCATTCCACTTTTGGAGTATATGGTTTGTGTTGCCCCTATCCCTATGTGTCCCCATTGCATCCTATTGTAACTATACATTGTTTGCACTGTTTTCTAATACTATACTGCATATTTTTGGTATTGTGTACATATATCTTGTGTATATTTGCTATCCTCATACTGAGGGTACTCACTGAGATACTTTGGCATATTGTCATAAAAATAAAGTACCTTTATTTTTAGTATATCTGTGTATTGTGTTTTCTTATGATATTGTGCATGTGACATTAGTGGTACTGTAGGAGCTTCACTCGTCTCCTAGTTCAGCCTAAGCTGCTCTGCTAAGCTACCATTATCTATCAGCCTAAGCTGCTAGACACCCTATACACTAATAAGGGATACCTGGGCCTGGTGCAAGGTGTAAGTACCCCTTGGTACTCACTACAAGCCAGTCCAGCCTCCTACACTATCCAACAACATACTGTTTTAGTCACAACATGCAATGCAGTGTACAGTTTGGAAATGTGGAATATTGACCAGATGCTCATCGTTTTGCCCCCTAGATTGCAATCGCTGTGGATGTATAGGAGATGGAGACATCCCCCCTTGTACAGACCCCTGGTGGACTTGGCAACAATGGAGGACAGGCACATTATCCTCACCTACAGACTTGACGGGGCTACAATCCAAGAGTTGTTTGCCCAGTTGGAGCCAGACCTGACATCTGCTATCAGTCACCCCACTGGGATCCCCCCTCTTGTGCAGGTGCTATCTGTGATCCATTTCTTGGCAACTGTTTCTTTTCAAGTGACAGTGGGCTTGGCAGCAGGAATGTCACAGCTAATGTTCTCAATAGTGCTAATAAGAGTGTTGTCTGCCTTGCTGAAACACATGTGCATCTACATTGTTTTCCCCCAGGTGGAGGATTTGGCCACAGTATAAGCTGTCTTCTATGCAATGGGACATATCCCCAACATTATTGGGCCAATTGGTGGTACACATATTGCCTTTGTCCCCCCCTCCGGAGAAATGAACAGGTGTTCAGAAATCGAAGGAGCTTTTACTCGATGAATGTTCAGATAGTGTGCCTGGCGGACCAGTACATCGCCCATGTCAATGAAAGTATCCTGGTTCTGTGCATGATGCCTTTATCCTGAGGAATAGCTGCATCCCATATGTGATGGCTCAACTCCAGAGGCACCGGGTGTGGCTAATAGGTGAGCCCATGGTTCCCACCCAGTATATGTTGGTGTATGTGTATGGGGATGGCCCGAAGGGTTAGTGTTTGGCAAACAGGTATCCCTCGATATTTGCAGGTTACTCTGGTTACCCCAACCTCTTAGGGCTACTGACCTCAGTGAGGAATCCCAGGAAAAGGGCAGAGGAATGTTACAATGTGGCACATGGGCGAACAAGAAGTATTATAGAGAGGACATTGGGCCTCCTGAAGGCAAGGTTTCTGTGCCTCCATCTAACAGGTGGTTCCCTGTGCTACTCAGCCAAGACCGTCTGCCAGATCATCGTGGCATGTTGTATGTTGCACAACCTTGCCTTACGTAGCCAGGTTCCTTTTCTGCAGGAGGATGAGGGTGGAGATGGGCGTGTGACAGCAGTCGACCCTGTGGACAGTGACGAATAGGGGGCAGAGGATGAGGATGAGGACAACAACAGCAATCATACAACAGTACTTCCAGAGGCACACAGTTAAGACACTATAACTTCACCTTCCATTGACAGTTTTGTGTTGGATATTGTCACTGCGAGGCTGATTTTCCCACTACTATGGCCACTTACTGTACACTTTGGTATGTCTATTTTCAGATATCTGTGCCCTACTCTGGCTCCTGGTGTCTTGACTGCAGCCAACTACAGGTCTTACCTATGTATACATTACTGTACAGTTGAATTGCAATGTTTACAGCTTGTTAAACAAATACATAGTTCAATCAATTGACAGACTCCATACTTGTAATTTTTACAAGGGTGTTTATTTATGTGCTAATAAGTGGAGGGGTTTTGCAATGGGTTGGGCTGGTGGTGGAGGAGAGTCCAGGATAAAATTCGAGTCTATTTGTATCACAGGTGCACTGTCCAAGGGGGCAGAGGAAGTGGAGCAATGGCAGTTCAAGGTGGACAGGGTGACAGAGTGGGACACAAGGGTGACATTGAGGAGAGTCTTATTTCCTGGCAGGGGTCTTGGCAATATTCTCTGGCTTCTGCCTGGATCACAGGGACCATTTGCGGGGTGGTTCTCCTTCTACAGGGGGAGGGGTGCTGATGGCCTGTTGTTCCTGTGGCGGGGCCTCCTGTCCACTAGCCTCAGCGGAGGTGGAAGGCTGTTCATCAGTTTGGCTAGTGTCAGGGGCCCGTTGGTGTGCCACTGCCTCCCTCATGGTGTTGGCCATGTCTGCCAGCACCCCTGCAATGGTGACCAGGGTGGTGTGGATGTCCCTCAGGTCCTCCGTGTTCCCCAGGTACTGTCCCTCCTGCAGCTGCTGGGTCTCCTGCAACTCGGCCAGTATCTGACCCATCGTCTCCTAGGAATGGTGGCATGCTCCCAGGATGTTGGTGAGTGCCGCCTGGAGAGCCGGTTCCCAGGGGTTGTCCTCCCCCTGTTGCACAGCAGTCCTCCCAGCTTCCCTGTTGTACTGTGCCTCTGTCCCCTGGACCGTGTGCCCACTGCCACTAACCTCAAGTTCCTGATAGTCCTGTGTTTGTGGGGTGGCCTGGTGTCCCTGTAGTGGTGGACACACTGCTGATTGACGTGTCCTGGGGACAGTGGTTTGGGCCCGCTGGATGGGTGCTTTGCTTGTGTTTCCTGAGGGGTGAGGCTCTGTGGTGGTATGGGAATGTGCCTAGGTAAACACCTGTCCAGCGGTCCCTGATAGGCCAGGTTGGTCATCCTGGTTCAGGCATGCAGAGCTGCTGTCATCACTGTTGGCCTATTCTTGGGGGGGACGACTGGATTTTGCTGGCACCTCCTCTCCGGTGACGTTGTGTGGGGGACCTGTGGGGATGTAAATGCAGTGTTATTGTTTTTGTGTGTGCCATCTTGTGAATGGGTGTGTTGCCTACTATGGTTGTTATTGCCCTGGCAGCTTAGGCTTGTGTGAGTGGTGATTTGGTGGGCTCTGTGATTGTCTCAAGTGTGCATGCTTTGGTGCTGGGTGTTCATGCAGGTCTGTGATGGGTGTCCATGCATTGGTGTTGCATGCCGGGCTTGGTTGTGGGAGGGGTGGGTTGTGATGGTGGGGTGTGTGGGAGGTGGTGGAGTGATGGGAGTGAGAGTGGGGGTATGTGATGGCATGCAGGTAGGGGGGGTGAAAGTAGTAAAGATTTGACTTACCAGAGTCCAGTCCTCCTGCTACTCCTGCCAGGCCCTCAGGATGCAGTATTGCCAAGACTTGCTCCTCCCATGTTGTTAGTTGTGGGGAGGAGCAGGGGGTCCACCGCCAGTCCTCTGTCCTGCTATCTGGTGTCTTGCTACCACGGAACGTACCTTCCCCCATAGATCGTTCCACCTCTTCCTGATGTCATCCCTTGTTCTGGGGTGCTGTCCCACGGCGTTGACCCTGTCCATGATCCTCCGCCATAGCTCCATCTTCCTGGCAATAGATGTCTGCTGCACCTGTGATCCGAATAGCTGTGTCTCTAAGCTGATGATTTCCTCCACTATGACTCTTAGCTCCTCCTCTGAGAACCTGGGGTGTCTTTCTGGTGCCATGGGTGTAGTGTGTGGTGTGTGTGAGCGTGTGTGGGGTGATGTGTTGGGGTGTGTGCTGTGAGGTACGTGGATGGTGTATGCGTGATGGTGTTTTGTTGCTCTGGTTTTGAGAGTGCTGTTGATCTGTCTCTCTCAGTTGGCAATATTTTTGAGTCGTAAGGGGTTGTGGGTAGTGTGGGTGTATGTTTTATAGTGGTGTTGGTGTGTGGGTGTGGTGTGTGTATGTGTGTCAGGTGTGTGTAGTTTGAATTGTCCAATGTAGTGTTGTTTTATTAGGTTGTGTGTATTTTGAGCGTGGCGGTATGTACCGCCAATGGTTTACCACAGTTGAATTTCTGCCATGGTGATTCGTGGGTCATAATGCTGTGGTCGTAGTTCTGTTGGCGTACCAGTGTGGGTTTGGATACCTCCAGTTTATCACTGACCTTTGGGCTGGCGGACTTGTGTGTGTGTCTGTATAGTGACGGATTGCTATGTGTGGATCATAATATGGGTAGCAGTAAACAGCCACAGCAGCGGTATGTTGGCGGCAGTCTGCATGGAGGCAAGTGGGACTTACTGCCAATGTCATAATGAGGGCCTATATCTTTTGCCCATTTCAGTGATGCAGAAGTTTCCTTGATACCCATTTTTAACTCTGCCTATATTGCTATAAGATTTGTTCTATACTCGATACTCAATGAAAAAACCATTGTACGTTGCAGCTCAGTAGTTGGCACTGGGTACCTTGGCTTCTTGGAGAACCTACAAGACCTATAAATCCCTGCAACTGGATAGGTCTAGCAGATATAATAGTATATTACTTTTGTCAATAGGCCATCATGGCAAAAAGTTACAGATGAAATTTTAGGGGATAAACAGAAACTTTTCTCTAACACACTTTTCCCCTATTTTTCTCAAAAAACTCCTTTTGCTATACTTTGCTTATTTTCTGGGTTCCCTCCTAAAGTATCTACAAACCCTGTGTAGCTTTACAATTCCCAGAATGTTGGGAAAAAAGGAACGGATATTTTGCATGGATGCCTCATGTAGAAAAAAATATACGGAGCCCTAAGCGCAAACTATTCCAAATAGCCAAAAAAGAACTCAGCACTGGAGGGAAAAAGGCCCCGCAGCTAAGGGGCTAAGGCCACTATTCCCATGTTTACAACCAGTGACAGAGGTTAGCAAGCTGCCACGTTCCTAATAAATATTAATCAGGCAGGTTGTTCTGTGATTAAGTATTTTGTGAATGACGTAATAGTACATAGGTCAGTTTGTAAAATACTATTTTAGTCTAAAAAAATCTGTGCAAAATTTGTGACCAATTTTCACAATATATCAGGACCCTAACTTCCATAAGAAAGTTCACCAGTTATATTCACTCTTTGTACTTCTACCTGGTGGTAAGTGCATGTTGAATTCTGAATGCTGCATAATAATACAAAATTTAAGCTTTTGAGACAGCAATCAGGTACATAGTAAAGCCTCTATGGTATTTGTGCAGCCACTGGCCAAGTTGTGCATACTGTCTGGTATTTAGACAGTGACCAGGTAGATAATGATCTTTCTTTGCAATTTGCCAGGTCACCATCCAAATGGTGCATTGTGTCTGCTATTAACCCAGCAAACATGTAAATAATGAAATTTAATTTTTAATTGCCATTTGCAAGGCCCCTGGGGACAAAATACATAGGCGGTCATTACAACATTGGCGGTAAAAGGTGCTTACCGCCGTGCAGAAGACCGCCAACACACCGCCTCGGCCGAGGAATTCTGCCACAGCTATTATGACCCACATCTCGGAATCCGCCAAAAGTCAGACACCCACACAAGTCCGCCACACCAAAGGTCATTGATAAACTGGCGAAAACAAATCCTCCACCGTCACGCCAACAGAAATACGCCCACACTATCACGACACACGAATCCACACGGTGGTCTTTCAACCGCGGTATTCCATTGGCGGTACACACTGCTGCGCTCAAAATACACACACATATACAAAACACAACCACATTGGACAATTCTAAATACACACACCTGATACACATACACACACCACTCCCACACACCCATTACAATATAAAACACACACCCACATCACCCACAAACTCCTACAACCAAAAATTCCAAAAGAAGGCCAGAGTGAGACAGCACCAGCAAGAACAACAGCATCCACAGGCACACAACACCATCACCCACACAACTTCCACGCACCTCACATAACACACCACTACATATCACCACACTTATCACCACACACTCCACCCCACACATCACCTACACCACCCATGGCACGGCAAAGACCCCCCAGGTTCTCGGAGGAGGAGCTTAGGGTCATGGTGGAGGAAATTGTCCGGGTAGAGCCACAGCTATTCAGAGCACAGGTGCAGCACACCTCCATAGCTAGGAAGATGGAGCTATGGCGAAGAATAGTGGACAGGGTCAACGCAGTGGGACAACACCCAAGAAATCGGGAGGACATCAGGAAGAGGTGGAACTACCTACGGGTGAAGGTGCGTTCCGTGGTCTCAAGACACCACCTGGCGGTTTCAGCGGACTGGCGGAGGACCCCCACCTCCTCCCCCACAACTAACAACAAGGGAGGAGCAGGTCTTGGCGATTCTGCATCCTGAGGGCCTCACAGGAGTAGCTGGAGGAATGGACTCTGGTAAGACAAAGCTTTACTATTACATCCCCCACCCTACCTGCATGCTATCACAAACCCCCACCCTCACCCTCACCCCCAGCACCCCAACTCCTCACATATGTCCCAACATCACAAACCACACATCCCAACACCAAGCCCTGCATGCAACAACAGAGCATGGACACCCATCACCAAAGCATGCCCACTGCACATACCCATACACCCCCCTAAACCATCATCACACAAGCTCCCACACAGAAATACTAGCACTGGGGTACACGGTCACCCACCTATTGCACACCATTACACACACAGATTTAATAAACATCCTTTTATACCCCTGCAGGACCCCTACCCAACGTCACCGGACAGGAGGGTCCACACATGTCCACACCACCAACAGAAGAAGCCCACAGAGATGACAGCACCTCTGTCCAACTGGATCTAGATGACCAGCCCGGACCATTGGGGACCTCTGGACAGTCGGTTCCCCTCACACAGGCACAGGCCACCACAGACCTCCCCCCCCTCTGGAAACACCAGCACAGCACCCACCCAGCGGGCCCATACCTCCGTCCCCAGGACAGGACAATCAGCTGTGTGTCCACCACTACAGGGAACCCAGGATAACCCACCACCCCAACAACAACAGGGACCTGGGGGCAGTGGTAGTGGGCACACGGTCCAGGGGACGGAGGCACTGGAACACAGGGGAACTGGGAGGGCTGCTGTGCGACAGGGGGTGGACAGGCAAAGGGAACCCACTCTCCACGAGGCACTCTCCTCCATCATGGGAGCCTACCACCACTCCCAGGAGACGATGGCAACAGTATTGGCCAAGTTTCAGGAGACCCAGCGCATGCAGGAGGGACAGTATATGGGCTTCAGGGAGGAACTCAGAACCATCAGCTCCACCCTGGGCACCATCGTAGGGGTGCTGAAGGAAGTACTCAACACCAGGAGGGACTCTGTGGCACTACAAGGGGCCCCTGACACTAGCATGGATGATGAACTGCCCACCACCACCGCCAGCGCTAGTGGACAGGACGCCCCGCCACAGGACCACCACACCAGCACCCCACCCCCTGCAGAGGGAGAACCACCCCGCAAACGGTCCCTGAGATACAGGACAAAGACGGAGAACGATGCCAAGACCCCCGCCAAGAAATGAGACCACCCTGATTGTCATCCTACTGTTCCACTTTGTCACCCTGTCCATAATTAAACTGCCCCAGCTCCACTTCCTATGCCCATATGGGCAATGCACCTGTGAGACTAATAGACTGGACTCTGCCATGGACACTCCTCCGCCATTACCCCTCAACATTTCACTACCCGCTCCAATAACGAGCATTTAAATAAACACACCTAAAGCACAAAAAGATCTGGAGTCTGTCTGTGATTTCGAAATAGTGTATTAGCAATTACAGTGACAAAATGTTTTTTAAATAGTAATGTCAACATACCTATGTCACACAGCTCTAGTCCATGAGGAATCTAAGCAGATGTCACACAGTGGGACCCACATCTGTGAAATCGTAAGGGAAAGTGACAACTCAGTGACCATACACTGGGTGAAAACGACAGACAGGAGAGAGTTAGTAGTGTCAAAGTACATGTAGTAGGCAGGTTTGTATTCCTACCTGTGTCTCACTGGAAATATTGCAGGATCACTGAGTCCCTGTTATGCATGTCTTCTTCCTCTGCTTCCTCCTCATCACTGTCCACAGGCTCCACAGCTGCAACAACACCGCCATCTGAACCATCCTCCTGCAGAAAAGGCACCTGGTGTCGCAAAGCCAAGTTGTGAAGCAGACAGCAGGCCACGATGATCTGGCACACCTTCTTTGGTGAGTAGAATAGGGATCCACCTGTCATATGGAGGCACCTGAACCTGGCCTTCACGAGGCCGAAGGTCCGCTCGATCACCCTCCTAGTTTGCCCATGGGCCTCATTGTAGCATTCCTCTGCCCTTGTCCTGGGATTCCTCACTGGGGTCAGTAGCCATGACAGGTTGGGGTAACCAGAGTCACCTGCAAATGGCGAGGGGCAACTGTTAGACACACACTAACCTGGAGGGATAACCCCAGACCCAGACAACCATTCCCACTGACTTGCTTCCAGGTGCTCACCTAATACCCACACACGGTGCCTCTGGAGTTGACCCATCACATAAGGGATACTGCTATTCTGCAGGATGTAGGCGTCATGCACTGAGCCAGGGAACATGGCATTCACATGGGAGATGTACTGGTCTGCCAAACATACCATCTGTACATTCATAGAATGATAACTCTTACAGTTTCTGTACACCTGTTCACTCCTGTGGGGGGGGGACCAAAGCCACATGGGTCTCATCAATGGCACCTATGATGTTGGGGATATGTCCCTGGGCATAGAAGTCACCTTTCACTGTAGGCAAATCCTCCACCTGAGGGAAAACGATGTAGCTCCGCATGTGTTTCAGAAGGGCAGACAACACTCTGGACAATACGTTGGAAAACATAGGCTGGGACATCCCTGATGGCATGGCCACAGTTGTTTGAAATGACCCACTTGCAAGGAAATGGACCACTAACAGCACCTGCACTTGAGGGGGGATTCCTGTGGGGTGGCGGATTGCTGACATCAGGTCTGGCTCCAACTGGGTACACAGTTCCTGGATTGTGGCACGGTGAAGCCTGTAGGTGAATATCAAATGTCGCTACTCCATTGTCGACAGGTCCACCAGCGGTCGGTACACAGGAGGATGCCACCATCTCCTCACATGTCCCAGCGGACGGTGCCTATGAAGGACAACAGCGAGCACAGAGTCAAACAACTCTGATGTACATACCCACAGCTTACCCAGAACACCAATCATACACAAAAGGTGGCCTGTATGTGTGTTGAGTCTAGGCCAAGGTATGTGTGACGCAGTTGAAAATGAAGCCATGTGGGCCCCTGAAATGGCGGCTGCCTGACCTCTAAAGTGGGACAATGGGATGTGAGGTAACTGCGCTGGCGTTGTACACCGTCGCGGTAGGCGGTCAAAGACCGCGACGCAATGCTGCATTGGTTAACATTGGACCCTATGGGTCCCAGGAGCCAATGACGATGTATGCCGGCAGTGAGGGTACGCACCGCCGTGGACATGACCGCCATTTTCTATCTGTGCAATCACTTGATACCTGATCTTCGACAGGAGAGGAACTACACTGCAAGTGCTGCTGTGACCTCGGTCTGGAAGAGACAATGGCTTGTGCGTCTGAGGAAAGGGCCCCTGCCTTCACATCGGAGGAGTTGGAGAAGCTCGTGGATGGGGTCCTCCCCCAGTACATGCTACTCTACGGTCCTCCAGACAAACAGGTAAGTACACAGGGAGCATGTTGTATGGACTATGCCTGTGTGGAGAGGGCTGGATGTAAGAAAGAAGGGGGCAGAGTGCTGCGTGCATGAAAGACGGTGAATGCATGTGCCACATGGCAAAGGTAGGTATGGGGGTCAATCACTTTGACGGTGCAGTTGGTAATGACTTCTCTTCTTCCCCTGTACATTTCATGTAGGTCAGCGCACACCAGACGAAAGATATTTGGCGTGCCATCACCAAGGACGTCCAGACCCTGGGGGTCTACCACAGACGGAGCACCCAATGCCGGAAAAGATGGGAGGACATTCGCCGCTGGAGCAAGAAGGCAGCGGAGGCTCAGCTGGGGATGGCCTCCCAACGTGGGAGGGGTGCCCGTCGCACCATGACCCCCCTGATATTCAGGATCCTGGCGGTGGCCTACCCGGAGTTAGATGGGCGCTTGAGGGCATCACAGCAGACACAAGGGGGTGAGTACACTCTCATTCTGCTGACTTTGCGGGCAGTGGAGGTGTCTGGGTGGGGGAGGAGGGCTGTGGGTTTCCCTAAGCCAGGGCGAGTTCCGTAGGCAAGGCCCCTCTGTAAGGCAGGCCATGTGGCACCCCAGCCCACCTCTGTAGATTGCCAAGTATAGCTATTCATGCCCCTGTGTCATCTATGTGTGCAGATGTCGTCCATAGCCTTTTAGGCCATTTCCCAGAAATTGAACAGTGGAGCCCAAGAGCGCGGCGTAGTGCAGGGGGCTTCTGTGTCTGTCGTGTCCGCCAACGGTAGTGGTAATCCATGCACTCAACATGTCTTTCTTCTGTCGTCCCCCCCCTTTTTGTGGTCTCTCTGTTCTTGTGTGCATTAACATCATCAGGCGGAGGAGCAGTGGCACCAGAGCAGGAGGGAGCTGCATCCCACATGGCCCTGGAGGGCGAGACTACGGACTCGGAATTCACCAGTGGGACGGAGGGCGAGGGGAGCTCCACCGCGGGGACTGGAGCTGACACCAGCGACACAGACTCGTCCTCTGATGGGAGCTCCCTTGTAGTGGCGGCAACATCTGGGCCCCCCGCATCTACAGGTACAACTGCCACCCCCCCTACCAGCACTGCCCTCCCAGCAGCCCCTCAGCCTTTGCCCTGTTCCCGCTCACCCAGGAGGGTAGGCATCACCTTCGCCCCAGGCACCTCAGGCCCTGCCCCAGTCACCCCTGCTGCCCTCAGGGAGGAGGCCATTCGCCTTCTCAGGTACCTCACTGTTGGGCAGTCTACCATTGTGAATGCCATTCAGGGTGTAAAAATGCAGTTGCAACAAACTAATGCATTCCTGGAGGGCATTCATTCTGGTCAGGCGGCCCTTCACCGAGCTTTTCAAACTCTGGCCTCAGCACTGATGGCAGCCATTGTCTCCTTCTCTAGCCTCCCCCCTCAAACCTCCTCCACCCAGACCCAATCCCCTGTACCCAGCCTATCCAAAGCACACCATCAGACCAGCCTGCATACACCTCAACACACAAGGGAAGCTCAGGCAAACATAAGCACCACACATCCCACAGGCACTCACGCAAGCAACACATACATGCAGACACACCAACATCCACTGCCTCCACTGTGTCCGCTTCCTCGTCGTCTCCCTCCTCCCTCCCAGTCTCGTCTACACTCACACATGCATGCACTACCTCTACAGCCACTACATCCCTCTCCAGCACACCCACCACCACACCCCGCTCACGTGCAGTCACTACCCCCACTACCATTCACACGTCCCCTGTGTCCTCTCCCAGTGTGTCTGTGATGCCCCCTCCCAAGATACACAAACGCAGGCACACACCCACCCAACAGCCATCCACCTCACGACAGCCTCAGCGCATGCACCTTCACCCAAAGTCAGCAAACGAACACCTCCTACAACCACCACCTCTTCCTCCACTCCCAAACCCCCTCCAGCTACCCGTCCCAGTGTGTCCAAAAAACGTTTCCTGTCCACCCTTGACCTTTTTCCCACACCTCCCCCACCCCGTCCATCTCATAGGTCCCGAAGTAGCACCTCAGCCAAAACATCTCTGGGACCAGTGGTGCCTGTAGTCACCGGTATGTGGAGTGCACCGGCCACCAGGACAGCCAGTGTGGCACGGAGCCACAGCATTAACAGTCCACCCACCTGTGAAGCATCAGAAGTTGGCCAGTGCCCGACGGGAGAGGAGGAAGACTCCAGCCACCAAAGCCGCTCCCGGAGAAGACCGCCATCATCCCCGCTGCCCAGGAGGCCACCGCCAGCCCCAGCCCAACTGCCCAGGAGGCCACCACCAGCCCCAGCCCAGCTGCCCAGGAGGCCAACGCCAGCCCCAGCCCAGCTGCCCAGGAGGCCACCGCCAGCCCCAGCACAGCTGCCCAGGAGGCCACCGCCAGCACCAGTCCCGCTGAGCCATGAAGGACCGCCAGCAAAAGCCCCACTGGGCCATGAAGGACCACCAGCAAAAGCCCCGCTGGGCCATGAAGGACCGCCAGCACAAGCCCGCTGAACAGGGCACAGCCAACTCAAGCACCGCTGAACAGGGCACCGCCAATTCAAGCACCGCTGAACAGGGCACCGCTTTCTCAAGCACCGCTGAACAGGGCACCGCCAACTCAAGCACCGCTGAATAGGGCACCGCCAACTCAAGTACCGCTGAACAGGGCACCGCCAACTCAAGCCCCGCTGAACAGGGAACCGCCAACTGAAGAACCGCTGAACAGGGCACCGCTGTCTCAAGCACCGCTGAACATGGCACCGCCAACTCAAGCACTGCTAGCCCATGAGCGGCAGGGGCACTGACGCAACTGGGTCCGTCACGGGGTGAGTGATGCACTCTGGGCACCAGTCCCCCTCCAGAACCAGTGAAGAGATCCATCCACTACCTCTG
Source organism: Pleurodeles waltl (assembly GCF_031143425.1). Lineage (NCBI taxonomy): Eukaryota > Metazoa > Chordata > Amphibia > Caudata > Salamandridae > Pleurodeles > Pleurodeles waltl. Next base: position 328,853,174 of record NC_090437.1, read on the forward strand.
TCCTTCACAGGATGAAGCACTCTGGGCACTAGTCCCCCTCCAGAACCAGTGGAGACATCCATCCACTGCCTCTGTCCTTCACAGGATGAAGCACTCTGGGCACCAGTCCTCCTCCAGAACCAGTGGAGAGATCCATCCACTACCTCTGTCCTTCACAGAATGAAGCACTCTGAGCACCAGTCCCCTCCAGAACCAGTGGAGAGATCCATCCACTACCTCTGTCCTAAACATGATGAAGCACTCTGGGAACCAGTCCCCCTCCAGAACCAGTGGAGACATCCATCCACTACCTCTGTCCTTCACAGGATGAAGCACTCTGGGCACCAGCCCCCCTCCAGAACCAGTGGAGACATCCATCCACTACCTCTGTCCTAAACAGGATGAAGCACTCTGGGCACCATGCCCCCTCCAGAACCAGTGGAGACTGTTATCCACTTGAGAGACTGTGGCTTTGCACTCCCCAGGATTGAACAGTGGGTAAACCACCCACTTGGGAGACTTGAGAGACTGTGGCTTTGCACTCCCCAGGATTGAACAGTAGGCAAGCCACCCACTGTAGAGACTTGAAAGACTGTGGCTTTGCACTCCCCAGGATTGAACAGTGGGAAAACCACCTACTTGGGAGACTTAAGAGACTGTGGCTTTGCACTCCCCAGGATTGAACAGTGGGCAGGCCACCCACTGTAGAGACTGAGAGACTGTGGCTTTGCACTCCCCAGGATTGAACAGTGGGCAACCCACCCACTGTAGAGACTTGAGAGACTGTGGCTTTGCACTCCCCAGGATTGATCAGTGGGCAAGCCACCCAATGTAGAGACTTGAGAGACTGTGGCTTTGCACTCCCCAGGATTGAACAGTGGGCAAACCACCCACTTGCGAGACTTGTGAGACTGCGGCTTTGCACTCCCCAGGATGTAACAATGGGCATGTGGCCCCCTCGTGGATTTGGCATCGTGCACTCAAGCGGCTGAGGTGCCCCCCTTTTCCCTCCCCCTGAGGTGCCTTTTTTCTTGCTGTCTGATGCCCCTGCAGTGTTCTCTCCGTCATGGTCGGGGATCTTGTGTGGGCCTCGCCCATACCTTGTGGTCCCAGTGTTCCACGGACTTTCTTTGTGCAGTACCTGAACTACTATGCCTGGTATTTATTTTGTACATTGTGTATATATATATTTCTACCTACTTGTTTTTAATATATTCTGATGGTTACACTCATGTTCTTTGGTCTTTGCATTCTTCCAGGGGATTTGGGGTGTGTAACTGTGATGTATTGATTTGCATTAGTGTGTGTGTTGTAGTGGGTGAGGGTGGGGGTGTTGCGTGTGTGTGTCCCTGTTTTTTGCCTCCCCTGTGTCGTAGGTGCAGTACTCACCGTGGTCTTCGCCGCGGCGTTCGTGCTCCTGGTAGAGGAGAGGAAGACTATCGCAGGTAGGATTTGGAGTTCCGGTTCCATGGTGTCCTCGTTCCTCGTGGAGTGTGTAGAGGTGAGCGTTTTCCCTTCGAAATTCCTGTTTCTGCCTTGTTATGATCCGTGGTGAATCCGCCCCGGAAAAGGTGGCAGATTGGCCTGTCATAATAGTGTGGGGGGTACATTGTCTCCCGCCTATCTGTAGGGGGTGTCCGCCACACTGTTTGTTTGTACCACCGTGGCGGTCGGAGTGTTAAAGTGGCTGTCTTTGTTGGCAGTTTCCGCCACGGTCGTAATTGCTATTTTTTTACCGCCGTCCTGTTGGCGGTCTTACCGCCGCTTTAACACCGTCCGCCAGGGTTGTAATGACCACCATAGTGTCTGCTATTTAGCTAACAGTTGGAGAAACAGTGAAATTTCTTTGCTATTCTGAAGATCACTGGCCAAATATTACATCTTTTCTGCTTTCTAATAGCAGAAATAATGAAGGTAATTTGCTATTTTTTGCTTAGTGACAAAACCTGAGCCTAAATACTACAAAAACAATTGTTTCCCTATCTTTCCAGTTTCAGGGAAAGAACACTGGGGACGTGGTTGGCAGGATCCTAGTGCACTCCAGTCCAAGTAGCATTCAGAAATCAGGCAAGACACAGGGGTCTACTGCAATAGGGTGCCAGTTTCCCACACAACTTCCTCCCAGCCCACAGGCCAGGAAACTCATCCAATATCTGGGAGAAGCTTCCTAGTCAGTCAGGCAGGAAGAGAAGGGAAACAGGCTGGTTAGTTGCAGAGTCTACTCTGCCTCACATCCTACTGTTCAGGTCATTCCCTCTGGGGAACTGACCCACCTTAACAGCTATATGACTCAACATGAAATGTCTTACACCTGTGCCATCAGTGTCTGCACTTTTCTCTTCTGTCTGGGGGTCAAAGGTGGCCATCTCTGATATCCCTTTCTTAGCCAGTACAGCCCCTAACTTACCCAAAGATGTAATCCACCATGACCAACAGGGTGGAGGTGCCTAACCTGCTATTTGGTATGGGGTCAACCCACCATGTCAAAGACAGTGCAGCCAAAAAGACTAGCACCCAGTAGAGGCCACTGACAGCTGTCAGTGCCCAGAACCACTCCCTTTAGCTCTGCATCCACAGTGGACAGGGCTAACTTACATGCTTCTTTGGGTTCAGGGCACCTGTCTGCTGTAATGGAGTTGGGGGGTCACTACATCCTATGGAGAGCACCCTTCTTCCACTTTCTTTTCTGCCAACTGAGGAGGCAACAATGCAGGCTGGAAAGGTGCCTGGCTAGTCAGGATTTATTTGAGGTGAAGCTGGGCTTCAACAGTTCCAACAGTGGAGTTCTTCCCTAATAAAGCAGAAACTGCTTAGCTCTCTGGTGCCTTAGTTAAAGAATGCCCAACTTTCCTTTTCTTTTGCCTTTCCTTTTCTTCTGGGGCCTACTGGCAATCACTGCAGGGGTAGCACCTCCAGGATCCTTGGGAGAGGGCTGGTACTGGTCCAGTTACTCCCTTGGGCTCTGGCCAACCTCTGGGTTGTCATTTCCAATGAGACAGTCAAGAAAAAGGTCTGTACTGACTACAACCCTTCTTCAGCTAAGAGACCCATCTATCTCTATAGGCACTACAGCTACTGGCCTATCAGTAACTTTCCCTGGGATACCCCTTACCCTAGCAGTCTCTCCTGGGATATACTGGTTTGAGAGCACCAGCCTGCCATGTACAACTGAGTGACTGGCACAGGTGTCTTTCAGGGCAATAGCTGGAGTTCCATTCACCAGTAGCTGGTGGAAGTGTCTTCTCTCCTCTGGAACCTCCAACTCACCTGTGGGGCCCACTTTCCAGTTAAAGGCTGTGAGGACCTCCTCATCTGAGGAGTCATCTCCATCGGCTACCCTGGCTACACCTGTGGGTTTACTAGTTGTTGTTTTTTTAGGACAACAAGTGTCCTTGGTGTGATGACCTGTCTGTTGACAGTTATGGCACCATGCCTCAATAGCATTCCAGTATTCACCGTGGTACCTACCTTTATTTAGTGAGGTGTCTTTGGGCCCACCCTTCTGGACAGATTTTTGGGGGCCAAATGACTTCTTTCCTTTATTTCTATGGTGATCCATCTTCTTCTCTGGGGAGAGGGGGCTTCCCTGACTCTTTTGGTCACCCCCTCCAGTTTTGGTTTTGGACACCCCTTAGTTCTCACCTAGTGATCAGCCTTCCTCCCAAACTCTTGGAGGGAGACTGGCCCCAAGTCTACTAGGTAATTGTGCAACTTTCCATGGGCACAATTAAGAGGTATTCTTTCGTCATCAAATTTTACAGCCCTTCATAATCATGTACCTTGTTGCCCTCAAACCAGCCAGCTAGCATCCTTACTGAGAAGTCCACATATTCTACCCTTGACTGCCTCTGAGATTTTTGAGTCCCCCTGAATTTTATGCTGTATTTCTCGGTGGTAAATCGAAAGCCCTCAATCAGGGTACCATTCATAAGATCATAGGATTTAGCATCTGCTTCAGCCAGGAGCCTATCACTGCAGTTTCCTGAGAATAATTCCCATAACAGAGTGCCCCAGTGTTTCCTTTGGATTTCCCACCCAATGCAGTCTCTTTCATGGGCATTGAACCATTTCTGGAAATCATCTCCTTCTTGGTGGGGGAGGAGAACTCCTTTTGGGAGTCTGAGATTGAAAGTTCTTTCTTCATCCCTATTTATTAGTATACTGCCACCAGAGATGCATGCTAAGCCCAGCTCTCTTCTTTTCATTTCTATTTTCAAAAGTTGAGCCAACTAAGGCCAACCTTTGCGATAACTTGTCTAGAGCCACATCTTCCTCTGAGGGGCTCTTGGGGCAGAGAAGCTACCTTCTCCCTCATTGTCGACAGACTCGTCCTCCCCACCCAAGGCTTCACCATCTACCTCTTCTGTGGAGTGGTCTTTCTCATACTAGGACACCAGAAGCCCAAGCTTGTCTGTGTTGGAATTTTTTCCAGTACAAATCTGGTACAGTTTGCAGAGTTTCCTTAACTGGTCATAGTTATATACCTGGCAAAGGGCTAGGTAGAGTTCCTGGCTCTGGTTCCCTGAATCTATCATATTTATTTTACTAAAGTTGGAAGTTGGGACCTTTTTATACATTTGGAACCCCTTTTTAGATAAGGCCAACTAAAGTAAGGACATTTAAGTTCTGACTATTGTTGTAGGTACCTAACCAGGGCCCTATCAGTTATTTTTCCAAAAAATTCTAGTCAATTGGAAATAATGTAATTAAGCTAAAGACAATTTGAAGAGTTATTCATGTGTTCACAAATTGATAAAAGTGGTATCAGCAAGTGCAAAGCGTTTATCCTATGGCTGAGACACCAAATGTAGGAGACTGGCCTTCTACGTAGTATACAAAACGTTGTACACTGTGCAGAGGGTCTGGGCAACCACACATTGGTTTTCAGAGGTAAAAACTAGAGCCCATAATGCAAAAAAAAATTGTGGTAGCTTGGTTGAGCAGTTAGGTTAATCCTGGAGAAGTGCAACACATTTAGGCCCTCATTACAACCCTGGCGGTAAATCCCACTTTCTGCCGTGCTGAAGACCGCCAACATGCCGTTGTGGTGGCGGAATTCTGCAACAGGTATTTTGACACACATCTAGGAATCTGCCACAATACAGACACCCACACAAGTCCGCCACACCAAAGGTCAGTGATAAACTGGCGATAACAAAACCTACACCGTCATGCCAACAAGAATACGCCCACACTATCACAACCCACGAATCAACGCGGCGGTCTTTTAACCGCGGTAATCCATTGGCGGTACACACCGCCGCGCTCAAAATACACACACATTTACAAAACACAACCACATTGGACAATTCAAAATACACACACCTAATACACATACACACACCACACCCAAACACCCACAACACTAAAAAACACACACCCACATTACCCAAAAACCCTTACAACGAACACATTTGGAAGATGCCCAGAGAGAGATTATCAAACACAACACCAGCATCCATAGACACACAACACCATCACTCATACAACATCCTTGCACCTCAAACAAGGCACACCAACACATCCCCCCACACATCACAACAGACAGCACCTCACACATCACCCACACCACATCATGGCACCTCAAAGACACCCCAAGTTTTCTGAGGAGGAATGGTGGAGGAAATCATCTGGGTAGAGCCACAGCTTTTCAGATCACAGGTGCAGCACAACTCCATTGCAAGGAAGATGGAGCTATGGCAGAGAATCGTCAACAGTGTCAATGCAGTGGGACAGCATCCAAGAACACGGGATGACATCAGGAAGACGTGGAATGACCTACGGGGGAAGGTGCGTTCTGTAGTATCAAGACACCAGATTGCTGTACAGAGGACTGGCGGTGGACCCCCACCTCTTCCCCCACAACTAACAACACGGGAGGAGCAAGTCTTGGTAATACTGCATCCTGAGGGCCTCGCATGAGTAGCAGGAGGACTTGACTCTGGTAAGTCAAATCTTTATTATTAACACCCCCCCCACCTGCATGCCATCACATACCCGGCCCTTACCCTCACTCCCATCACTCCATTATCTCACATATGTCCCACTATCACAACCCACACATCCCAATACCAAGGCCCTACATGCAACACCTATGCATGAACCACCATCACCAAGCATGTCCAGTACAGATACCCACACATACCCTGAACCAACTATCACAAAAGGGCAAGCACAATTATGCAAGCACAGGAGTAGAGGGTACCTCACCCAATGCACAAGATGGCACACACAGATACTACAACTATGCATTTACACCCCAACAGGACCCATATACACCATCACCGGACAGGAGGTGCCAGACATATCCAGTCCCCCCACAGAAGAGGCCCACAGTGATGACAGCAGTCCTGCACACCTGGATAAAGATGACCAGCCCGGCCCATCAGGGAACTCTGGACAGTCGGTTCCCCTACCACTGTCACAAGCCTCCACAGAACCTCCCCCCTCAAGAACCACCACCTCATCACCCACCCAGTGGGCCCATCCCTCTGTCCCCAGGACATGTCAAACAAGCAGTGTGTCCACCACTACAGGGAACCCAGGCAAACCCACCAACCCAAGACAATCAGGGACCTGAGGTCAGTGGCAGTGGGCACACGGTTGAGGGGACAGAGGCACAGGATAACAGGGAAGCTGGGAGGCCTGCTGTGCGACAGGGGGAGGACAGGCCCAGGAACCGACACTCCACGAGGCACTCTCCAACATCATGGGAGCATACCACCATTCCTAGGTGACCATGGGCACGGTACTGGCCAAGTTTCAGGAGACCCAGCGGCTGCAGAAGGAATACTACCTTGGGATCAGGTAGGACTTGAAGTCCATTAACACCACCCTGGTCACCATTGCAGGGGTGCTGGCAGACCTTGTCAACACCATAAGGGACACAGTGAGACACAAACGGGCCCCTGACACTAGCCTGGACGATGAACAGCCCTCCACCTCCACCGGTGCTAGTGGATAGGACCAACAGCCAACAGCACCCCACCCCCTGCAGAAGGAGAACCACCCTGCAAACAGTCCCTGAGATCCAGGAACAAGACAGAGAACATTGCCAAGACCGCCGCCAGGAAATAAGACCCTCCTGAATGTTACCCTTCTGTCCCACTTTGTCACCCTGTCCACCTTAAATTGCCATTGCTCCCCTTCCTATGCCCCATTGGACAATGCACCTGTGAGACCAAGAGGCTGGACTCTGCCATGGACATTCCTCCACCATCACCCCAGCCCATTGCACACACCCCTCCACTTATTAGCACAGAAATAAACACCCTTGAGTAATAAAACAATCTGGAGTCAGTCTGTACTTTCACAAATGTGTAATTGCAACATCTCTGATATATAGCAGTGTCAATGTACTTGTTCACATACCAATGTTACACAGCTGTAGGCCAGCAGGAAACATAGCAGAGGGCACAAATTGGGACCCAGATCTGTGAAATGAAAAGCCAAAGTGACAAGTCAGGGTCCATACACAGAGGTAAAAAGGCAGATTTATGCTAGGTCCTTCAATAGTATGAGATGTGGGAAGCAGTTCCATCCTCTTACCTGTGTCTCACTGGAAGTATGGCATGATGATGTTGTTTCATTGTCTACATCTTCTTCTTCTGCCTCCTCTTCCTCACTGTCCACAGTCTCCACAGCTGCCACAAGACCACCATCAGGTCCATCCTCCTGCAGAAAAGGCACCTGGTGTCGCAAAGCCAGGTTGTGCAACATACAGCAGTCCACGATGATCTGGCACACCTTCTTCGGTGAGTAGTATAGGGATCCACCTGTCAGATGGAGGCACCGGAATCTGGCCTTCAGGAGGCCGAAAGTGCGCTCTATTATCCTCCTAGTTCGCCCATGTGCCTCATTGTAGCGTTCCTCTGCCGTTGTCCTGGGATTCCTCACTGGAGCCAGTAGCTATGACAGGTTGGGGTAACCAGAGTCACCTGCAAATATCGAGGGGTAACTGTGTTTGTCTTCCATTGTTGACAGGTCCACCAGGGGTCTGTCCACCGGAGGATGCCGCCATCTTATCACCTGCCCCAGCGGACTTGCCCTATGGAGGAGAACGCTGAGCAGAGGGTCATACAACACATAGGTTTCACAAGGCTGTTTAGCACAAACGTTAAATTTTCTCTATGTGCCTTTATCTGTCCGTATTCCTGGCCTAAATAGGTGTGACGCAGTTATTTGGCCTGCCATGTGGCCCACTGAAATGGCGGCTGCCCGACCTGTAAGGTAGGACAAGGGGAAATTACGTAACTGCGCTGGCGTTGTACACCGTCGTGGTAGGTGGTCGAAGACCGCGGCGCAAATCAGCATTGGTTATCAATGGGCCCTATGGGTTCCAGGAGCCAATGACAATGTACGCTGGTGGTGACGGTATGCACCGCGGCGGACGTGACTGCCATTTTCTATCAGCTCCCTCACTTGATACCTGACCTTCAACAGGAGAGGACCTACACTGCAAGTGCTGCTGTGACTGACCTGCGTCTGGAAGCGACAATGTCTACAGTGTCTGGGGAAAGGGCCCCTGCCTTCACTGCGGAGGAGTTGGAGAAACTGGTGGATGGGGTCCTCCCCCAGTACACACAACTAGGCGGTCCTCCAGACAAACAGGTGAGTAAACTGTGTGCATGGTGGATGGCACATGATTGTATGGAGTGTCGTGGATGGAAGAGACGGGGGGGACAGGCCAGCAGGTGAGGATGGTGTGTGGATGTATTTCTGGGCCACGGTGGGAGGTTTGTGGCTAATGTGTGAGAAGAACTGTATGGGAGAGTAACATCCATTTTAACTTCACTTTTCCTCTAGGTCAGCGCTTACCAGAAGGGTATTTGGGGTGCCATCGCCAAGGTAGTGCGGACCCTAGGGGTCTACCATAGATGGAACACCCACTGCCGGAAAAGATGGGAGGACCTGTGCCGCTGGACCAAGAAGACCGCGGAGGCCAAGCTGGGGATGGCCTCCCAACTTTGAATGGGTGCCCGTCGCACCATGACCCCCCCCCCGGATGTACCGGATCCTGGCGGTGGCATATCCGGAGTTGGATGGGTGCTTGAAGGCATCACAGCAGCCACAAGGGGGTGAGTACACTCTCATTCTGCTGACTCTGCACGCATTACGAGGTGTCTGGGTGGGGGAGGTGGGCTGTGGGTTCCCCTAGGCCCGGGCAGACGCGCAAAGGTACAACCATTGATTAGCAGCCTCATTCCCTGTTCAACCCCAAAGGTTGTATTTGCCCTCTACACCTAGTCAGGCTCCTGTGGGTCCAGCTGTGCCTAATATGGTTCTCGACAGAGTCACCTATGGGCATGTGCTTTTCCCCTGCCCTGTCAGTGCATGGCTTAGTGCATAGGGCTGCTCCCTGTGTGTTGTGTCCACCAACCGTAGTGGTGTTGCAGGCATTGACCATGTGTCTCTTCTGTCTTCCCCACCTTTTTGTTTTGTCACCCTGTCCTTGCGTGCATTAGCATCATCTGGCAGAGGAGCAGTGGCACCGAAGCAGGAGGGAGCTGCATCCCACATGGCCCTGGAGGGTGAAGTAACAGAGTCCGAAGGCACCAGTGGGACAGAGGGCGAGGGGAGCTCCACGACGGGGACAGGAGCAGACACCAGCGACAGCAACTCCTCCTCTGATGGGAGCTCCCTTGCGGTGGCGGGCACCTCTGTGCCTACCACATCAACAGGTACAGCCGCCACCCCGCCTACCAGCACCGCCCTCCCAGCAGCCCCTCCTTGAGTTTCCTGTGCCCGCTCACCCAGGAGGGTGGGCATCTCCTTCGCCCCTGGCACCTCAGCCCCTGCCCCAGTCAGCCCTGCTGCCCTCAGTGGGAGGCTATTGACCTCCTAGAGGGCATTCATTCTGGCGTGGGTGGGCCAACAGAGAGCATTTCAGGCTCTGGCCTCAGCACTGATGGCAACCATTGTCCCTGTGTCCAGTCTCCCCCCTCCAACTTCCTCTACCCAGACCTAATCCCCTGTACCTCAGCCTATCCCAAACACACCATCAGACCAGCATGCACACTCATTAACACACAAGAGTGGACATGACAATCATAAGCACCACACATCCCACAGTCACTCACACAAGCACCATCCCCATGCAGACACACCAACATCCACTGCCTCCACTGTGTCCCCCTCCTCCACCTCCCTCCCTGTCTCGTCTCCACTCACACCTGCATGCACTACATCTTCATCCACTACCTCCAGCACGCCCATCACCACACACCGCTCACGTCACTCACCACCCCCACTACCATTCACACATCCCCTGTGTCCTCTCCCAGTGTGTCTGTGAGCCCTCCTCCCAAACTGCATGCAGGAGCAATGCGTGCTCCCGCAGGAGGTGGGGAGCTGGCAGGGACCACGGGGCTCTAGCCCACGGTCGCTGGCCCATTATTGCATCTTTGCTTTGTTGGAACTCAGTCTCTTCTGTAGTGACTGTGACAAGTGGGATATTTCCTCTGGTATTCTCCTGGTGAGTGCAGAGTCCATAGTAAATTATTTTCATTACTATGAATATGCAAATGTAAAAAAACACTTTGAAAGGCGTCCCATTTGGCCCTGCCCCATATAGGTGAGTGGTATGTATCAGTCTTTCCATCTTTTTCCAGCTGGATGGTCAGCTTACCAAAAGGCCCCCTGAGTGGTTGGGCTGAGCATATCTCCACCAAATAAAGAAGAGCGTACTTCATATAATGAAGAGGAAATAGTCTTGTTTGGTGGAGATTCAACTCTTTGTAGTCTAGTCATCTTCTCTATACAAGGATTCATGTTGGTACAGTTTTCAGTATGAAGACGCTTGAGGCACAATCACATTGTGAAAATTACACAACATATGGTTACTGGAGGCATTACCTCATGGTTCTTTACACAGTGGTAGTGTAGAAAGTGCAGTATATATTTACCCAATGAGGTAGCACTTACTAATTAGCTAGTAGAAAGTACTCCAGTTGAATATACATTTTGTGCCAAACAATGGACTCTTTTTGGATAAATAAGCAGGTGGAGATCCATTATGGCACTGATGCTAATTTCACAGAAATTTTAACCTCAATGGCAAGCACTTACAATTATACACGTAGCAGATAGCCCAGTTGAAGCTCTGCATCTGTAAAAGATTAATCCTTCCAACTTCTAGAACTCACCCAAGACCACAAAAGGGTGTTTTTTCTGCATGCAGTGTTAGATGGCTATGGAGGGCCTGCAGTTCATTCTCTGCTGCACACGCCTGAATGCCATGCATGGTGCCAAGCCTTGCGGCGAACCTCCACTGCGAATGGGCAAAGGTCATGTGTGGTGCTGGGTTAGATGCCTGCTGGAGGTTCCCTAGGAAGCGTACAGCTGAAGGCTCTGCTTGATGCGGGGTTAGATGCCCATGGGGATTTGGCCGCAGGACCTGACTGAAGGCTATAGGAAGCTGGTGAGCACCTATTGTGTTACCACCTTATAACAGGTCCAAGTATCCCATATTACTGAAGTGTATGCAGTGTCTAGGAAGCCATGGCTCTCTAGAGGTAGCTGGGGATGAGCAGCCAAGCCTTATCTAGGAGATATGCAAAGCTTATGCAATACCACTACAGTCACACAGCACTATCACACATGAAAGAACCACACAGTATTACAAAAATAAAGGCACTTTATTTATGAGAACACAAATACTAGAAGACGAATAGGCAGTCTCCCCAACTGGAGATAAGTAAACACACTAATTATATACATAGTAGAAATCAGTAAGAAGCATAAAAACAACAAGCATGGGTGAAAGTATTAGGTAACAGTGTAGGCCCCAGGGGAGGGCCAAACCATATCCTAAATAAGTGGACTGTGAGATACAGTCCCCTACCCAAGGATGTGGAATCACTAGAGGGGAGCTGGAGGATCTAGGAGTACCAGAGTGCCCCCCGCCGACCAGGAGAGCAGGGGTAAATACCTGGTTTTCCTCAAAATGAAAAGGAGGACTTAGGAAAGGGACTGTGCAAGACCCATTCCAGACTGGAAGAACCCAAAGGTGGATTCTGGCAGAGGAGGACCTTCAAAGGAAGGGGATCAAGTCCAGTTTGTGCTGGAGTGTCCGGTTTTGGGAGGAGCCACTACCCACCCTTCAGTGGATGCAGGACCAGGTCGACAGGGGATGAAGAGGATCAGCCGTGCAGCACAGGAGCTGAAGAAGAGTCCCTGAAGTGATGTAGCAGATGTCCCATGTCGGCTGTTGGGTTGCAGTGGGTCAGTGGTGCACGAAGACCACCAACAAACCTTGGCAAATGCAGAAGAAGAAAAGTATTACAAGGCTGAAGAGGACCAGCAAGTCCCAGGGGACGACCCAAAGAGGGGAGTCCGGGGTGATCCTCAGCAGTTGGGAGAGTCACTAGAAGAGGATGCAGCCCCCACAGGCGTCCCACTGGCAGCAGGCACAGCAAGTTGCAGTGAGGCCCACTCAGCATACCTGAAGAGGGGGGTCCCACGTTGCTGGAGCAGCAGAGAGAGAACTGGGATTGGCAGGAAGAAGTGCTGCGGGCTAGGGCTACACGCAGCCTAAAGATCCCTTGGAGCAGGAGCAAACAAGCCTTGGTGGCTGCAAGAGCTGTGGTGCACAGGGGTACAGTCCTGCAATGAGACGTAAGGGCTTACAATCTCCTAAGGTGGACAGCTGGCAGAGAAGACCAAGGGGACCACACCAGACCACCACCTGTGATGTAGGATTCGCACAGTTCCGGAGGAGAGCAGATACATGCAGCTGGTTGTCGTTGCAGTTGGCGCCTGCAGATGTAAGGGAGTGACTCCTTCACTCCAAGGGAGATTCCTTTCTTACTTCTTGGTGCAGTCTGGATTCTCGTCAACCTCAGAGGATGCTCAGCAAGGGAAATGTTGCAGTTGTTGGAAGGATCTGGAAAAACAATGTTGGAAAGCAGAGTCATCGCTGAAGTTGCAGATTGTTGGATCCTGAAGAGTCCAGATGCAGTTCTGGTGGCCAAAAGATGAAGTAAATGATGCAGAGGAGGCATGGTGGAATCTTGCATGGTGAATCTGTGGACCCACCCAAGAGGGTAGGACCATAAATAGCCCTAAAAGTAGGCTTGGGCACCTGCAAGGTGGCCACCTATTAGGAGGGGGCTGTGACATCACCTGCCTGACCTGGCCACTCAGATGCTCCCAGGGGCCTCGGCCCATCTTGGATTCAAGATGGGAGAATCAAGTGGCCACCTGAAGGAACTCTGGGCGCCACCCTAGGGGTGCTGATTGAAAGGGAGAGGTCACTCCCCTTTCCTTTGTCCAGTTTCACGCCAGAGCATGGACCGGGGGTCCCTAGACTGGTGCAAACTGGTTTATTGGAGGAAGGCATCAAATGTGCCCTTCAAAGCATACCGGTGACTTGGGGACACTACCCTTCCCATGCCATGTAATACCTATTTCCGGGGGAGAGTGTGTTGCCTCTCTCTCCCACAGGAAATACTTTGTTCTGTCTTCCTCTGCCTGAGCTGGCCATGCATCAAGAGGGCAGAAACCTGTCTGAGGAGTGGCAGCAGTGTGGGCTGCCTGGAAAATTCCAGATGACTGGTTGGAGCAATACTGGGGGTACTCTAAGGGGCCCACAAAGTGCATGGAATCATACAACCAATGATGGCAACAGTATTGGGGTATGATTCCAACATGTTTGATACCAAACACGCCCATGGTAAGATTTACCATTATGTAGCTGGACACAGGAAGTGACCTGTGTCCAGTACACAGGTAAAATGGCTTCCCAGCACTTACAAAGTCCAGTGCAATGGATCTGGAGTTCATAGGGGCACCTCTTTTCTCATGCAGTGGTGACCTCAGACACAGGGACCAGCACCATGTCCTCTATGCTAGGAGGGCCTACCATAGAGGTGATTTACAGTGTCCTGGTGCAGTGACCTGAGGTGAAAACAGTCAAAGCATACTGATAGCAGGCAAAAAGAGGGTACTTTCCTATACAGGCCATGCACTACAGCTAACCCCTAACATTCAACACTATAGTTAGAGTTCTGGGGAACGTATGCTAGCCCAATGGGCCCAGGGCCATCAATGCTTGGCATCTCATGGACAAAACACTAATGAATGACTTGATATTGGCAACCTCCTCCTATTTTGAGATCAATGAGGGATCAGTTGCTTCGCACCTCACACTCCGGGAGACCTATAAATCAGTAGTTTGGGCCAGGTCTAATCTTCCATTGTGAGAGGGGGACCGTAACCACACAATTTGACTTAAGCAAGAGCAATATAGGGACCTAGCAGAAAAGCACGCAAAAACATGCTACATTCTGACCCAGAGACGTCTTTATGACGTTTGTAGGATGCTGCCCCTCTATGTAGTGTGCAAAACTAGGCACACTGTGCAGGGGGTCCAGGCAACCACACATTGGTTTCCAGAGGTAAAAATCAGATCACCTAACGCTCCAATTTTTGAGGTAGCTGGTCAAGCAGTCAGGCTAATCCAGGTGATGTGCTAAGCATTTGTGTACTCACAGAATCAATCATGCATTCACACACACTCAATAAATAACTCAAGACCAAATTTATAAAAATGCTTCAGATTTTCATATAATTTTTAAAACCAAGATGGTTAAGATACGTAAAGTACTTTCTGAGTTGCCATTTTTCAAACTTCTAATAAAGTTAGTCTTTCTGTGCGTAATTACGCAACATAGGAATCAATGCAAGGCCACTTATAAAAATGCATATAAAATCACACAGGTGAGTTACTAGTCTCTTCTTTTGCAGGATGGTTGATGAAAATTGTGGGCACCCCGTGCCAGCTGGAGAGTCTCAGGCGGCGCCCGGTTCCGACGGGAGCAGCGCTGGAAAGTCTCTTGGCAGAGGCACAGGGCCATTTGGAGGGGCCACCTGGAAAAGGAGGTGCTTTGCAGGTTTAAAGGTGGTGCCTTAGGGTCCCCTTGGCTGTCGAAGTCACAAGGAGTTAAGGACCCGTGGGACACAGCTAGTTCCACGATGCAGGGCTCAGGGCGGCCAGATGCAGGGTGAGATGGAGGTCTTGGAGGCTGTGCGCACTGGAGCCTTTTGGAGCTGAAGGTAATTCTTCCTTCGGGGGCCTTGCAGGCGATGAGGGCACTCTGCTGGGAGGTCCACAGTGTTCCTGAAGTCCCCTGACTGGGGCTTCCTACTGGTCTAGTTGCAGCTCTGGGAGAGCTGTTTTTGCTGTTGTCCGACATGCACTGACCAGTACCTGGGATATTCGTACAACTCGGTCACAGGAGGGCGCAATGCCATTAAAGTTGGCACACTTATAGGTCTCATCCGGGCTGTTGTTGGTGTGTCATTGGGTCTGGTTGCAACTTCCAGTTGTGGAGATATCGGCCAGTCAGTGAAGTGACCCTCACCAGTTTTCTGGTTCTTGCTGGTTTCTTCTGCTTCTTGAGTAGTGCCTCCAATCAGGAGGGAGATCTTAGGCTATTTGCAAAGCCTGGAAGTCCTCTGGGTCTTTTGAGGTCCGTCCAATGGTCATCACCTCCTCAGGGGTGATTGACAGGACTCTGGTGCAGCAAGCAGGGGTCTTGGAGCCTCTTCTAGTGCAACAGGTTCTCTGTTCTCCTGCTGTCTGGTTCTTTGGTTCTTAATTCTTTGCTTCCTGATGAATCTGATTTCTTGGTCTAGGGGTGCCCACGAAATACTGAATTTAGTGGGCGTTTTAGGAGGAACCTGGTAGTGTTCAATGGGACACTTACCTTTGGGTGGCTACACCCACTATGGTGACCACTTCCTGTGGGAAGGGTCACTTCCTTAAACCTAATTGGCTATTTTCCTCCATTCCAAGAGTGTGGAGACGGATTTTGAAGGTCCTCTTAGGGGTGGTGTATGCTAGGTAAAGTAACTCCTCCTTCCCTTTGTGTAGGTTCCCACCTTTTCTCCCTCAAAAAGTGGGAGTTTGCAAAGGGGGATACAAAAACAACCCAGGGTTCAGAAGAGCCATAATGAAGATGGGAAAGCTGTGTTGACCAGTGTCTAGCACATACATTAAAATGGATGCTCTGTTCACTCACTATGTCCCAGGTTTGACAAGGACGCAGTAGGGACATACTGCTCTTGCAACTATGCCCTCACATATAATATGGAACACCCTGCTTTAGGGCTATAAGGCCTGCCAGACGGGTGTTCTACCCATAGTAAATGCAGTGTATGGTGGGCAAGCACACAGACAATGTGACATGTTGAGTTTGAGTTTAAGGTTTGCACCAGGTCACTCAGCCAGCAATAGGATGCATGGCCCTAGAGGGTGGCACAATCACTGCTGCTGCCCTCAGGTGCCTACCCATAGTACCCAATGCCCTGTGTACCTAAGTACCTTTCACTAGGGACTTATAGTGTGAGCTAAAGGTGTATCCAATTACCTCTACAATGTTTTAGGGAAAGAACACATTCACTGGGGACCTGGTTAGCAGGATCCCAGTGCACTCCAGTCCAAGTTGCATTCAGAAACCAGGCAAAAGTGGGGGTACTGCAACAAGGTGTCAGTTTCCCACACAACTCCCCCTACAGCCCACAGGCCAGGATACTCAGTCAATATCTGGGAGAGGCTTCCTAGTCTGTCAGGCGAGGAAGAGAAGGGAAACAGGCTGGTTAGTTGCAGGGCCTACTCTGCCTCACATCCTACTGTCAGGGTCGTTCCCTTTGGGGAACTGACCTACCTCAACAGCTATCGGACCCAACCTGAAATGTCTTGTGCCTGTACCACCAGTGCCTGCACTTTTCTCTTCTGTCTTGGGGTCAGAGGTGTCCATCTTGCCATCCCTATCTTAGCCAAGGAAGCCCATAGCTTACCCAAAGAGGATACCCATAACTGGAGTATCCCCACCATGACCAACAAGGTCAGGGGGCTTAACTTGCTATTTGTTATGGGGTCAGACAACCATGCCAAGAACCACACTGTGCCCAGAACCACACCTTTAGCTCCATACCCATAGGGGACAGGGCTAACTTACAAATGTCTTTGGGTTCAAGGTGGCTATCTGCTGTAAGGGAGTGGGGATCTCTACATCCAGCAGAGAACACCCTCCTTCCACGCTCTTTTCTGCCAGCTGAGGAGCTACCAACTCAGGCTGAGCAGGTGCCTGACTAGTCAGGCTGTCTTGGGCGTCAAGCTGGGCTTCACCAGTTCCAACAGTGGAGTTCTTCCCTATTGGAGTAGAAACCCCTTTGCTCTCTGATGCCTTAGTTAAAGGTTGTCCACTTTTCCTTTTCTTCTGTTTTCCCTTTTTCTTCTGGGGCATACTTGCACTCACTGCAGAGGCAGCACCTCTGGAATCCTTGGGCGAGGGCTGTCACTGGACCAGTTCCTCTTCTGGGCTCTGACCAACCTCTGAATAGTAATTTCCAAGGAGACAGTCAAGGGGGAGGTTTGTACTGACTACCACCCTTTTCGAGCTAAGGGACCCAACAATCTCTATAGGCACTACAGCTACTGGCCTATAAGTAGCGACTTTCCCTGGGATAACCTTACTCTGGCAGTCTCTCCTGGGATATTGTGGTTTGAGAGCACCAGCCTGTCATGCACAATTGTGTGACTGGCACAGGTGTCTCTCAGGGCAGTACTTGAGATTCCATTTCCCAGATTCCAGGTGGAAGCGTCTGCTCCCCTCTGGAATCTCCAACTCACCTGTGGGGCCCACTTTCCTGTTAAAGAATATTAGGACCTGCACATCTGAGGAGTCATCCCCAATGGATACACTGGTTACCTCGGAGGGCTTACTAGTGGGTCTGTTTTTGGGACAAGAAGTGTCCTTGGTGTGGTGCCCTGTCTTTTGACAGTTGTTGCACCATGCCTTCGTGGCATCCCAGTTTCTACCCTGGTACCCCCCTTTGTTTTGTGAGGTGTCTTTGGGCCCACCCTCTTGGAAAGATTTTTGGGGGCCTAAGGACTCCTTTTCTCTATTTCTAGGGTACCATTTTCTCTTGGGGGGATCTTCCCTGGCTCTTTCTTTTCATCACCCCCTCCAGTTCTAGTTTTGGACACCCTAGGTCTCACCCAATGATCAGCCTTCCTCCCAAACTCTTGGGGGGGAGACTGGCCCCAAGTCTATTAGGTACTGGAATTACTTCTCCTGGACACAATTACTCTAAAGGTGTTCTTTCATCATTAAATCGTACAGCCCTTCATAATCATGTACCTTGTTGCCTTCTAGCCAACCACCTAGCATTTTTACTAAGAAGTTCACAAATTCTACCCAGGACTGACTCTGGGATTTTTGAGTCCCCCTGAAATGTATGCGGTATTCCTCAGTGGTAAATCCAAAGCCCTCAATCAGGGTACCCTTCATGAGGTTATAGGATTTAGCATCCGTTTCACTCAGTGTCAGGAACTTATCCGTGCACTTTCCTGAGAATAATTCTCATAATAGAGTTCCCCAGTGCTTCTTTTGGAAATCCCTCCCAATGCAGGCTGTTTCAAAGGAAATTAACAATTTCTGAATATCATCACCTTCCTTATAGGGGAGGGACAACTCCTTTTGGGAGTCTTAGGTTGAAAGGTTTCTCTTCCTCCCAATTTATTAGTATGCTACCACCAGAGATGGGCCCAAGGCTGAACTCTTTTCTTTGTTTCTCTATTTCTAAGAGCTGCCTTTCTAAGGCCAGTCTTTTGGTCAGCCTGGCAATATCCAGGTCTGTGTCTGTGGGTGCTCTACAGCTTCTGAGGGAAGAGGAGCTACCCTCATCCCCATTCTCCACACAATCGTCTTCCATCACAGATGCATCATCATCAGTTACTTCATCTGTGTGGTTGTCTCTTTCATACTGAGCTACTAGAAACCTGTGTTTCTCTGTTTTGGGGCTCTTTCCAGTCTGAATCTTGTACAGTCTGAAGAGTTTTCTTAATTGGTCATGGGTATATGCCTCATAAAGGTCTAGGTCGAGCTCCTAGGTTCTGACCTCTATATCAGACATTTTTATCTTACTAAACTTGGGACCTTTTAGAATTTAAAATTCCCCTTTTTGGCTAACCAACTAAAGCAAGGGCTTTTAAACTTTCTCCAGAGTTGTAGGGACCTAACCAGGGCCCTAACCATTATTTTTAAAATTTGTAAAAAAATTGTTAGTCAATTAGAAAATCAAAAATAATTATCTAAAAACAATTTAGAGCATTATTTGTGTATTCACACAATTGACAAAGTGGTTTCAGCAAATGCAAAGTCTTCATCTCACTGCTGATACACCAAATGTTGGATGCTGGCCAATTATGTAGTATGCAAAACTAGGCAAACTGTGCAAGGGGTCTAGGAAACCACGCATTGGTTTCCAGAGGTAAAAATAAGATCACCTAGTGCTCCAATTTTTTAGGTTGCTGGTCAATCAATGAATCAATCAGTTAATTTGTAAAGCGCACTACATACCCGTGAGGGTTTCAAGGCGCTGTGGGGTTAGGGGGGTGCTGCTACTGCTCGAAGAGCCAAGTCTTGAGTAGTTTTCTGAAGGAAAGAAGGTCCTGGGTCTGTTGTAGATCCGGCGGGAGGGTGTTCCAGGTCTTGGCGGCGAGGTACAAGAATGATCTGCCACTGGAAGATTTGCGTCGGATGCAGGGGACGGAGGCGAGGGCGAGGTTGGCGGAGCGTAGATGTCGGGTGGGGGTGTAGAAGCTGAGTCTGTTGTTAAGGTATGATGGTCCGGTGTTGTGGAGTGCCTTGTGTGCGTGGGTGAGGAGCTTGAAGGTGATCCTCTTGTTGACGGTGAGCCAGTGAAGGTCTCTTAGGTGGGGGGTGATGTGGCAGTGGCGAGGGATGTTGAGGATGAGTCGGGCGGAGGCGTTTTGGATGCGTCGGAGGCGTTAGAGGAGTTTGGATGAGATACCAGTGTAGAGGGCATTGCCGTAGTCGAGTCTGTTGCTGACGAGGGCCTGGGTTACTGTTTTTCTTGTTTCTGTTGGGATCCATTTGTAAATTCTGCGAAGCATGCAGAGGGTGTTGTAGCAGGAGGAGGAGATGGCGTTGACCTGCTTTGACATGGAGAGTGAGGAGTCGAGGGTGAAGCCGAGGTTTCGTGCGCTGTCGGTGGGCGTCGGTGGGGGACCCAGCGTGGACGGCCACCATGAGTTGTCCCAGGCGGAGGGGGTGCGCCTAAGGATGAGGACCTCTGTTTTGTCCGAGGTCAGTTTTAGCCGGCTGTCTCTCATCCAGTCGTCAATGGCTTTTAGTCCCTCGTGGAGGTTGGTTTTGGCAGTGTGCGGGTCCTTGGTGAGGGAGAGGATGAGTTGGGTGTCGTCGGCATAGGAGATGATTTTGAGGTTGTGCTGCTGGGCCACTTGTGCGAGGGGGGCCATGTAGATGTTGAACAGCGTCGGCTGAGGGATGAGCCCTGGGGTACGCCGCAGATGATGTTGAAGGCTTTAGATTGGTACGGGGAGGCGGACTCTTTGGGTTCTGCTGGTGAGGAAGGATGCAGTCCATTCGAGTGCCTGGTCCTGGATTCTTGCTGCGTGGAGGCGAGATTTTAGGGTGTGGTGACAGACGGTGTCAAAGGCGGCTGATAGGTCTAGGAGGATGAGGGCTGATGTTTCTCCATTGTCGAGGTGGCTTCTGATGTCGTCTGTGGCGGCAAGGAGGGCGGTTTCGGTGCTGTGGTTGCGTCTGAAGCCGGATTGGGAGGGGTCAAGGATGTTGTTGTCTTCGAGGTATCGAGTGAGCTGAGTGTTGACGATTTTCTCGATGACCTTCGCCGGGAACGGGAGCAGAGGGATGGTCCAGAAGTTTTTCAGGTCCCTGGGGTCCGCCTTTGGGTTCTTGAGAAGGGCGTTGATTTCTGCGTGTTTCCAGCTGTCTGGGAATCTTGCAGTTTCGAAGGAGATGTTGATGGCTTTCCGTAGGTGTGCTGCGATGGCCGTGTCTGCTTTGTTTAAGATGTGGTGTGGGCAGGGGTCTGATGGTGATCCGGAGTGGATGGAGTTCATGGTCTTGGGGGTTTCATCGTCGCTGATGTTGGACCAGGAGGTCAGTCGGTTGGAGCGGGTGGAGTTCGTGGTGGGTGGGGTAGGAGCGTATAGAGTGTGAGGGGAGTTAAAGCTGTTGTGGATGTCCGTGATTTTTCGGTGGAAGGCGGTTGCTAGGGCATCGCAAAGTTCTTGGGAGGGGGTGATGTCATTGACGGTGGTGTTTGGGTTGGAGAGTTCTTTTACGATGCTGAAAAGTTCTTTGCAGTCGTGGGTGTTGTTTTCTAGGCAGGTTTTGAAGGAGGATCTTTTTGCTAGCCTAATGAGTTGGTGGTGTTTGCGTGTGGCATCCTTGAGGGCCGTGTGGTTGTCTGGAGTGATTGCGAGTAGCCATATTTGCTTGAGTTTTCGGCAGTGGCGTTTGGAGGCTTGGAGGTCGTCGGTGAACCAGGTGGCTTTTTTGTTGATGTGGTTGTTGGAGGGTTTTGTGAGTGGAGCAAGGCGGTCGGCGCAGTTGATGATCCATAGCTTGAGCTTGTGTGCTGCGATGTCAGGGTCGGTGGGGTTGACGGGCGGTTTATGGGCCAGGGCGTTGATTAGTTGAAGTTCGGTGACTTTGCCCCATCAGCGGCGTGGTGGTTGTTCGGTGAGGTGGTGTTCTGTTTGTTTCTTGAAGGTGAAGTGAATGCAGTGGTGGTCGGCCCAGTAGAGTTCAGTGGTGTGGTTGAAGGTGACATGGTTGCTTGTGGAGAAGATGGGGTCAAGGGTGTGACTGGCTGTGTGGGTGGGTGTGTTGACGAGCTGTGTGAAGCCGAGGTTGGCGAGGTTTTCGGTCAGGGTGGTTGAGTTGGTGTCATTGTTGTTTTCCAGGTGAAAGTTCAGGTCCCCGAGGAGGATGTAATCCGTGGAGGCGAGTGCGTGGGTGCTGGCCAGGTCGGCGATGGCATTGCTGAAGGGTGCCCTGTGTCCTGGGGGTGTATAGATGAGTGTTCCTCTGAGCGTGGTGTTGGGGTCGGTGCGGATTTGGAAGTGAAGGAGTTTGGCGGCGCTGAAGGAGTCGTCCGGGGTGGTTTTGACTTCAAGGGTGGCTTTGTGGACGATGGCGATGCCTCCTCCGGTTCTGTTGGTGGGGTATCGGCAAGCGACTTTGTATCCGTTCGGGATGGCTATGGCGATGTCGGGTGCTGAGGAGTCGTTCCACCAGGGTCGAGCAATTAGGCTAATCCAGAAGATGTGCTAAGCATTTGTTGTACTCACAGTATCAATCATGCATCCACACACATTCAATGAATAACTCGAGACCAAATTTATGAAAATACTTCAGATTTTTATATATTTTTTAAGACCAAGATGGTTGAGATACTTTGAGTACTTTTTGAGTTGTAATTTTTTCAAACTTCTAATAAAGTTAGTCTTTCTGTGCGTAATCACGCACCATAGGAATCAATGGAAGGCCACTTATAAAAATGCATATAAAATCACACAGGAGAGTTACAGTCTCTTCTTTTGCAAAATGGTTGATGAGGATGGTGGGCACTCTGAGCCAGCTGGAGAGTCTTGGGTGGCTCCTGGTTACAGTGGGAGCAGTGCTGGAAAGTCTCTTGGCATTGGGGCACTTGCAGGCACCACCTGGAAAAGGAGGTGGTTTGCAGGTTTAAAGGTGGTGCCTGTGAGAGGAGGCCTCTGTACCAGGTTGGCCGAACGGATACACCAGACTGCCCGATTTGGTTGATACGTACAGTGTTTTTATTATTCTTTATACAAGTTAAATGGGTTGTGGGTGATTGTCTTGTAGGTGAATATTGGTGATTCTCTTCACTCTTCTTCCCAAGGATCTCGTCTTCTTCTTTCTTCCTCTTCCAGGGGCCTCGCGGGAAGCGTGTGGGAATAGAAGAAGAAATAGGTGTGGTAAGTATCTGTTTACCCTTCTTTTATTCCTTTCCTCTCTTTACTACTTCTCTCCACTCTTCTGTCTTTAACACGTGGACTTCTCTATTTGTGGGCTCTTCCTCTCTCTATCCCTTCAGCCTTTTGGTGATGCCCGTGGTCCCTTAGTTTTCCCTTTATTATCTCTCTGTCATGGGCTGGTGGGCTTCTTTTTCTTTTTTCGTTCTCTATTTCTTTTCCCTCGTATATGTCTTCTTTCCTCTCCTTTTTCTTGGTCTGCTCTATTCGTGGCATATACGTCTCGCTACTGTTCTTTTCTTCCTTCCTTGTAGGTTGCTTCCTTGTCTCACATATTCCCTGTTATTTCTTAAGCTCAGCTCTGTGGCTCCCTGTGCACCTCGTTCCTGTGCTCCTGTTTATTTTATCCCTCACGTCCTCCCCCCTTTTGTGCAGTTCCCGAGGTTTCCTTCCCTCACCCCCTTTTGTGCAGTGCCCGTGATTTCCTTCCCCGTCCTCCTCCCTCTTCCCGCTCCGTTCTCTCCGTCCCGAGTTGCCATACCAGGCTTGGCCATGCTTCTCCTGAACAGTGGCAGGCTCATTCGTATGCTCCCCGGGGCCAGTGATCCTCTTCACGTTGTCGAATCCACACGACTCCAGACTCCCGCTGCTCTCCAGGTTGTCGGAGACAGGTCCTGGTGGTTTCTGGATCGTCTTCGTTCCTCGTCCTCCGCTGTTCTTCTCTCGATTCCCTCTCCGTCTCCTTCGGTTTCTACCACGTAATTCCTCCTCTCCCCCCCTGAGTGGGCGGTCCCGCTCCTTTAACCGTCACCGAGTCACACGGTTTTGGCAGGGAGCCAATCGAGAGTACCGCTCTCTGGGATGCTTCTGTGTCGTTCATGGCAGCGGCAGCACAAGTCCTCCTGGTGTGCGGGTCGGCCCGGTCCGACCCGTCACAGCCTCTTTTTTGCATGGAGAGCCCCCACTTTTTGCCTGATGTGTTCTAGACGCTGGTAGTGCCCAGGGCCCCTGCTAACTAGGTTCCCTGGGCCAGAGCCCTTTCCCTAAATCTGTTGTGATGCTTGGCACAATTGGATACATTCTTACAAATCCCTGTATGACCCCAGTAAATGGGTACCCCAGTACCCAGGGCATGAGATAGTAGGAGTAGACCCGTGAGGGCAGCAGCACTGATTGTGCCACCCTCTAGGGCCCTTTACCCAGATACCCCAGCACTGCCAGTGTAGGCTGGGTGTACTGGGGCAAACCTAAAGAAGACAAACCCGACATGGCACCCTCCCAATGTGCCCTGTCCACTCTACACTGCATATGCTATGGGTAAGTCACCTCTCCAGAAGGCCTTACAGCCCTAAGGCAGGGTGGACCATACTATATGTGAGGGCATAATTGCATGAGCAGTATGCCCCCACTGTGTCCTTGCCAGACCTGGGACATAGTGAGTGAACATAGTAGCTATTTTAAGTACATGTGCTGGAGAATGGTCAAACATGGGTTCGCCAGCTACATGATGGCCACTCTTTACCTTCGGTTGCTTGGTATCAAACAACTCAGTATATTAAATCCAAACTGGTACCAGTGTTGGATTTAACCCTAAATGTGCCCAGGGGTCACCTTAGAAGTGCCCCTTGCAAGACCTAACCCTAACTGGCATAGTTGCTGACTGGTTCCATCCAGCCTGCCACTCCAGACGGAGAGTAAACAAACCTGGAGGAGGGCCATGGCTCCCTAATTTATAAGACAATGCCCTTACTGGGTGAAGGAGCTAACACTCCCTCCCTCAGCAGTGTGCAACACCCTGGCAGTGAGCTTTAAAGGGCTACTGCCACTGAAACTTGAGCCCCCAGGCCCTGTGCTAGCAGCAGATGGCCTTCCCCTTTGCAAACCCCCACTTTTGGAGGAAACAAAGGTTGAAAATCAAACAAAGGGAAGAAGGAATGGCCTCACCTAGCCTAGGGATCGAATTTCAAGGGGCAGCCCTTTGAAGCTCACTGCCAGGGCAGTGTACATTCCTGAGGGAGGGGGTGTTAACTTTTGCAAGGGGCACCTCAAAGGTGAGCCCTGGGAACATTTTATAATAATCCAGTAATGGTACCAGTTTGGATTTATCATTCTGAGTTGTTTGATACCAAACAACCCAGGGTTCAGAGTAGCCATTATGTAGCTGGGAAACTCATGTTGATCAGTGTCCAGCACATACATTAAAATGGCTGCTCTGTTCACTCACTATGTTCCAGGTTTCGCAAGGACACAGTGAGGGCATATTGCTCATGTAGCTGTGCCCTCACATATAATATGGAGCACCCTGGGTAAGGGCTATAAGGCCTACCAGAGGGCTGTTTTACCTATAGTAAATGCAGTGTATGGTGGGCAGGCACAGAGACAGTGTGCCATTTCCAGTTTGAGTTTCAGATTTGCCCCAGGACACAATGTTTTAGGGAAAGAACACTGGCACTGGTTAGCAGGATCTTAGTGCACTGCAGTCCAAGTTGCATTCAGAAACCAGGCAAAAAGTGTGGGGGGGTACTGCAACAAGGTACCAATTTCCCACAACGTTGGTAATAAATCAGGAAAAATGTTGGCCTTGCAAGAGAAACGTGATCGGACATTTAGTTGGGTCCTCCAACTTACCACCGACAAGGGGGGGGTCAGATCTGATCCAGAGGAGATAGCTGACACATTTGCAGACCACTACGAAGAGCTCTACTCCTCAAAACTACACTGCACTCCCTCAGAGGCAACAGCCTGTTTGACTCACACTGGACCACAGACTCTTCCTTGAGGCCGATATACACCTGCAGGAAATAGGCCAGGCGCTACATGTCCTGCAATCAGGCAAACCACAGGGTCCCAATGATTGCCCATTGAGCTCTATAAATACCTCACAAGCAACTATTGTGGTTATCCACATGCTCGGGAAGCCCTTAGGTAAATGCAATTCATACCAAACCATCTCCTTCCTCAATGGTGAGATGAGACTCCTAGCTAAAATCCTAGATAAACGGCTTTGCCAAGTAATAACATCCTTATTCCTCCCAGATCAGTCCGGCTTCATGCCCAACAGGGGACAGAGGCTAAATCTCCGGAAACTATATGGGGTCATGGCAAGATATAGAGATGACAGGATACCCACAATGGTACTTTCCATCGATGCCTCCATGGCATTCGATACGTTGCAATGGAGATATATATACGGGGTCCCGAGTGGTTAGGATTTGGCTCCAATATCATGAGCTGGATTTTCCTGCTTTATAAAGACCCCATAGCATGAGTTAAGGTCAACGGCACTCTCTCCCACAGCTTTGTTCTCCAACAGGGTATGAGGTAGGGCTGCCGCTCTCCCCAATGATATTTGCCCTGGCTCTGGAACCTCTAAGAGCATAGGTACGATGAGACCAAGTGGTTAAAGGTATACACTGGGGTGACCTTGGGAGGAACGTACATCACTATATGCTGATGATATTCTTTTTTACGTCATTGACCCTCCAAATACCATAGTGAGACTAACACCCATTCTACAAACTTTCGGACAACATTCAGGTTACATCATCAACTGGGGTAAATCACTCATGCACTTGATAATAGGCCCCATGCCCATTTTGCCCCGGACCATCTGCCTGCCTGTGTCACGTGACAATTTCACATACCTGGGGATCCATGTCACTAAAGACCCTTGCCTCTTCTATCAAAAAAATCTTGCCCCACCCTATCTCGATTCAACTTGGATGTTCAACACTGGCAAGGCTTACCACTTTCTTTCTTGGTCAGAGCAGCAATATTCAAAATGATGACACTGTCTTGCATGGTCTATGCCCTCCAAAATATGCTGCACCGTATAACCGAGAAATTTTTCAACAAGACAGAGGCCCTCATTACAACCCTGGCGGCAAAGTCTGCTGACCGCCCTGCCGACAGACACCAACATACTGTGTCCGCGGCAGAAATCCACTACGGGTCTTATGACCCACACTTAGAAATCCTCCACAATACAGACACCCACACAATTCAATTCAAAATACACACACCTGATACACATACACACACCACACCCACACACCCAATACAATATAAAACACACACCCACATTACCTACTACCCCTTACAACAAAAGTTTTGGAAGAAGCAGAGAGAGAGAAAAGTAAAGACAACACCAGCATACAGAGGCACACAACACCATCACTCATACACCATCCATGCACAAAACACCACACACCCCAAAACATCACCCCACACATCACATCAACCATCACCTC
Organism: Pleurodeles waltl; assembly: GCF_031143425.1. NCBI lineage: Eukaryota > Metazoa > Chordata > Amphibia > Caudata > Salamandridae > Pleurodeles > Pleurodeles waltl. The sequence goes on from NC_090437.1 coordinate 328,880,204, forward strand.
ACACATCACTCACACCACATCATGGCACCTCAAAGACACCCCAGGTTGTCTGAGGAGGAGCTGAGAGTCATGGTGGAGGAAATCATCCGAGTAGAGCCACAGCTTTTCGGATCACAGGTGCAGCAGACATCCATTGCTAGGAAGATGGAGCTACGGCAGAGAATTGTCGACAGGTTCAACGCAGTGGGACAGCATCCAAGAACACGGGTTTGACATCAGGAAGAGGTGGAACGACCTACGGGGGAAGATACGTTCTGTGGTATCCAGACACCAGGTAGCCGTACAGAGGACTGGCGGTGGATCCCCACCTCCTCCCCCATAACTAACAACATGAGAGGAGCAAGCCTTGGCGATCATGCATCCTGAGGGCCTCACAGGAGTAGCAGGAGGACTGGACTCTGGTAAGTCATATCTTTACGATTATATCCTCCCCCCCTATCAGCATGCCATCACAAACCCCATCCCCTACCCTTACACCCATCACTCCCCCACCTCACATATGCCTCACTATCACAACCCACACATCCCAAAACCAAGCCCTGCATGTTACACCAATGCATGGACACCCATCACAGACCTGCATGGACACCCATCACCAAAGCATGTCCAAGGAAGAGACTCACCCAGGGCACACAATCACTACTCATACAAGGGCCATGGCGATATTGCAAGCACAGTAGTGGAGGGAAACACACCCATTGCACAAGATGGCACACACAGATACAATAACAATGCATTTACACCCGAACAGGACCCCTACACAACGTCACCGGACAGGAGGTGCCAGCCATATCCAGTCCCCCCACAGAAGAGACCCACAGTGACGACAGCAGCTCTACACGCCTGGATCAAGATGACCAGCCCGGCCCATCAGGGACCTCTGGACAGTTGGTTCCCCTGCCACAGTCCCAAACCACCACAGAACCTCCCCCCTCAGGAAACACCACCACAGCACCCACCCAGCGGCCATGCCACTGTCCCCAGGACACATCAATCAGCAGTGTGTCTCCCACTACAGAGACCCCAGGCAAACCCACAAACACAGGACATTCTGGGACCTGGGATCAGTGGCAGTGGGCACACAGTTCAGGGGACAGAGGCACAGGATAGTAGGGAAGCTTGGAGGACTGCTGTGCGACAGGGGGAGGACAGGCCCAGTGAACCCACTCTCCACGAGGCACTCTCAAACATAATGGGAGCATACCACCATTCTCAGGAGACCATGGGCACGGTACTGGCCAAGTTTCAGGAGACCCACCGGCTGCAGGAGGGACAATACCTGGGGATCAGGGAGGACTTGAAGTCCATTAACACCACCCTGGTCACCATTGCAGTGGTGCTGGCAGACATGGCCAACACCATGAGGGAGACAATGGCATACCACCGGGCCCCTGACACCAGCCCAAACGATGAACAGCCTTCCACATCCGCCGGCGCTAGTGGACAGGAGATCCTGCCACAGGACCAACAGGCCACCAGCACCCCACCCATGCAGAAGGAGAACCACCCCGCAAACGGTCCCTGCAATCCAGACAGAAGACAGAGAACATTGCCAAGACCCCCACCAGGAAATAAGATTCTCCTGATTGTCACCCTTGTGTCCCACTATGTCACCCTGTCCACCTTGAACTGCCATTGCTCCACTTCCTATGCCCCATTGGACAATGCACCTGTGATACCAAGAGACTGGACTCTATCCACCATCACCCGAGCCCCTTCCACATACCCCTATATGCATTAGCCCATAAATAAACACCCTTGAATCACAAAACTATCTGGAGTCAGTCTGTACTTTCACAAATGTATAATTACAACTTCTTCGACAATTATCAATGTTAATGTTCATTTGCACATAACAATGTATGACAGTTGTTGGGCAGCAGTAGATGTAGCAGAAGGCAGAATGAGGTACCCAGAACTGGGAAATGGAAAGCCAAAATGAACTGTCAGGGTCCATACACAGAGGTTAAGAGGCTGACTTATACAATGTCCTACAGTAGTCAGATATGAGATGAGCAATGCCAGTCTCTTACCTCTGTCTCACTGGAAGTACTGCATGATGATGTTGTTTTGGTTGTCAATATGTTCTTCCTCTGCCTCCTCTTCCTCACTGTCCACAGGCTCCACAGCTGCCACAATACCATCATCAGGCCCATCCTCCTGCAGAAAAGGCACCTGGCGTCGCAAAACCAGGTTGTGCAACATGCAGCACGCCACGATTATCTGGCACACCTTCTTTGGTGAGTAGTATAGGGAGCCACCTGTTAGATGGAGGCACCAGAATCTGGCCTTCAGGAGGCCGAAAGTCTGCTTAATAATACGCCTAGTTCACCCATGTGCCTCATTTTAGCATTCCTCTCCCCTTGTCCTGGCATTCCTCTCTGGGGTCAGTAGCCATGAGAGGCTGGGGTAACCAGAGTCACCTGCAAATGTCGAGGGAAATCTGTTAGACACACACTAACCCTTAGGGACTACCCCATACCCAGACACCTATTCATACTGTGTGGGGACTTTGGGCTCAGCTATTAGCCATGCACGGTGCCTCCGGAATTGGCCCATCACATAAGGGATGCTGATATTCCTCAAAATGTAAGTGTCATGCACAGAGCCAGGATACTTGGCATTCACATGGGAGATGTACTGGTCCGCCAAACACACCATCTGCACATTCATAGAATGGTAGCTTTTTCAATTTCTGTACACCTGTTCATTTCTGCGGGGGGAACAAATGCCACATGTGTACCATCAATGGCACCAATTATGTTGAGGATATGTCCCAGGGCATAGAAGTCAGCTTCCACTGGGGGCAAATCCTCCACCTGGGGGAATACAATGTAGCTGCGCATGTGTTTCAGCAGGGCAGACAACACTCTGGTCAACACATTGGAGAACATTGGCTGAGACATCCCTGATGTAATGGCCACTGTAGTTTGAAAGGAGCCACTTTCCAGGAAATGGAGCACTGACAGGACCTGCACTAGAGGCGGTATTCCAGTGGGATGGCAGATAGCTGACATCAGGTCTGGCTCCAATTGGGCACACAGTTCTTGGATTGCGGCACAATCAAGTCTGTAGGTGATAATGATGTGTCTGTCTGCCATTGAGAATGGTGAGCAGAGGATCATGTACCGCATAGGTTGCACAAGTGTTTTTGCTGTAATGTGAGTAAATCTATGCGTGGCGTTGACTGTCTGTATTTCTGCCCAAATGTGCTGTGATGCAGTTAGGTGCCATGCCATGTGCCACCCTGAAATGGCGGCTGCATAACCTGTAAGGAGGGACAAGGGGAAATTAGGTAACTGCGCTGGCGTTGTGCAGCGTCGCGGTAGATGGTCGAAGACTGCCGCGCAATTCAGCATTAGTTATCATTGGGGCCCATGGGTTCCAGGAGCCAATGACGTTGTACGCCGGAGGTGACTGTACGCGCCGTTGTGGACGTGACCGCCATTTTCTATCTGTTCACTCACTTGATACCTAACCTTCAACAGGAGAGGACCTACACTGCAAGTGCTGATGAGACCTGTGTCTCGACTTGACAAAGGCTCGAGTGTCTGGGGAAAGGGCCCCTCCCTTCACTTCGGAGGAGTTGGAGAGACTAGTGGATGGGGTCCTCCCCCAGTACACACTACTCTACGGTCCTCCAGACAAACAGGTGAGAACACTGTGAGCATGATGCGTGGGCCATGAATGTATTGAGTGGTGTGGATAGAAGATACATGTGGGGGTGGGAGCTGAGGCCTGCATGTGAGGATGGTGAGTGTATGTGTGTCAGGACATGAGAGGGAAATGGTGGGCAATGGTTATGACGAACCAGAGGGGGGAGTAATTTCCTTTCATCCTATACCTTTCCTCTAGGTCAGCGCCCACCAGAAGATGGGTATTTGGCGTGCCATTGCCAAGGAAGTGCAGACCCTGGGGGTCTATCATAGACGGAGCACCCACTGCCTCAAGAGGTGGGAGGCCGCTGGAGCAAGAAGATGGCGGAGGCCCAGCTGGGGATGGCCTCCTAACTTGGAAGGGGTGCCTGTCGCACCATGACCCCACTGATGTTCCGGATCCTGGCGGTGGCACATCCGGAGTTGGATGGGCACTTGAGGGCATCACAGCAGCCACAAGGGGGTGAGTACAGTCTCATTCAGCTGACTCCGCGCATTTTATGAGGTGTCTGGGTGGGGATGTGGGCTGTGGGTTCCCCTAGGCCAGGGCGAACTTGGTAGGGTTGGTCCCTTGTTTGGCAGTCTCTGTGGCACTCCAACCCCAATAATGGTAGTAGGCATCTACAACTAGTCAGCCTCATCTGGGTTCCAGGTGTGGAGCAAATGGTGTTAGGCATAGTCCCCCGGGGGCAGGTGATTTTCCTATTAACTGCTAGTGCATGGCCTAGTGCATAGGGATTCTCCCTGTGTGTTGTGTCCGCCAATGGTAGTGGTGTTGCTGGCATTGACCATGTGTCTCCTCTGTCTTTCCCTCCCTTCTTGTTTTGTCACCCTGTCCTTGTGTGCATTAGCATCATCTGGCCGAGGAGCAGAGGCACCGGAGACGGATGGAGCTGCATCCCACATGGCCCAGGAGGGTGAATCCACCGACAGGGAGGGCACCAGTGGGACAGAGGGCGAGGGGAGCTCCACAACGGGGACAGGAGGGGACACCAGCGACAGCGACTCCTCCTCTGATAGGAGCTCCCCTGCAGTGGCGGGCACCTCTGTGCCCACCGCAACAACAGGTACAGCCGCCACCCCCCCTACCAGCACCACCCTCCCAGTAGTCCCTCAGCATGTTTCCCGTGCCCGCTCACCCAGGAGGGTGGGCATCTCCTTTGCCCCAGGCACCTCAGGCCCTGTCCCAGTCAGCCCTCCTGCCCTCAGTGAGGAAGCTATTGACCTCCTGAGATCCCTCACTGTTGGGCAGTCAACCATTTTGAATTTCATCCAGGCTGTCGAGAGGCATTTGTAGCAAACAAGTGTATACCTGGAGGGCATTCATTCTGGCATGGCGGCCCAACAGAGAGCATTTCAGGCTCTGGCCTCAGCACTGATGGCAGCCATTGTCCCTGTGTCCAGCCTCTCCCCTCCCAATTCCACTACCCAGACCCAATCCCTTCTACCTCAGCTTATTCCAAGCACACCATCAGACCAGCATGCACACACATCAACACACAAAAGTGGCTCAGGCAAACATAAGCACCACACATTCTACAGGCACTCACACAAGCACCATACCCATGCAGACACACCAACATCCACTGCCTCCACTGTGTCCCCCTCCTCCACGTCCTCCACCTCCCTCCCTGTCTTGTGTCCACTCACACCTGCATGCACTACATTCTCAGCCACTACCTCCATCACCAGCACGCCCATCACTACACACCGCTCACGTGCAATCAACCCCCCAACTACCATTCACACGTCCCCTCTGTCCTCTCCCAATGTGTCTGTGAGCCCTCCTCCCAAAGTACACAAACGCTGGCACACAACCCCTCAACAGCCATCCACCTCACAACAGCTTCCAACCCATGCACCTTCACCCAATCTCAGCAGACGAACACCTCCTACAGCCACTACCTCTTCCTCCACTCCCAACCCCCCTTCATCTTCCCGCCCCAGTGTGTCCAAAAAAAGTTACCTAGCTAAACTGGAGCTCTTCCCTACACCTCCCCCCGTCCTTCTCCTAGCGCCAGGATGTCTAGATCCCAGCCCAGCACCTCAGCCACCAAATCTGCATCTGCTGTGGTCCCTGCTACTCCAGTGCGGTCAAAGGGGGCACCCATCAGAGCTGCCAGTGTGCCACCGACGGAAAAGAAGGACCACTCTATTCCATCACCTGTAAAGCTCAAAAAGGGACCGGCTTCAAGCAGGGAACAGTCACACCACCCACCCAGGAAGGACTCACACAAACACAGAGTGGACAGTGCCAAGGTCCCTGCAACGGCTGACAAGATTGGGAAGGGCCACAAGCCAAAGAGCACATCACCTCTGGGCACGATGTCACCTGGGGAGGGGCTGGTGACCACCAAATCATCAGGGATGGCAGCCATATGGACCCCAGTCACCACCGCCGCTCCGACTGGCACCTGCACGCCACCTGCACCACCACCTGCTCCGCCACCTGCACCGCTGCTGCCACAACGTCAGTCTGCAGCATCCTCCCCAAGGATCAGCCATCCGAGGCTGCCGGAGACGGTATGGTGTCTCCATCCACCCCAACACTCACTTGCACCACAGCTTGCACTGGCAGCATCTCCGCCGCAGCCACCACTGCCTGCACCACCATCAGCACCGCCACGTGCTCAGCGGATGCCACTCTGTCGGATGTCAGCCCTATCCCCAGTGTGCAGCCGTCAGAGTCTGCAGGTGACGTCCTGGACACGCCACTTGAGACACCACCTCCAGCACTGACACGAACCAGCAATTGTCAGCCTAAGTCGCCGCAGGATGGAGTGTGGGTCTGCCTCCATGGAGTATCATGCTACCTGTTCTGGGTACATTGCGTGGCTGTGACACACAGGTGAGACGAAGTCAACATGCCACACGCCAGGAGCAGCATCACTTGGCACAACTCCCCCTCCAGACCCAGTGGAGAAAAGCATCCACTAACACAGTCCTTGGCAGAATGAAGCACTCTGGGCACAAAGCCCCCTCCAGAACCAGTGGAGAAAAGCATCCAGTGGAAGACACCACCCACTTGAGAGACTGTGACTTTGCACTCCCCAGGACCAAGCAGTGGGCAGTGCACCCACTTGAGAGACTGTGGCTTTGCACTCCCCAGGACCAAGCAGTGGGCAGTGCACCCACTTGAGAGACTGTGGCTTTGCACTCCCCAGGACTAGGCAGTGGGCATGGAGCCCCCTCAAGGAGCAGTGACGTTGTACCATCATCCGGCTGAGGTGCCCCCTCCCCTTCCCCCTAAGGTGCCTGTTTTTTTTTTCCTACCTGATGCACCTGCAGTGTTCTCTCCGTTTTCAGGCAGGTTTCATGTGTGGGCTTCGCCCATGCTTTTTGGGACCACTGGTCCATGGACATTTCATGGGACAGTGTACGGACTTGTGTACTTGCTGTAAATATTTGTGTATACTGATTATTTACTGTTCTCCTGGGCTATCTGATTGTTCGAATAGTACACTAGTTAAACTCATTTTGTTTGGTCCTTGCGTTCTTCCAGGGGGTGACGGTGGTCATCACCGCCGCCGTTCGTACTCCTAGTAGATGAGAAGATACACAAACATTGGTAACACCTGTAGTTCAGGCTCCATGGCATCCTGGTTCCTCGTTGAGTGTCAAGTGGTGAGTGGTTTCCCTTCCAAAGACTGTTTCCGCCTTGCTTTTGATGGCATTGGTACCACTCCGGAAAAGCTGGTGGAATGGTGCCTTGTAATAGTGTGGGCGGTACATGTGTTCCGCCTGTCTGTTGGCGGTTACCGCCGAGGTGTTTGTTGCCGCCGCCGTCGCGGTCGGAGTGTTAAAGTGGCTGTCTGTGTTGGCGGTTTCCGCCATGGTCGTGATTCAATTTTTTTGACCGCCGGCTGTTAGCGGTATCACCGCCACTTTAACACTGACCGCCAGGGTTGTAATGAGGACCAGAGTCTTTGCTTCGACTGCTACTATGGTATGCTAGTCCACCCCATTTGTCCTCAATAAACTCATGTGTGGAGTGTACAGTGGGAGGATTGGCCTCCTCGATATCAAAAAATAATACTGGGCCTCACAGCTCCCAGTGGTCAACCCCAGGTATTTGCCTCCTGGGACGAACCATGGCTCTGATTGGAATGATTCTCATGGGGTAGTGCAGGCTATCCCTGACCATGCATTTGCCACAGACTCAAACGGTGGCACAGGGATAAAGGGTGGCGATGTTCTTCTTGGGATGGAAGGGGATACTGTCTTAAATGACACCACTCTGGTCTAGTTACACACTGAAAGAGGTGGGGGATCTGAAGGGTTTTACCAAATGGAACCTGATTGGTATTTCTACCCTGGGAGATGTTTGGAAAGGGGACTCCATGCTCACCCTAGCTGAGATGCAAGATGAATATCATTTAGCACTTAGGGAAAACCTACAAACACATACAACTATGACATGCACTCCTTCACATATTCCTAAGCCCTCCACAATTGCAGAGTCCTCTCCTTTGGATTCACAGAACTGCTAAAAAAAAGTTACTCTCCCTAATATACACTAAGGGGCATATTTATACTCCGTTTGCGCCGAATTTGCGTCATTTTTTTTTACGCAAATTCGACGCAAAACTAACTCCATATTTATACTTTGGCGTTAGACGCGTCTAGCGCCAAAGTTCATGGAGTTAGCGTCATTTTTTGGCGTGAACACCTTCCTTGCGTTAATGAGATGCAAGGTAGGCGTTCCCGTCTTAAAAAATTACTCCCAGGCATGTGCGTGGTATTTCTACTCCCGGGCAAAAATGACGCCCGGGAGTGGGCGGGGCAAAAAAAACCGCATTTGCGCCTCTTTTTAACGTCTGGGTCAGGGCAGGCGTTAAGGGACCTGTGGGCTCAGAATGAGCCCAGAGGTGCCCTCCCCTGCCCCCAGGGACACCCCCTGCCACCCTTGCTCACCCCAGGAGGACACCCAAGGATGGAGGGACCCATCCCAGGGAAGAAAAGGTAAGTTGTGGTAAGTATTTTTAAAAAAAAGTTTTTGTGGCATAGGGGGGCCTGATTTGTGCCCCCCTACATGCCACTATGCCCAATGACCATGCCCAGGGGACAGAAGTCCCCTGGGCATGGCCATTGGGCAAGGGGGCATGACTCCTGTCTTTGCTAAGACAGGAGTCATGTTAATGGCGTCTGGGCGCCAAAACAAATGGCGCAAATCGGGTTAAGACGATTTTTTTGCCTCAGCCTGACTTGCCCCATTTTTGGACGCCCAAACGCCATTTTTCCCTACGCCGGCGCTGCCTGGTGTACGTGGTTTTTTTTCACGCACACCAGGCAGCGCCGGTCGGCTAACGCCGGCTAACGCCATTCAATAAATACGCCGCCCGCATGGCGCTTCAGAATGGCGTTAGCCGGCGCTAATTTTTTTGGCGCAAAACTGCATTAGCGCAGTTTTGCGCCAAAAAGTATAAATATGGCCCTGTATATTTAGACAGAAGATACCCCAAAAAATGGAGAAAGGTCTGCTCCCTATGGCAATCATATAGAGGGCTAGGAGAGGAGAGTTTCGAAAGACCCATAATTTAGGATGACACATTTTCCTAATCTACTTACCATGAGGAATTTACCAGAACTGCAATTGTGTTCGTGCAATTTACTTGTTTCCCTATGTAATATTGACTTGAATAGCTTGGGTGTATCCCACTAGGGGCCACCCCTGGTGCTTCATTGTCTATTGTTTGTATGACTTATAAAATGAATAAAAAGATTTATAAAAAAAAAGATAAAGGCAAATTAAAAAATGTTTTTCTCTATGGAAACTAAGGGCCTGATTGTGAGTTTGGTGGTCGCACTGCTGTACTGCGGCAGCAACGGTCCTAAGAAAACCACTGAGCCGGTGGTCTCCCACAAGTCATATTACGATGTATGCAGCCTAATCCGCCAACCTCTTCAACGGAGTGGTGACCACCAGCGGCTCGGTGGGCTGCAGTGTTGGCGGTTCATACTCCATCAGTCATGGCCGTGGCTAACTGCCGAGCCAATTATCAAAACACAGTTGAATCAGTGGTCCCCTTGCAGCTGTAGGCAGTCATGGCAGGATCTCAGCAAAGCACCAGAACCGTGTCAGTTGGATGGGTTCAAAAACAGCTCAGCTGACATCCTTTGTCCAAGTGGACACACTTGCTAATCACACTATAGAACAAACCCCAGCGCAGACCATGATCCACTGCAGCACAGCAAGACAGAGACCATTTTCTGAGGCAGAATTAACAATCATGGTGGATGAAATCATAAGAGTAGAGCCACAACTTCTTGGAGCCAAGTCCAACATACTCCTCTCAGTAGGAAAATGGAAATGTGGCAAAAGACAGTCAACAGAGTGAATGCTATAGGCACCCCTTCGCGCACAAAGGATTAAATTAGGAAGATGTGAAATGATCTGAGGGGGAACACCTGGAGGCCCAGAAGACCGGTGGTGGTCCTCCCCTTGCCCCATTACAGCTCTTAACCTGGGAAGAAAAGGTCTTGGCCATCCTGAGGGTGTGACAGGAATAGCTGGGACGGTGGAGTCTGATAAGCTACACCTCAATACCTTTCACAACACTTCAAATTCTGTATGCTCCCAGCTCAGCTTTTGCCACAATATTGTATGTCTACTTTCCTAACATGCAATACCCAAATTATCAGAGACTTTTGATTGTCAATGTGTATTGCTGTATATAAGATCACGTGTATCAATCTCTATTACATGCCACATGTTGGAATGGAGTCCGTAAGTGTGTTAGTAGTAAAATATCATCCCAAGACTGATGGTATGTGTCAATACGTAAATGTATGGTCCAGTGTAACTGCAGTTTGGCAACTAGTATATAAGACTAACCATTTGTCAAAAGCTGGGAAGAAGAGAGTGACATGACTATAACTACCATGAGGCCCTGTTTCTGTAACTCAAAACAGGCTATTGTGCCCTTGCCCATTTTCATTTGTTTGCCATGTCACTAATGATATTCACCTATCATGGAGCTTACTATTTGTCTAGCACTGGGAGTTAGGATGTGACGTGACTACAACTATCATGAAGCCCTGTTTCTGTAACTCAAAAAATGAGGTCATTGTGCTCTTGCTCATTTTCACTTGTTTGCCATGTTACATCTGATGTTCACCTATCATGGAGTTTACCATTTGTACAGTGTTGAGAATTAGAAAGTGACATGACTATAACTACCATGAAGGCCTGTTTCTGTATCTCAAAACAAGAGGCTATTGTACTGTTGCCCATTTTCACGTGTTTGCTATGTCATAGCTGATGTTTACTTCTCATGGACTGAGTAACCTACATGTAACGCTCTACTCAGAGACACATCTGCTTCTTAGCTTGATGTTGTCCTCGTCTCCTCAAATGAAACTATTGATGACATGAATAATACCTTACCAAGTGTGGTTATTAATTATGTTTAAGGCATTAAGCTGCTTCAGCCAATTGAAAGTGGCCCATTAACCTTGCACTGCTCAAATGAAAACTAATGCTACATATACAACCCCATTGTGTGCTTGTCTACATCACACATAACCAGGCCTTGTAATGCTCAAATGCACATGTTTCTTCTCCACTGTGTTGACTTAAATGTTTGTTAGATGTCATGTTCATTTTTTTATTACAAAATGGAACTCATCAGCACATCTAATGAGCTGCTCACAATTCTAGTACGTTTTCATCCTCTACAAATGTCTTGTTAACAAGTTCAATACCATGGAAATATATCACATTAGGAAACCCTACCTATTAAGATTTTCCTAACTCTCTGATTACTGTGACACAAAACATTTGGATGTGGATAGCACACTTTCACCAATAACAATGTTCTTTATTTCACAGCAGGTTGATCTGGAACAGCACCTGGGCAGAGATTGTCCACCAAACTGACTCCCTCTCCACCCCTCCTCCCTCCTCCAGTGAAGCAGCCCTCAATGATGACAACACTTCTGGACATGTGGATGTGGATGACAGACCTGGCATATCTAGTCAGCCTGGGCAAACAGCAACAGTGAGTCTCACTGTACTCACACCAACACCTCCTACCCCAGCTGTAACTAAATCTCAGCCAACACCAGTCCCCCAACCTGCATACCAAGCACAATTATTCCAATCTTGTGCCTCCCAGTCCTGGATCCTGAAGTACAAATCACCAGCCATGACACAGAGGGACCAAGACCCAGTTGGAAAGGGCACCATGGTCAAAAGGCCAAGTGTCATGGAGGTAGGGTCGGTGGGAGGGTTACTGTGGGATGGCAGAGTGAGGCAACTGGGGCCCCTTACAACCAGGACACCATCAGCCAAGTTTTGGGTGTGTATCAGGAGCCCCACAGCGTGATTGGCCAGGTACTTACTGAGCTCCTGGAAATGAAGCCGCTGCAGAGGGACATGTACCAATAGATGGATGCCCATAACTCCAACATGGGCTTCCTAAAAGGGGTGCTGATGGACCTCCATACAAACCCGAGCAGGGCTTTTCAATCTACCTCTTCCTGTAATGAATTTACATCAAGGTCATCTAAGAATTCTCATAATGTTTCTCCTTGCAGCATTCTCTAATCATTCCAGCTTATCCTGCATTTCTTGCTCATTAACCTTAAGCTGACAAATTTCCTGGTTATTCTTCCTCAAATCTTCTTTCAGAGCTCCCACCAACTCTTCCAGCACCTGAGTTCTCTTAGCCAGCAAATCATTTTTTTCCCAATATATCACAGGCCTCTCTAATGTTTACTTGATTGGCTTCAGATACCGCAAAACCTTGTGTCTCTTACCTCTTGCTGAATGCGAGGCTTCCGATTCCTGTTGCTGCAGTCGTGGAGACTAACATACAGAGCCTCCTCTCGCCACCAGCCCCGCGGCTCCTTCTGCCTTGAACAGCACTCTGCTTGTGCTGCCTCAGCTTCCTCGGAGAGGAATTAACATGATAGCCAAGAAGCTCCAGGACAGTACAAGTTCAGTCCACGTCACCCCGAGGCCTACTGCTAGTGAAGGAGAAAATTTTGTTAAAAGCTCTAAAACTAAAATCACCAAAAGGAAAGGACTTCTCTGTTGAAGTAAGGTCGGATCTCGCTAGAAGTACTCTCAATAAACAGTGGGAACTAGGAAAACGCTTAGAGGATTTCAAGGAACTAGGCATTTCACCTCAACTTGAATATCCAGCCTTCTTGGGTGTGATGTACAACAACAAAATGTATAATGTGAGGGATCAAAAAACAGCAGATAAGCTGTTAGAAACCATTCAGAATGGAAATTGATAGGTTTGAAGATTCTGTTTACCCTTTTCTTGCCGGGCACCCCATTGGCGCTCTAAGTTCTGGGCATATCATTCAGTCCACGGGGAGGCAGGGATGGGTTCTCCACGGGTGGGGAATGGGGGGCCACAAGAGGGACTAGGTGGGGAGCACAGAGTGGGGAGCATTAGGGAGAAAAAGAAAAAAGTCCTCATTCACCTTATATATAATAAATGGTATAGCTATTTGGAAATAAATGTGAAAGATGGTATGAACCAGAGGGGACACAGTAGTCTGTTTCAAATTATGACATGGAATGTGAATGGGTTGATAACTAGGGGAAGAAGAAGTAGAATTTTACAGTACCCGAAGGATTCCTTTGCGCATATTATAATCTTTCAGGAAACATATCTGACTTGAAGGGAATGTACAAAATTATTTATGTCACAAAAGTGTGTTCAATCTTTTATTTGTACGGACCATAAGATTAATACCAAGGGTGTGGCTATTGTGATCAAGCAACAGATTAAAGCAGCAGTGCTGGGTGTAACTTCTAATTATTCAGGTCGATGGATCATAGTTAAGCTCCAAGTATACAATACTGTATTCCCAGTAGTGGGGTCCCATATTGTGATGATCCTGACCTGATGAGAAGGATGTTTTCCTGCCTCTTAGATTTTTCAAATTGGGTTATAATAGCAGGGGAGTTTAATGTGCTTATGGTTAACAATCTTGACAGGTCATATAGAGCTAGGCAAACAGCAATGCCAAAATCACAATCTTACCTTAAGATGAGGTTGAAGGAATTTGGATTCTGCGATCTTTGGAGATTGCGAGCAGGGTGCAGCAGGATTTTCATTCAGAAATAAAAAAAATAGTCATGCTTCCCAGATAGATTATTTTCTTATAGACCACGTATTCGTGGAGGCGGTTGATAAGATAGTTTATATGGCAGCACACTTTTCAGATCACTCAGCAGTGGTATTGACAATGAAATTAGACATAACAAATGAGGTGAGAAGGTCGACATTAGATCGATCTTTGTTGCCGGAGAATGAAGTGGTGACACAATTACGCATAGAGACAGAAGAGTTTTTTTTTCATTATTTTAGGATCAACCCCAATGTGTGGTTTGGGACGTGTATAAAGCTTTTATAAGGGGTAAAATAACAAGCATTACAAGTTTTAGAAACAAGAAGTATAGGACGAACATAAGCACTCTAGAAGCAGAAATGGCAGAATGTGAGCACTCAATAAAAGATGGGGCAGATCCTTTAGGTAAGCTGGAGGGAACGATGAGACAACTGAGAACACTATTGGAGGAAGTATTGCAGATGAGATTAAGAAAAATATGGGAAGCAAGAAAAATAACCCATTTTGAATATGAGGAGAGCGCAGGAAAACTGCTTGCATGGAAAGATAGAACAGAACAAACCAAAATACTATCAGAGAGATCTGTTGTGTGCAAATGGGAGAGAGATGGACAAGTAGTGCCGATATGAGGAAGGCCTTTCAAGACTTCTTTTCAGAGCTTTATAAGAAAGATAAGATGGTAATGAGGGAAGAGGTGAGGAATTGGATGAGTATAGACTTTCTACCCAGATTACCAGCTAAAGAGCAGATGGACATGAACAAAAAATATCACAGGGATAAAGCAGGGCAGCACTTAAAGTAGGTAAGGAAGGCAAAACTGCTGGGCTGGATAGCATCCCGGTAGAGTTGTACAAGGCATTAGGGGAATCTATAGTGCCAATTATGTCAGCTCTGTTTCGAGAGATCTTTGAGAAGGGGCTGGCATTACCAGAATCTTGGAATGACTCTATAATTACTTTGGTTTTGAAGCCAGGAAAGGTTCACCAAGATGTGAGTCATATAGACCGATATCTGTTTTGAACAGCGATTACAAGATTTTTGCTAAAGTGCTGGCAGATAGAATGAATGGGGTGATGGAAGGACTTCTGCATAAGGATCAGAAAGGCTTCACTAAAGGTAGGCGCCTCCATGAGCTAACGTCCAATTTAATAGAGACCATTGACTTGGCAACAACATATGGTTCCCCTCTCACAGTAATTAAGCTAGACGCCATGAAGGCCCTTGATAGAGTTAACTTGGCCTATCTAATCTCAGTTTTAAATGATTATGGATTTGGGGAAACCTTCTGTAGGATGATGGGTCAGCTCTACCAAGCCCCTTCAGGTATGGTACTGGTTATTGGGAGTCTAACGTTCTCCTTTAAAATAGCCAGAGGTTCGAGGGAGGGTTGCCTGCTCTCTCCAATACTATTTAATCTGTATATTGAGCCTTTGGCCAGGAGAATAAGACAGGTCCAAAGGATTTCTCCTTTTCTATGCTGTGGATGGGAGAAAAAGGTCTCACTGTACGCAGATGATCTGCTGTTATACACTTCAGACTTACAAACAACCCTTCTGTCAGTTTTGGCTATTGCTGCTGATTTTGGGAAAGTGTCAGGCTATCATGTCAAAGCAGAGAAGACAGAAATAATGGTGTGGAATCAGAAGAGGGAGAGTTTGTTAATTAAAACCGAAATGAGATATTTGGGCTTAAAGATTGCACAAGACATTGGGCAGATACCGGTGGTCAACCTTAGAAAAGCCAGGATGGACTGCAACAACCTGATGTGAGGTTGGATGCACCTGCCCTTGTCAATTCTAGGAGGGGTGAGCCCCGTAAAGATGGTGATTCTGCCCAAGGTTAGTTTTTTGTTTAATACAATCCCATTGCAAATGGACGAGAAGCTGCTAGCAAAAATCCAGCAGGATATTAATTCATTTATATGGACACAGAAAGGGGCTAGAATATCATGGAAGAAGTGGCGTAGAAGAAGGGAGAAGGGGGTTTTGCGTTACCAGATCTCCAATATTATGCTTGGGACTTCCAACTTAAGAAGGCAAGGATGTTATTCTCCTCTCATGATATGACAGATCTCAGATGTATGTTTAAGGCTATGTTAGGGGGAGGGAAGGGGCAGCAAACCATTTTCTGTTTAAGTTTGGTGAACCCAAATATTTTAAAAATCTAAAACTAAAAATGCTGAAAAATATGGCAAAGATCTGGTACAGCATAAGGCGAGGAACCAAGGTAGAATACTACAGTTATTGGGCACCCCATTGGGACTCGCCAGGTACGCCAGAGTGTCTTGAGGACTTATTGGTTATTCCAATTAAGAATGCGGGCTTCAAATACTGGAGAGATTTATTTAGAGAAGGTAGTTCACTCCTGTGGGATGAAATTTCGGTAGAGACTGGTGGGAAATTGTCAAGACGAAAGTACCTGCAGCTGAAAGGTTGGGCACAGAGGAGCCGAGTGAGCATAGGCTTGAAGAATCAGCTGGAGGAGAAGATAATGGGAAGACTAACCCCCCCCCCAAAAAAAAAGTGGCCACTTGATATTGGGAATGGTAGATCTGGTGGACAGGGAGTTTAAGTTGGCAGAAAATCTGTGGGGAAATTCTTTACTAGGTGTGCAAACTGTGAAAAATGAGGAAAGGAGGAGTGGTCAAATGCAAAAAAGTGTGGCTTTGAAAAGGCTACAGATGTACATATGTTCATGGAATGCCCCGCAATACACTCCTTCTAGGAAGAAGTGATGAAAATGATTTTGGATGTTATGGGGGTCTAGTAGTCTTTGGAATCATGGAGATGGTTGGAGAATTGAGGAGTGATATGCAGAAGCTGCTCTTCTATGCTATACTGCTGGCTAGGAGAGAGATATGTAGGAAATATACCTCCTTCATACATAGATTGGCTGGCTGAGTTTGACTATGCTTCAAGAATGGACACTGCAAAAGTGATCACTAAGGCTAAGAGATTTTGGCTGCCTTTTGTACATTGGTTGAGGAAGCACAAAACATTAGTCTAAGCTGATGTCTTGTCCAATGATTACACTCTTCCAACGTTCTGGCAGCTGGGTTGCCTGGTTGGTACATCAGCTCCCCAACTGAGGTGTGGTGCGAGAGAAGAATGGTCCCCTGGTAAAGGTCTGAATCTGAAAGAGGGTATAAAGCAAGCTGTCTCGAAGAAGACTTGGAGCCTAAGGTGAAAGAGAAAAAAAAGCCCATCTACATCTATGGCAGCCATAGGAAGGGAGGCCCTGCAAGAGGAAGAAACACATTCAGACACCCCTGACTCTGCAGCAGCAGCCCCTCCCCCACCCTCACAAGCAGGCACATCCATGTAAAAATCAAGGAGGTGCCGATGGCAAGGCACCCACCACTGCCAGCAAGAAAACGCAACCTTCATTTCCTCCATTGTGTGTCACACATTCACTCTGTGAACTAATTCTGGACACTTTTCCATTTCTGATGGGAAGAGTGATAATTTGACATCTACATTTATGGTTTCATTCACCATGATTGACTACTTCACTTTTCTTTTATGTTTGCTTTTGCAAGAAGTATGTCTTCACCTTTACCACTTTAATAAATTCTCAGGTCACAAACTTGTTGTCTACTGTAGTAAATTTCACATTTAGCAATGTAGATATGTAATACCATATGAACTATTCAATGACAAAACAAGCCACTTGTGCAAGCATGGATATGTTGCATGTACACAATGTTTAGCTCAGGATCACAACCATGTCACAGCAACACATATATACAAGTGTCTTGTCTCATTGTTCCAATCAGAGGCTGGCAAGTTGTCAGAAACATTGCATATCATACACAACTCAATTATATTGTGTAAGTGATCACATTTACAGGTACACATCTCAAGAACATGGAAGGAGGGGATATACCAGAAATTGCTTGTACAATAGGCCAAAAGGAAACAGGTCTTTGTCATCAGCTGGAACCATATTGCCCACCTCACAAAAGGAATCCTACATTATTTAAAGCAAGACTCAGACAGATGGCAGTACAACAGTTTCTGATCAGAGGGTCAGTACAATTCAGTGCTTATACATCTGGTGGTAGGTCACACACAAATGTCTGTGATATGCCACAAGGACTTTGGCCTACAATGATGAAACACATCAACAGCTATATACAGTTCACACAAAATGAGTAGTTAGCCAAAGTGAAAGGGAAACTAATATGATTTGGGCCCTCAACAACATATTGTCTTAGCACATGATGACACATATAATGCATTATAACCACCACATGTCAAGGAAGAAGTCCAATGAAGTCTCCTTAACTTCCATCATATCACTGTGCAAGCTGTCTCGGTATAGGTTGTGTACACCCAAAGTCAGTAACATACATTTCCAGTAACAATCCATGTCCACCTCCTATGTCCTAACAGCAACATATACCTGCTGACATCACACTGTGAAATGCCCAAATGAAGATGCCATGGTGAAGGTGCATAGAAACACCAAAACAAAGATATTAGCTATGAAATCATACATATGACACAATTGACATTGCAAACGTCTGGAGAACGCAGTAAATGACACAAATCTGACCTAAAAAAAAGCAGCATTAACAAAATGAGAATGTCTGAAAACCTTCCGCACCAAACACCCTTTGCCAGAATGTGCCAGATTTTCAGCTTCCTAACATTTTCAATACACATACTCCTCACAGCATCACAAGAGCTTATTGAATACTAAAAGTCATGATATCTTATAACATACTTACATTCATGAGAACAATATGTCGATGAGATCTTGATGCAAGTCAGCTCCTTCCTCTTCACCACCATCCTCACCATTTGTCATTTCAGGATCCTCACCCGGTGGCTCTTCAGGCTCCACATCCTCTACAATATAAGGGAAGTTTTGTTGCATGGTGATGTTATTGAGCATGAAGCAAGCTACTGTGAATTTGACACACCTTCGTGAGAAAGTAGGGGAGGGATTATCCAGTCTTGTCCAGACAGTGAAACCTGGCCTTCAGGATCCCAAAATCCCACTCCACTGACCACCGTGTTCTTCCACGGGCCTCATTGAAGCAGACTTCCCCTGGCATAGCTGCATTCCTTAGCGGTGTTAACAGCCAATGACAGCTGGGGTATGCTGAGTCTCCTGTTTTGTAATAAAACATGTGTGTTTCAATGAGTCACACACTTTCTGACTATAGTACTTGACATTGCACACACAAACGTAGGACAGATCTTACTTACCAACAAGTCAGGCCCTCTTCGGTTTTAGCTGACTCATCAACTGGTGTATGGTGCTGTTCTGAAATATGAAGGAATCACGGGCTGAACCTGGGAACCGGTCACAGAAGTTTGAAATATACAAATCTGGCAAGCAGACAACTGGCATGTTGATATAATGGAAGTGCTTTCGGTTTTGATAAACTTGTTCCCTGGCTTGGGGTGGTACGAATGCAATATGGGTGACATCAATGGCTCCAACCACATGTGGGAGGCAACCAAATCCATAGAAGTTAACCTTCCCATTGGCTAAATCCTCATGTCTGGGGAACATGATATAGCTGCCAATGTGTTTCATCATTGCTGAAAGCACTGAACATAGGTTTTGACATACCACCAGATATAGTCACCGTATATTGAAGGGATTCCGTGGCCAGAAAATGCAATACTGCCATTAGTCTCACAGTTGGTGGGATGCATGTTGAATCAGTGTCATGAGGCATGAGATCAGGCTCCAACTGATGACAAAAATCTAGTATTGTTTACCTATTTACACAAAAGTTCTTTATAACATCCCTTTATTCCATGGTCTGAAGGTCTGAAAATAGGCGGTACACTGGAGGTTGTCGTCTCCTCCCTCTCCTGGTCACAGTGTCCAGAGTAACATGTATGATGAGTAAGCCAAACGTCATTTGACAAAACATAACTGGCTCAATAAGCATTACACATTGTGTTCAAAACATGCATACAACATATATGTGCACAATATACACCTAAATGTTTCTCATGAGCACCTTAATATTGTAAAGTTTGCTTTGTTCGCCTAAAATACTGTCATCAGCAGTGTACAGTACACTGTGGTTATATGACATTTATGTCCAATAACACACTACACTGATGATTGTGTAAAAGATATAACAGATCAATGGAGTAATATATAGATAAACATGTTACAACACAATTGTAGTGGTGGTGATGCATTTAACTGTGACCAATACTGTAGTTTCAACCACTAAAATGGTAGATGCCTGACCTCATATATTGGACTTTTGGAACTTGCCGCGTGTGGCAGACGTTGACAGCACAGTGGACAGTTTTATCCATGGCAGACACAGCCATAGGCTAACATTGTTGAATGTGACAATTGCAGGCCAGTGGCTGTGCCTGTCTACACTGATTACCATATATGTGGCGTACATGTGCTCCATGGTTTGAAAAATAACTCATTTGCCTTCTGACATTACTGCTATCAACACCTCCTCCACTTTAGGTGTTGTCTATCACGTCTGGTAACAATCATGCCAGGCCAAGCAGATGAGAGGGCCCTTGCTGGAGAAACTGGTTGAAGAGGCCCTTCCCCTGTGCAGTCAGCTCCATGGCTCACCAGATGAACAGGTAACTATCTCATATACATATTTTACTCTGTTCAACACCATCCATTCCTTTCTCCCAGGCTACAATGTGCCTCTGAGTTCCAGAGTGATTTTTCGATTATTGTAATTACATTTTGTGGTCCATCCAGAGGATAAAAATGTAATGGATTGTGGAACCCTGTTTTTTGTATTTAAAATCACTATTGTGTATTGTGATGTGTGATAATTCCTAGATCCTTGTGTTGCATTCATTTAGCTATGTAAGTATACTTTTCAAGGCACCTATTATACATCTGATGATCAGATAATGCTAATTGAGAAAATAAATGTATTTGCATTATAGCATGGGCTGGACATGTATATTGTTAGAAGCAGTTGAGGAGGATGTTAGCTCTGTGTACAGTCCCACATATCACTCTGCTCAGATCAGGCCTTGCTAAATGGTTGTCTGAGAGCTAACTAACCCTCACTGACTCCTTCAGACTTCAAAACAACACTGAGTTCAAATATTGGATGGCCACAAGATATACTTTTATGTACTGAAGTGATGAAAATGTGATGTTCATGTGGGCTCAGTAGTTTCAGCCTGCAGAGAGCAAGGCCTGACAAAGGGTTTTGCCCATTACGGGATATGATGCAGGCTGGGGCAGAGTTATTGTGGCAATAAAACTAATAAACAGGGCAATCACCCTGTAGACCTGCAGATCTTTGTATGTTCCCAAAATGAGTCTTCTGAACCAATAGTAGCCCTGAATGCTTTTACATAGGCTACATTTGGAATGGTGACTGAGGTAACACCTTGACTTGGTACATCTTTCCATTGACCCACATTGTCAATGTGTGCCATTTACTAATGGCAGGCCCCTTATTCCCACACCTCTGTTGTCACTTTTCCATGAGTCATGTTTGCAATGTACAGTCCCATTGCGCAAGTGACAAATTTACATGCAGATAGGTGGTTAATTCTCGAGAGATCATTATATGTGAATCACTAGCTTTGTTTCATTCAACCAATCAAACAAATATACCATGGTGTGTTGTATGTCATCGCTGTAACAGTGCCACATAAGGTAAACGGTGTGTCTTGCAATGCAAGAACATGCCACACAAACTCAATTAGGTAGTTCACATGTCCACACATCCCCAGAGAGGAAGCTCTCAGTGACACATATGCCAGCCTTTTTATTGTGACCTAAGTCTTAGGATGTAATCTGCACTATGGTACTTGCCTGTATAGATCATGTGCAACAAGTCAATGAGTCTGGCTGTAAAGTCATTCAAAGGTAGTTTACCCTTCAGAAGGTCAGAATGATGTGTTGTGTTTCATAATAATTCACATTACAGTACACATGGGTTGGCCCTGGGCTACATGATGTTAGTGAGTTGGCTTAGACAAGGTGGGTCATGGTCAGGGCCAGATCATATATTGGGATGTAAGAGAGCAAGAGAGAGATTGTTATTGCAACGGTGTCTCCATACAAAGACTACAAAGAGTCAGACTAGCAAGATGTTTGATATGAATTTTAGAGTTATGTCTGGATGCAGAGCAGAGCAGAGTGTCTTCTGTCCTAATGGTCAAAGTCTTGTAATAATGCTCAGTATACTCACATTTCAAATCCTTGTACTGCTTGCCAATGTGATAATTTATTTACTAGTGTTTTGACTTAAATCTTCGTAGTGATAGAACATCACATTTCTTTTCTATCACATGCATTGTTTGAATGTCATAGGTATGTCTGGAGTCACAGTAAGGAGTCACCTATGGCCTAATTGTTAAAGTGAGAGACCCTCATACTGAAAGTTAAAGGTTTCTGTGGTCATTTCTATTCTTTTATTTCTTTTAAACTTTAAATGTTTAAGGTTCATATTGAAAGCTGAACTCACTTGCTTTAATTGACAAATACACTTTTCTTTTTAATTTGTCCTAAAATATCTCATTCGATGAATATCATTCATCAAAGCCTAAAAAACTTCTCTCCCTCAAGTTTTCTCTGACAATCTCTTAATTTCTCTCCCTCGCTCTATCTCTCACTTTCTGTCTGTCTCTTTCTCGCTCGTCCTTCCCATTAAGGATGGAGAAGAGAGAGGGGGGGATTATTGCAATGATCTCTCCATGCTATGACTTCAAATAGTTAGAGTAGTAAGATGTTTGGTACAAATGTTATAGTTACATTTGGAGGGAGACTACAGAGTCACTTCTGGCCTAATGGTCAAGGTCTTGTGCAATCCCTCAGTAAGCTGACAGTTCAAAACCTAACTTGCCAGTGT
The DNA here is from genome assembly GCF_031143425.1 of Pleurodeles waltl. Taxonomy (NCBI): domain Eukaryota; kingdom Metazoa; phylum Chordata; class Amphibia; order Caudata; family Salamandridae; genus Pleurodeles; species Pleurodeles waltl. The sequence continues at coordinate 328,902,785 of NC_090437.1, forward strand.
GCTTGTTTATTTATTAAAGATTTGACTGTTAAACCTTCCTAGTGATGGAACGTCATGTTTCTTTCCTATCACATGTGTGGGTTGAATGTCATAGGTATGTGTGGAATCCTTACAGTAAGGAGTCACCCATGGCCTAATGTTTAAGATTTCAGACCCTTACACTGAAAGTTAAGGGTTTCACTCAATGTGTGTCTGTGGTCATTTTTCTTCCTTCATTTCTTTTAAACTTCAAATGTTTAAGGTTCATATTGAGAACTGATCTCACTCGTTTTGAATGACAAATACACTTTTCTTTTCAATTTGACCTAAATTTCTCATTCTACGTATTTCATTCATCAACGCCTAAAAAACTTCTCTTCCTCTCTGTCAATCTATTTCTGTTAATTTCTCTCCGTCTCTCACTCTCAAGCTCTCACTTTCTGTTTAGCAAAGACAGGAGTCATGCCCCCTGGATCAATGGCCATGCCCAGGTAACTTCTGTCCCCTGTGCATGGCCATTGGGCACATTGGCATGTAGGGGGGCCCAAATTAGGCCCCCCTAAGCCACTTTAAAAAAAAAAAAATAATACTTAGCTAAACTTACCTGTACTTACCTGGGATGGGTCCCCCCATCCATGGGTGTCCCCCTGGGGTGGGGGAGGGTGGCAGGGGGTGTCCCTGGGGGCAGGGAAGGGCACCTTTGGACTGCTTCCATGGTCTGAGACCATGGAAGTGAGCCCACAGGTCCCTTAACGCCTGCCCTCACCCAGGCTTTAAAAAATGGTGCACATCAGGCTGTGCACTGTTTTTTAAGGCCCACCCCCTTCTGTGCGTCAAAATGACACAGGAGTATAAATAAGGCGCACAGGCCTTAAAGTCAGTTTTTGGACAGGAACTCCTACCTTGCATGTCATTAATGAAAGGCGGTTTCCTGCATCAAAAAAATTATGCACACAGAGGTTTTTTGACATCCGCGGGGTCGTGCGTCATTTAAATATGAGACAAGGTTTGCGCCAAATGTGCGACAAATTTTTTGAGGAACGTTTTGTGGAAACAGAGTATAAATATGCCCCTAGGAGTCCCTGTAGCTTAAGTCAGGGTGCAGTAGCAACATGTGGCTAATAGGAGTCCCCTTATCCAAAGGCAGGGTGCAGTAGCTACATATGGACAATAGGGGTCCATGTAGCTTATGGCAGGGGGCAGTAGCAACATGTGGCTAATAGTTGTCCCCATATCCAAAGGCAGGGTGCAGTAGCTACATGTGACCAATAGGTGTCCCTGTAGCCTATGTCATGGTGAAGTAGCAACATGTGGCCAGTAGGTTTCCCTGTGGCCTATTTCAGGGTGCAGTACCAATATGTGGCCAATAGGTGTCTCTTTAGCCTATGTCAGGGCTGCAGTAGCTACATGTCATCAATAGGTGTCCCCTTATCCAAATGCAGGGTACAGTAGCTACATGTGGCCAAGAGGTGTCCCTGTTGCCTATGTCATGGTGAAGTAGCAAGATGTGGCCAAGAGGTTTCCCTGTAGCCTATTTCAGGGTGCAGTACCAACACGTGGCCAGTATGTGTCCTTGTATCCAATGTCAGGGTGCAGTAGCAACATGTGGCCAACAGGTGTCCCCTTATCCTAAGGCAGGGTGCAGTTGGAACACATGGCCTATAGGGGTCCATGAAGACTATATCAGGGTGCAGTAGCAACATGTGGCCAATTGATGTCCCCCTATCCAAAGGCAGGGTGCAGTAGCAACAGGTGGCCAATAGGTGTCCCTGTAGCCTATCTCAGGGTGCAGTATCAACATGTGGCCAATAGGTGTCCCTTTATCCAAAGACAGGGTATACTAGAAAGATGTGGCCAATATGTGTGCCCTTCCCTAAAGGCAGAGTACAGTAGCAACATGTGGCCAATAGGTGCCCCTGTGGCCTATGTCAGGGTGCAGTAGCAACATGTGGCCAATAGGTGTCCCCTTATCAAAAAGCAAGTTGTAGTAGCAATGTGTGGCCAATACGTGTTCCTGTGGCCAATGTCAGGGTGCAGTAGCAATTTGTGGCCAACAGGTGTCCCTGTAGCCTATGTCAGGCTGTAGTAGTAAGATGTCGCCAATAAGTGTCTCCTTATCCAAAGGCAGGGTGCTGTAGAAACATTTGGCCAATAGGTGTCATTGTAGTATATGTCAGCGTGCAGTAGCAACATGTGGCCAATAGGTGTCCCCTTATCCAAATCCAGGGTACAGTAGCATCATGTGGCCAATAGGTGTTCCTGTAGCCTATGTAATGCTGCAGTAGCAACATGCAACCAATAGGTGTCACCTTATGCAAATGCAGGGTGCAGTACTAACAACAGGCTAATAGGTGTCCCTGTAGCCTATGTCCTGGAGTAGTAGCAGCTTGTGGCCAACAGGTGTCCTTACAGACTATGTCAGTGTACAGTAGCAACATGAGGCCGGTAAGTGTCCAAGTAGCTTATGTATGGGTCCAGTAGTAAAATGTGGGCAATAGGTGTTCCTGTGGCCTATGTCAGGGTGCTGTAGGAACATGTGGCCAATCGGTGTCCTCTTTCCAAAGTCAGGGTGCAGTAGCAACGTGTGGCCAATAACTGGCCCTGCAGCCTATTTCATGGTGCAGAAGCAACATGTGGCAAATAGTTGTCTCTGTAGCCTATGTCAGGATGCAGTGGCAACATTTGGCCAATAAATGTTCCAGTAGCCTATGACAGGGAGCAATAGCAACATGTGGCCAAAACCTGTCCCCTTATCCAAAGGCAGGGTGCAATAGCAACATGTGGTCAATAGGTGTCCCTGTAGCCTATCTCAGGGTGCAGTAGCAACATGTGGCCAATATGTGTCCCCTTATCAAAAAGCAGGGTGCAGTAACAACATGTGGCCAATGGATGTCCCTTTAACATATATCAGGTGCAGTAGCAATTTGTGACCAACAGGTGTCCCTGTAGCCTATGTCAGGCTGCAGTAGTAACATGTCGCTAATAAGTGTCCCCTTATCCAAAGGCAGGGTGCTGTAGAAACATGTGGCCAATAGGTGTCCCTGTAGCATATGTCAACGTGCAGTAGCAACATGTGGCCAATAGGTGTCCCCTTATCCAAATGGAGGGTGCAGTAGCAACCTGGGCAATAGGTGTCCCTGTAGCCTATGTCAAGGTGCAGTAGCCACATGTGGCCAATCGGTGTCCCCTTATGCAAATGCAGGTGCATTTGCAACAACATGCTGATGTGTGTCCCTGTAGCCTCTGTCAAGGTGCAGTAGTAACACGTAGCCAGTTGGTGTCCCTGTAGCCTATGTCATGGAGCAATAGCAACACGTGGCCAACAGGTGTCCTATAGACAATGGCCCTCATTAAGACATTGGTGGTCAGGTGACCGCCATGCCGGCAATGGAAGTAGTAACTTTGCCAGGGTGGTGGTAATGACCCCCAAATTATGACCATGGTGGTGATTCTTCCCATAGACAGCCAATGTACCACCCCAACTCCCAGTGTGGTACGACCACTGACCACAGAGGTAGTCACCTACAGGCAGGTGGAAGACAAGGATGTGCCTACCATATTACGACATAGCAGACTGCCAGGATTTCTGGGCCGTTCGCACCACCACAAAAAGCCTGGCGAAAACAGATCATATTAAAGGAGATACTAATCTCCAGGGACACAGAGTACTCCGTGGCCACCATGGAACCAGAACTGTAAGTCTTCCCAATGTTATACCACACAATGGCAGTCCAGGAGCACCAATGCCGACGAACACGATGACAGTGAGTACAGCCGCCTAGCACACAAGGGAGGGAAAGAAGAGTGACACACACACGCACAACACACCATACACACACACCACACACATCCAAAATGATCTGCAGAGTAAATCGACAGCAACAGAACCCAGGAGCAGAGAGAGCTAGGACACATACCTCTGGCCCAACCACTGTAATCATGTTGGATAAAGAGCATAAATTCCAATAAATGATTATTAACATATATACAGGCAGGGCCATTGGCCAGTCCAAAGTATGCAAATTGCCACAGGTCAACGTCCAAGGCCCAACTTGACTCCTGACAACATTGACACTCCACTGGGCAGGGACATCATCAAGATGGTAGGAAGGCACCTCAGGAGCAGTTCAGGGGGGGTTTCTGCTTGGGAGGGGGACCTTGGACTTGGGTTTGGGAGGGGGCGGATCATTGCCCTTCTGTTTTGGGGGTGGAGGAATGACCTTGGGACGTGGGAACGGAGTTCCACCCTTTTGCACCTTAGTGGCAGGAGTACTATTAGGGGGAGGAACAGGAGTTGACTTGGAGCTGGAGGTACTGGGCTGGGGAGGTGGGACCTTTCTCTTAAGGGCAGGATGGGGAGGTGGAGGGAAGAGGTCAAGGCGGGAAAGGAAAAGCTTCTTAGGACCAATGGTGTGGGGTACGGGAGGTGGAATTGGAGTGGAGGTAGAGGGAATGGTTGTGTGAAGTGGATGGCTTTTGGGTGTCAGTGTGGGAGCATTTATGTGTCTTTGGAGGGTGGGCAAACAGTGTAGGGGAGGACAAACAGGACATGTGGATGTATGTTGAGGTGGTGTCTTCAAGTGAGCTAGATGGGCTGCATGAGGTGGTGATGGTGGTGGTGGTGATTTTCATGTGGTGTGTGGGGTGCATGTATGCAGGTTTGCTGTTGCGGTGACTGTGGCAAGGCTGTACAAGTGGCAGGATCTGGGACTGTTGATGCAGTGCATGCAGGTGTGAGTGTTGATGCGACTGTGAGGGAGGAGGAGGATAGGGACACAGTGAAGGCTTTGGCTGTTGTGTGTGCATCTGTATGTTGGCTTTGTGTGTGCTTCTAGAGTGAAGTGTGCTGCCTGTGTTTGTCAGTGTGAGCCCTGTCTGTTGTTTTAGGTGCATGCTTGTCTGAATATGTGCGTGGGATGAGTTGAGGGAGAGGAGACAGGGACTGGGGAGAGGTGGTTGGAGGGAGAACGGAAGAAACAGGGACACTGGCTGCCATCAGAGCAGAGGCCCGAGCCTGAAACAATATCTGTAGAGCCGCCAAGCCACCATGAATGCGCCCGAGGTAGGCATTGCGTTACTGCATCTGGGATGCCAGCCCCCTGGATGGTATTCACTATGGTTGACTGATCTACCAATATGGATCTCTGGAGGTCAATAGCCTCCTCTCTGAGGACTGGGGCAGGGCCTGAGGTGCCTGGGGAGAAGGATATGCCCACCCTCATGGGTGAGCGAGCACAGGCAACTGGGTGGTGTTGGTACGGGGTGGCGGAAGGCCCTGTAGATGAGGTGGTCCCAAAGGGGTCCGCCACCTCCAGGGAGCTTCCATCAGAGGAGGAATCAGAGTCAGTTGTTTCAGCTCCAGCCTCCCCCCACATGGTGCTCTGCTCGCCCTCCGTCCCACTAGTCCCCTCAGTGTTGGTGAACTCTGCCTCCTGGGTCCCGTGGGCTGCAGCTCCCTCACTCGCTGGTGCCCCTGACAGATGATGCTACTGCACACATGGACAGGATGAAAGAAGGGGAGGGGGGAAAAGGAAAGGGAGCACAGGGTCAGTTACAGCACCAACAGCACAGATGGCATACACTTCACAATCACTCCCTGGGACTCACAGTACGCAGAATGGACCACAATGCCAAACCATTACCTGGGTACAACAGCAGTAAAGAACCCAAACACTACCATCAGCACACCTAATGGGACTCACTAAGCCATGTCTTCCATGGTATGCTAGCTACTTACCAATACCAAATATACATACCTGCCTACATTGCTAAGCAGGACCACACAGGAATAGCCAAACCGATATATTGGAGCATCCACTGACTACAACCTTGCACCCAAACCCCATGGCAGGCGACAGAAACAAAATACCCCCTTGTGGCTGCTGTGCTGCCCTCAAGCTTCCATCCAACTCAGGATTGGCCACCACCAGTATGCAGGCCATTGGCGGGTCAGGGTCCGACAGGCACCACTCCCTCATTGGGAGGTGTCCCCAGCTGGGGCTCCGTGGTCTTCCGGGCCTAGCGTCTCAGGTCCTCCCACCGTTTTCTGCAGTGGGTGCTCTGCCGGCTATGGACCCCCAGGGTCTGCACATCCTTGGTGATGGCATGCCACAACCCCTTCTTCTGATGGGTGCTGACCTGCAGAGGAAACACAGACAGAGGGACACCATGAACCAGACAATCCAGCCTGTCAAACAAATGGCTCACATACTGCATTTGCCCATAATCAAGCACACACTTGACCCATACCTCTGCATTCACATTGCCTGCAGCCATACCCCCTCAAATGACACACTGCTAGCACACACATACATCTGCATGCAGCCAAGTTGCATGCAACGTACCCATGATGTACTCACCTATTGGTCTGGAGGCCCATACAACTGCCCATACAGGGGTAGGACACCCATCCAAGGGCCTTTCCAACTCCTCCAACGTGAAGGCTGGGCCCTTTCCCCAGTAGCACGGGCCATGGCAGGTCCCAGACACAGGTCACAGCAGCACACACAGTGGAGATGTCATTCAGTGGAAAGTAAGGAATCAAGTGAAGTGGTGTAAAGAAAATGTCGGTCACGTCCGCGACGGTGAACACCATCATTGCCGGCGTTGATCATCATTGGTTCCTGTACTCCATGGAGCCCCATGTTAGCCAATGAGGAATTGCACAGCCGTGCAGACCACCGTCTGCCATGACGCCTAACGCCGGCGGAGTGAGGTCACTTCCACCTGTCCCTGCATACAGGACAGGTGGTTACCATTTCCTACTGCCAGTACTCATGTTTGGAATGTAGATGTGCATCATTGGTGTTGACTGTACACACCTAGACAATTCTAGTGTCCTACATAAATACATGCTTTCTGTACCATGATGTTGTGTGTCCATAGGTCCTGTAATCACACCCGTTTTACTTTTGGCTCACTTAGGTACCAACCACTGCAGAGGAACAGGAGGAGGAGGCAAGCACCCATGTAAGACCCCTAGTGGACTTGACTACACTGGGGGACCGGCACATCATACTCATCTATCATCTGGACAGGGCCACAATCACAGAGCTGTGTACACAATTGGAGCCTGATCTGCTACCTATTATACATTGCACCATATTAATTCCCCCTCTTGTGAAGGTACTGACAGTGCTCCATTTCCTGGCAACTGGTTCTTTCCAGGTGACTGTGGGCTTGGCTGCAGGAATGTCACAGCCAATGTTCTCTATTGTGCTTAGAAGGGTTTTGACTGCCATGCTCAAACACATGTGCAGTTTCAGCTCATTCCCCTAGAGTGAAGATTTGTCCAATGGTAAGGCTGCATTCTATGCAATGGGACACATATCGTATGCGATTGGGACAACTGATGGGACCCATATTGCCTTAGTCCCTTCCAGGGAAAATGAACAGGTGTACAGGAATAGGAAGAGTTTCCAGTCTCTCAATGTCCAGAAGGTGTGCCTTGTTGGGCAGTACATCTCCCACGACACTGCCAAGTATCCTGGATCTGTGCATGATGCCTATGTCTTGAGGACTAGCAGCTTCCCACAGGTGATGGCATGACCACAGAGGCACAGAATGTGTCTTATAGGTGAGCATGAGTCCCCACCCAATATATGTCAGTGTATGCCTACTGGAGTCATACCCTATGCCATTGTGCATGGCTAATGTGTGTTTCTTACTTCTTCCAGGTGACTCCGGCTACCCAAACCTGTCCTGGCTCTTGGCCCCTGTCAGGAATCTGGGAATAGGGGCTGAAAATAGGTGCAATGATGCTCATGTGCATACCAGGAGGATTGTGGAACACACTTTCAGTCTCCTGAAAGCCAGGTTCAGGTGCCTACATTTGACAGGTAGATCCCTATGCTACTCCCCTGAGAAAGTCTGTAAGATTGTGGTGGTCTGCTGCATGCTGCACAATTTGGCTCTCAGACGCCATGTGCCTGATCTGCAGGAGGCGGGGGTGACAATGGACCTGTGGCAGCAGTGGACACTGAGGACAGTGAGGAGGAAGAGGAGGAGGAGGAGACAACAGGACACATGTCATTCAGCAGTACTTCCAATGACATTCAGGTGAGTCGGTTGATCACTACATGTCTCCATTTAGTGCTGTGTGGCAGTAGTGTTGAGCCAGTCACTACCTTTGCATCACAATTGACTGTCACCTATGTCTTCCCTTATTGCAGATGTTGGTGTGGTTACAACAGTGTACTGATGTCACGACTACAGAATGTTGAGATACATTTGTTGGATGGATTGACACATTAAAGGACATTTGCACAGGATAATGCAGTTCAATACAGTTCAATACATTGCACATTTCTATCTGATAAAGCACTATTACTCAAGTTGTGTTCAAGGGTGCTTATTTGAATAATAAAAACAATGGGAAGTGCAATTGAGTGGGGTGATGTTTGGGAAAAGTCCAGTGTAGTGGGCCAGTCTGTTTGAAGCACAGGTCCAGTGACTAAGGGGCCATAGGAAGAGGAGCAATGGCAGTCCAAAGTGATTAGGGTGACTCAGTGGAATGCAAGGGGGACATTCTTGAGGGGCTCATCTCCTGGCAGTGGTATTGGTCTTGGCAACTGTCTCTGGTGTCTGTCTGGGTCAGAGGGAACGTTTGCTGGTTGGTTTACCTTCTACAGGGGGAGGGGTACTGGTGGCCTGTGAGTCCTGTGGCAGGGCCTCCAGTCCGCTAGTTGCAGCATATGTGGAGGGCTGGTCAGTACACTGGCTAGTGGTAGTGGCCCGCTGCTGTACTCCCACATGATGTTCACCATGTCACTCAGTACCCCTGCAATGAAGGCCATGGTGGTATTCAAGGACTGCAATTTTTGCAAGACCTCCTGGTGGGGTTCATCCTGCAGCCCGGGGTACTCCTGCTTGATGTTTAACACCTGACCCATCCTGTCCTGGGATTATTGGTATGTCCCCAGGACATTTGTGAGTGCCTCCTGGGAAGTCGGTTTCCTGGGCCTGTCCTCCCCTTGGCGCACAGCTGTCCTGCGACTGTCCGTGGCCCCCTGTGCCTGTGTTCCCTGAATGGTGTGCCCACTCCCACTGACACCAAAACCTTCATTGTCTTGCCTGTGTGGTGTCAACTCGGGTCCCTGTACAGGTGGGCACACTACTGATTGACATGTTTTGTGGACAGAGGTTTGGTGGCATTGGCTGGCTGCTATGGTGCTTGAGTCTCGGGGGGTCTGTGGAAGACTGGCTGTGGGATGTGGTAGCTGGCTGACCAGTGGTCCCAGATGGGACAGGGAGTTCATCCAGATCAAGATCTCCAGAGTTGCTGTCATCACTGAGGGGATCTTCTAGTGGGGGACTGGGTTGCTGTGGCTCCTCCTCACCGCTGGCGTTGGCTGGGGCACCTGTGGGGATGTGTGTAATTAGTTAGGGTAATAGTCTGACACATGTTGCACATTTCTACCTTTCCCAATGATATTGGTCTTGTCGTCTCACCTTTGACAGTGTATGGTGATGGATTGTGGGATTGATAGTTCTCCATGCTGTCCATGCATTGCTGGTGGGTGTGCATGCTGAGCTGGGAGGGATGTGCTTGCAGTGTGTATGGCATGCAGGGGTAGACATTTAGGTGTGGTAATTGGGGTTGTGCACTGTGTGGGATGGAGTGGGGTGAAGGGGTCAGGATTAGGGGATGAGATGACATGAAGGTACGGTATGTTGGTAGGTTGGTAATGTTGACTCACCAGTGTCCAGCCCTCTGAGTACTGCAGTGAGGCCCTCAGGATGCATTATTGCCAATTCTTGCTCCTCCCATGCCATCAGCTGTGGGTGTGGAGGTGGGAGTCCACCGCCAGTCCTCCTGATGGCGAGCTGGTGTCTTGCTGCAATGGAATGCACCTCCCCCCATAGGTTGTTCCACCTCTTCAGAATGTTGTCCCTTGTCCGTGGATGTTGTCCCATGGTGTTCACCCTGTCCACGATCCTCCGCTATAGCTTTATCTTCCTGGCAATGGAGATCTACTGTATCTCTGCTCAAAACAGCTGTGGCTCAACCCTGACTATTTCCTCCACCATCACCCACAACTCCTCATCAGTGAAAATGGGGTGCCTTTGTGGAGACATGGTTGTTGTGTGGTGTGTGTGTGTTGTGCAGCACGTCATGAGTAATATGGTGGGGTGTGTGGTGTGTGTTTTGCATGACAGATGAATGGGTAGTTTTGGTGTGTGTGTGCAGTTATCTCTGGGATTGGCACAGCAAGGTGTAGAGGTCTTCTCATGTTTGCAAAGGTTTGTTTTGATGTGGAGGGTGTTTTATGGAGCTGTTGGTGGGTGTGTGGGGTGTGTGTGTTTGTATCAGGTGTGGGTTTTTTGTTCTGGCCAATGTTTTCTTGTTTTGTTTTTGGGTGGCCATTTCAGCCGCAGATGTGTGTACCGCCAATAGTTTACCGCCGTTGAATGTCAGCTATGGTGATTTGTGGATCATTATTTGGAAGGCGTTCTTTTGGTGGTGTAACAGTATGGGTGCTAGTTCCGACAGTTTATCCCGTTCGTTGGGTCTGGCGGATTTGTGGTTGTGGCTGGTTTCTGTCGGTTTGGTGTGTGTATGTCATAATCTGGGGATGGATGTTCGTCTCCGTGCTATCACCGCTGCGGTATTTGGAATTTAACGCCAATGTCATAATAATGAGGGCCTATGTCAGTGTGCAGTAGCAACAAGAGGCAATAAGGCACTGATTTATACTTTTTGACGCGAACCTGCGTTAACGCAGGTTTGCGTCAAAAAGTACACCGCCAGCTAGCGCCATTCCTGGATGCCAGCCAGGCGTCATATTTAATGACTGATGCTAGCCGGCGGTAAGGCCCAATTGGCGTAAAAATAAATGACGCTAACCGGGTGGGGGAGGCATAGGGGAAACAGGAGGTTGTGCATCAAAGAATGGCCCTAGTCAGGTTAAAGTCAGAAAGTGACTCTAACATGACTAGCGCCATTTTTTTGACACACAACCCCCATGGATATGACTCCTGTCTTAGTAAAGACAGGAGTCATGCCCCCTAGCCCAATGGCCATGCCCAGTGGACTTACGTCCTCTAGGCATGGTGAATAGGCACAGTGCCATGTAGGGGGGCCAAAGTTAGGCCCCCCCCATGGCACTTAAAAAAATAAAAATTAGATACTTACCTCTACTTATCTCTACTTACCTCTACTTACCTAGGATGGGGTTACCCATCCTCCGCTGTACCTCTGGTATGGTTGGGGGTGTCTCTGGGGCCTGGAGAGGGCACCTGTGGACTCATTCCATGGAGTTCAACCATGGAAATGAGCCCACAGGTTCCCTAACGCCTGCCCTGACCCAGGCCTTAAGCTAGCAGGCTTAACGCCATTATTTAGGCTCGTCTGCCTCCAGTGCACCATTTTTGCATGGGAGGATAAGTAATGCGCTAGGTTCTTAAAGTCGTATTTGCCCGGTAACATCTACCTTGCATCTCAATGACGCAAGGTAGGTTTTATGGTAAAATATGACGTTAGCTCCATAACTTTGCCGCTAGGCGGGTCTAGTTCCAAAGTATAAATATGGAGTTAGGCTTGCACTGGACGCAAATCTAGTGCAGACAGAGTATAAATATACCCCTAAGGGTCCATGAAGCTTATACAGTGTGCAGTAGCAACATGTGGCCAATTGGTGTCCTCTTTCCAAAGTCGGGGTGCTGTAGCAACATGTGGCCAATAGGTGTCCCTGTAGCCTTTGTCAGTGTGCAGTAGCAACATCTGGCCAATAAGTGACCCTGCTGCCTATGTCAGGGTGCAGAAACAACATGTGGCCAGTAGTTGTCTCTGTAGCCTATGTCAGGTTGCAGTAGCAACATGCGGCCAATAAGTGTTCCAGTAGCCTATGACAGGGAGCAGTAGCAACATGTGGCCAAAACCTGTCCCCTTATCCAAAGACAGGATGCAGTAGCAACATGTAGCCAATAGGTGTCCCTGTAGCCTGTCTCAAGGTGCTGTAGCAACATGTGACCAGTAGGTGTCCCTTTATCCAAAGACAGGGTGTACTAGAAAGATGTGACCAATATGTGTGCCTTTATCTAAAGGCAGAGTACAGTGGCAACATGTGGCCAGTAGGTGTCCCTGTAGCCTATGTCAGGGTGCAGTAGCAACATGTGGCCAATAGGTGTGCCCTTATCCAAAAGCTGAGTGCAGAAGTAAAATATGGCCAATAGCTGTCTATTTCACGGTGAAGTATCAACATTTGGTCAACAGGTGTCCCTGTAGCCTATGTCAGTGTGCAGTAGCAAAACATGGCCAATGAGGCCCATATTTATACTTTTTTAGCGCCTCATTTGCCTCATTTTTTGATGCCAAATTGGCGCAAACGTACAAAATATAATTGTATTTTGGAAGTTTGCGCTGCTTTTGCGTCAAAACATGACGCAAATGTGGTGCTAAAAAAGTATAAATATGGGCCTAAGTGTCCATGTAGCCTATGTCAGGGTGCAATAGAAACATATGGCCAATAGGAGTCCAAGAAGTCAATGTCAGGGTGCAGTAGCAACATGTGGCCAATAGGTTTTATGTTGCCTATATCAGAGTGCAGTATCAACATGTGGCCAAAAGGAGTCCTCTTGCCAAAGGCAGGGTGCAGTAGCAACATGTGACAGAAGCAATCTTATTGCTGGCTCCTCCTGCATGCCTGATGATTTTCCGACCTTCATCCTGTTAACAGTCAAGGCCTGCCTCTTGCGGCTTGGATTATTTGTGGCTATCTTCTTTGTTTGCCTTGACCTGATTTGAAGAAATTACGCTATGCGCAATAATGTATATTATGCCCTGATGAAGGTGGCTGTTAATAAGATGAATACTTTTGGAAAAGTAAGACCACCAAAACGCTCGTCGGCTGGAATGACGACTCATAAACAGATAAAGTAAAATTTCTCAAAAAGAACCTCACTTCTAAGATGAACCGGATTAAGTCTCATCAGTGGGAATTCAAACTGAGACTATGATCATTGACTTCTGAGATACTTACCACTATATTGGTTGCACAGACTCTGTTTGACCTCTATATTGGAGACGATGTGGAGATTAATCACACATTAAATTGTTTTTTACTATGATCTATACATGAGATCCATATCTGTTTTGAGATAAGATTTACGATTTATCAATTATGTTTTGAGATATGTAGATGTGTGTTATTTTTGGTGATTCCGGTGTCTTGATGTTGGCTATATGTTTGTCGTGTGTTCTATGTGCTTTTAGTCATATGTGGTCTTGTTTGTATATTTCAATAGTTGTTGTGTGTTTTGATTTGGTTAAGGGGGAGTTTTATGTATATCTGGGATTAAATATTTTGTACGAATTAGAAGATGTATGCATATTTATTCATGGCTTGATCATTAGAAAAAAAAAAAAATTATACATCATTAAAGGTTTTTCTCTGTTAGAGTAAGCTGTCTCTTCATATCTATAGGAGAGAGATATAGGGGCATATTTATACTCCGTTTGCGCCGTATTTGCGTCGTTTTTTTCGACGCAAATTCGGCGCAAAACTAACGCCAGATTTATACTTTGGCGTTAGACATGTCTAGCGCCAAAGTATGAGGAAAGAGCGTCATTTTTTTGCGTGAACGCCTTCCTTGCATTAATGAGATGCAAGGTAGGCGTTCCCGTCTACAAAAATGACTGCGACGCAAATGCGTCGTATTTATACTCCCGGGCAAAAATCACGCCCGGGAGTGGGAGGGGCAAAAACCCCTGCATTTGCGCCTCTTTTTAACGCCTGGGTCAGGGCAGGCGTTAAGGGACCTGTGGGCTCAAAATGAGCCCACAGCTGCCCTCCCATGCCCCCAGGGACCACCCCTGCCACCCTTGCCCACCCCAGGAGGACACCCAAGGATGGAGGGATCCATCCCAGGGACATTCAGGTAAGTTTCGGTAAGTATAATTATTTCTTTTTTAAATCTTTTTTTTTGGCATAGGGGGGCCTGATATGTGCCCCCCTACATGCCACAATGCCCAATGACCATGCCCAGGGGACATAAGTCCCCTGGGCATGGCCATTGGGCAAGGGGGCATGACTCCTGTCTTTACTAAGACAGGAGTCATGTAAATGGCGTCTGGGCGTCGTTAAAAATGGCGCAAATCGGGTGGAGGCGATTTATTTGCCTCAACCTGACTTGCCCCATTTTAAGACGCCCTAACGCCATTTTTCCCTACGCCGGCGCTGCCTGGTGTACGTGGTTTTTTTCCACGCACACCAGGCAGCGCCGGTCTGCTAGCGCCGGCTAACGCCATTCAATAAATACGGCGCCCGCATGGCGCTTCAGAATGGCGTTAGCCGGCGCTAATCTTTTTGGCGCAAAACTGCGATAGCGCAGTTTTGCGTCAAAAAGTATAAATATGGCCCATACTTTCTACTTGCAGTAGCAACATGTGGCCACTAGGTGTTCCTGTAGTCAGTCAGTGTGCAGTAGCCACATGTGGCCAATAGGTGTCCCTACAGCCTATGTCAGGATGCAGTAGCAACATGTGGTCAATAGTTGTCTTTATGGCCTAAGTCAGGGTGCAGTAGCAACATGTGGGCAACAGGTGTCCCTATAAATTATATAAGTGTGCGGTAGCAACATGTGGCCAATGAGTGTCCAAGTAGCTTATGTAAGGGTGCAGTAGCAACTTGTGGCCAATAGGTGTCCCTGTAGCCTATGTCAGGGCTCAGTTGCAACATGTGGGCAATAGGTATCCTATGGCCTATGTCATTGTGCAGTAGCAACATGTGGCCAATCGGTATCATCTTTCTGAAGTTGAGGTGCAGTGGCAACATTTGGTCAAAGGTGTCCCTGTAACCTATACCAGTGTGCAGTAGTAAAATGTGGCCAATAGCTGTCTGTAGCCTATGTCAGGGTGAAGTATTAACAGTTGGTCAACAGGTGTCCCAATAGCCTGTGTCAGTGTGCAGTAGCAAAATGTGATCAATAAGTGTCCCTCTAGCCTATGTCGTGGTGCAGTAGAAACAAGTGGCCAATTGGTGTCCTTGTAGCCAATGTCAGCGTGCAGTAGAAACATGCGGCAAATAGCTGTCCCTGTAGCCTATGTCAGGGTGTAGTAGCAACATTTGGGCAATAGGTGTCCCTGTGGCCCATATCAGGGTGCAGCAGCAACATGTGGCCAATCGGTGTCCTGTTTGCAAAGTCAGGGTGCAGTAGCAACATGCCGACAATAGGGGTCCCTGTATCCTATACCAGGGTGCAGTAGCAACATATATCCAGTAGGTGTTCCTGCAGCCTATGTCAGGTTGCAGTAGCAACATGTGGCCAATAGGTGTCCCTGTATCCTATGTCAGGGGACAGTAGAAACATGTAGCCAATAGGTGTTCTTGTAGCCTATGTCAGGGTACAGTAGCAACATGTGGCCAATATGTCCTTGTAGCCTATGCCAGGGTACAGTAGAAACATGTGTCCAGTACGTGTCCCCTTATCCAAAATCAGGGTGCTGTAGCAACATGTGGCCAACAAGGTGTCCCTTTATCCTATGTCAGTGTGCAGTAGCAAAACGTGGCCAATAAGTGTCTCTGTAGCCTGTGTCAGGGTGCAGTAGAAACACGTGGTAAATAGGTGTCACTGTACCCAATGTCAGGGTGCAGTAGCAACATGTGACCAATAGGTGTCATGTAGCCTATATCTGAGTGCAGTATCAACATGTGGCCAATAGGCATCCCCTTTCCAAAGGCAGGGTGAAGTAGCAACATGTGGTCATAGGTTTCCCTACAGCCTATGTGAAGATGCAGTAGCAACATGTGGTCAATAGTTGTCTTTGTGGCCTATGTCAGGGTACAGTAGCAACATGTGGCCAACAGGTGTTCCTATAGACTATATAAGTGTGTGGTAGCAGCATGAGGCCAATGAGTGTCCAAGTAGCTTATGTAAGGGTGCGGTAGCACCCTGTGGCCGAAAGGTGTCCCTGTAGCCTCTGCCAGTGTGCAGTAGCAACATGTGGGCAATAGGTGTCCATATTAACCATGTCAGGGTGCATTAGCAACATGTGGCCAATAAGTGGCCCTGTAGCCTTTGTCAGGGTGCAGCAGCCACATGTGGACAATAAGGGCCATATTTATACTTTTTGACGCAAAACTGCGCTATCGCAGTTTTGCGCCAAAAAGATTAGCGCCGGCTAACGCCATTCTGAAGCGCCATGCGGGCGCCGTATTTATTGAATGGCGTTAGCCGGCGCTAGCAAACCGGCGCTGCCTGGTGTGCGTGGAAAAAAACCACGTACACCAGGCAGCGCCGGCGTAGGGAAAAATGGCGTTAGGGCGTCTTAAAATGGGGCAAGTCAGGTTGAGGCAAATAAATCGCCTCCACCCGATTTGCGCCATTTTTAACGACGCCCAGACGCCATTTACATGACTCCTGTCTTAGTAAAGACAGGAGTCATGCCCCCTTGCCCAATGGCCAGGCCCAGGGGACTTATGTCCCCTGGGCATGGTCATTGGGCATTGTGGCATGTAGGGGGGCACAAATCAGGCCCCCCTATGCCAAAAAAATGTATAAAAAAAAAAACTAATTATACTTACCTGAACTTACCTGAATGTCCCTGGGATGGGTCCCTCCATCCTTGGGTGTCCTCCTGGGGTGGGCAAGGGTGGCAGGGGGTGTCCCTGGGGGCAGGGGAGGGCACCTCTGGGCTCATTCTGAGCCCACAGGTCCCTTAACGCCTGCCCTGACCCAGGCGTTAAAAAGAGGCGCAAATGCTGGGTTTTTTGCCCCGCCCACTCCCGGGCGTGATTTTTGCCCGGGAGTATAAACACGACGCATTGCGTCGCAGTCATTTTTTTAGACGGCAACACCTACCTTGCATCTCATTAACGCAAGGAAGGCGTTCACGCAAAAAAATGTCGCTCTTTCCTCATACTTTGGCGCTAGACGCGTCTAACGCCAAAGTATAAATATGGCGTTAGTTTTGCGCCGAATTTGCGTCGAAAAAAACTACGCAAATTTGGCGCAAACGGAGCATAAATATGCCCCTAAGGGCCATATTTATACTTTTTGACGCAAAACTGCGCTATCGCAGTTTTGCGCCAAAAAGATTAGCGCCGGCTAACGCCATTCTGAAGCGCCATGCGGGCGCCGTATTTATTGAATGGCGTTAGCTGGCGCTAGCAGACCGGCGCTGCCTGGTGTGCGTGGAAAAAAACCACGTACACCAGGCAGCGCCGGCGTAGGGAAAAATGGCATTAGGGCGTCTTAAAATGGGGCAAGTCAGGTTGAGGCAAATAAATCGCCTCCACCCGATTTGCGCCATTTTTAACGACGCCCAGATGCCATTTACATGACTCCTGTCTTAGTAAAGACAGGAGTCATGCCCCCTTGCCCAATGGCCATGCCCAGGGGACTTATGTCCCCTGGGCATGGTCATTGGGCATTGTGGCATGTAGGGGGGCACAAATCAGGCCCCCCAATGCCAAAAAAAAAATAAAAAATAAAAAAAATTATACTTACGTGAACTTACCTGAATGTCCCTGGGATGGGTCCCTCCATCCTTGGGTGTCCTCCCGGGGTGGGCAAGGGTGGCAGGGGGTGTCCCTGGGGGCAGGGGAGGGCACCTCTGGGCTCATTCTGAGCCCACAGGTCCCTTAACGCCTGCCCTGACCCAGGCGTTAAAAAGAGGCGCAAATGCAGGGTTTTTTACCCCGCCCACTCCCGGGCGTGATTTTTGCCCGGGAGTATAAATACGACGCATTTGCGTCGCAGTCATTTTTTTAGACGGGAACGCCTACCTTGCATCTCATTAACGCAAGGAAGGCGTTCACACAAAAAAATTACGCTCTTTCCTCATACTTTAGCGCTAGACGCGTCTAACGCCAAAGTATAAATATGGCGTTAGTTTTGCGCCGAATTTGCGTCGAAAAAAACGACGCAAATTTGGCGCAAACGGAGTATAAATATGCCCCTAAGTGTTACAGCAGCCTATCACAGGGAGCAGCAGCAACATGTGGCCAAAACCTGTCCCCTTATCCAAAGGCAGGGTGCAGCAATAACATGCGGCTAATAAATGTCCCTGTAGTCTATGTCAAGGAGAGGTAGCAACATGAGGCTATTAGGTGCCCCTTTAAAGAAAAATGCAAAAAGAACAAGTGATGGACGGAATGCTGAACAATGTCAAACATTCACCCGCAGTACAAAGATCTGGACTTAAAGCCATCATTTTTTAGCTGCTCAGACCAGTCCAGTTTGAACCCAACCATATGCAAATCAGTCTTGACCCTGTTCCCCGGACTAGAAACAAGCATCCTGGGACCAATTTCACCCATCATCAGGCAAGTTAGCTTGAATCCAGTGGCATGGGAAGCCACGTCTGGGCATACCGTTCACAATTAGAGCCACAAATGCAAAAAAAAACAAGTGATGGACGGAATGCTGAACAATGTCAAACAGTCAGCCCCAGTACAGAGATCTGGGCCTAAATCCATCGGTTTTTTGCTGCCCATGCCATTCCAGTATGGACCCAGCCATATGCAAATCAGTCTTGACCCTGTTCCCCATGGGAACAGGCCAGCCTGAACTGCCAGGCCAGGTCTTCCCTGGACTGGAAACAAGCATCCTGGGACCGGCTGGGTCCAAACTGGGTTGGCATGGTGAGCAAAAGAATGATGGATTAAACCCAGATCTGTGACTGGGGGTGAGTGTTTGCATTGTTCAGCACTCCGTCCATCATCCTTTTGCTATGCTAAGGTTGTCCCTTTAAAGAAAGTCAGGGTATATTAGAAAGATGTGGCCAATAAGTGTGCCAGTAGCTTATGATAGGAGCTGTAGCACAATGTGGCTAATAAGTATCCTGTTTTCCCAAGGTAGGTTGCAGTAATAACATGTGACCAATAGGTGTTCTTGTAAACTATGCCAGAGTGCAGTAGCAGCATATGGCCAATAGGTGTCCCCTTATCCAAAAGCAGGGTACAGAAGTAAAATGTGGGCAATAGCTGTCTCTATATCCTATGTCAGGATGAATTATCAACATTTTGTCAACAGGTAGCCAATGTCAGTGTGCAGTAGCAAAATGCGGCTAATATGTGTCTCCTTTCCAAAGGCAGGGTGCAGTAGCAACATGTGGCCAATAGGTGTCCCTGTAGCCAGTCAGTGTGCAGTAGCAACATGCGGCCAACAGGTGTTCCTACAGCCTATGTCAGGATGTGTTAGCAACATGAGGTCAATAGTTGTTTTTTTGGCCTATGTCAGGGTGCAGTAGCAACATGTGGCCAACAGGTGTCCCTATAGACTATGTAAGTGTGCAGTAGCAACATGAGGCCAATTAATGTCTAAGTAGCTTATATAATGGTGCAGTAGCAACTTTTGGTCAATAGGTGTCTATGTACCTTATGTCAGGGTGCAGTAGCAACATGTGGCAATAGGTGTCCATGTGGCCTATGTCAGGGTGCAGCAGCAACATGTGACCAATCGGTGTCCCCTTTCCAAAGTCGGGGTGCAGTAGCAACATGAGGCCAATAGGTGTCCCTGTAGCGCATGTCAGGGTGCAGTAGCAACATGTTGCCAATAGGTGTCCCTGTAGACTATGTAGACTATGGCAGGGTGCAGAAGGAACATGTGGCCAACAGGTGTTCCTATAGACTATATAAGTGTGTGGTAGCAACATGAGGCCAATGAGTGTCCCTGTAGCCTATGGCAGGGTGCAGTAGCAATTTGTGGCCAACAGGTGTCAATGCAGCCTAATATCAGGCTGCAGTAGTAACATGTCACAAGTAAGTGTCCCCTTATCCTAAGGCAGTGAGATGTAGAAACATGTGGCCAATAGGTGTCCCTGTAGCGTGTGTCAGCGTGCAGTAGCAACATGTGGCCAATAGGTGTTCCCTCATCTAAATGCAGGGAGCAGTAGCAACATGTGGCTTATAGGTGTCCCTGTAGCCTATATAAGGGTGCAGTAGCAACATGCAGTCAATAGGTGTCCCCTTATGCAATTGCAGGGTGCAGTAGCAACAACAGGCCAATAGGTGTCCCTGTAGTCTATATCAGGGTGCAGTAATAACACGTGGCCAGTAGGTGGCTCTGTAGCATATGTCATGGAGCAGTAGCAATGTGACCAACAGGTGTCCCTATAGACTATGTCAGTGTGTAGTAGCAACATGAGGCCAATAAGGGGCATATTTATAATCTGTTTGTGCTGAATGTGCGTCAAAAATTTTGACGCACATTCGGCGCAAACCTTGCCCCATATTTAAACTATGAGGCACGACCCCACGGACTTAAAAAATCCTTAGTGTGCGTCATTTTTTGGATGCGGGAAACCACCTTACGTTAATGACATGCAAGGTAGGAATTCCCGTCCAAAAAATGACTTTAAGGCC
The DNA here is from genome assembly GCF_031143425.1 of Pleurodeles waltl. Taxonomy (NCBI): domain Eukaryota; kingdom Metazoa; phylum Chordata; class Amphibia; order Caudata; family Salamandridae; genus Pleurodeles; species Pleurodeles waltl. Next base: position 328,923,070 of record NC_090437.1, read on the forward strand.
TGTGCGTCTTATTTATACTCCTGTGTCATTTTGACGCACAGGAGGGGGCGGGCCTTAAAAAACGGCACCCAGCCTTATGTGCACCATTTTTTAACGCCTGGGTGAGGGAAGGCGTTAAGGGACCTGTGGGCTCACTTTCATGGTCTCTGACCATGGAAGCAGTCCAGAGGGGCCCTTCCCTGCCCCCAGGGACACCCCCTGCCACCCTCACCCACCCCAGGAGGACACCCAAGGATGGAGGGACCCATCCCAGGGAAGTAAAGGTAAGTTCTGGTAAGTATTTTGTTTAATTTTTTTAAGTGGCATAGGAGGGCCTGATTTGGGCCCCCCTACATGCCACATTGTCCAATGGCCATGCCCAGGGGACATAAGTCCCCTGGGCATGGCCATTGGGCAAGGGGGCATGACTCCTGTCTTTGCTATGACAGGAGTCATGTCAATGGGGATTGTGCATAAAAAAATATGGCGCAAATCCGGTGTGAGTCTCAGACCTGACTTGCACCATTTTTTGATGCACAACCCCCATTTTCCCATACGCCGGCGCTGCCTGGTGTGAGTCATTTTTTTTTTACGTGTACCAGGCCGCAGCTCTGGCTAACGTCATTCCATAAATAAGGTGCCCGCATGGGGCATTGGAATGGCGTTAGCCGGCGGTACCATTTTTGACGCACAACTGCGTTGGCGCAGTTGTGCATCAAAAAGTATAAATAAGGCCCTGAGTTTGGAAAGAGGACACCGATTGGCCACATCTTGGTACTGTACCCTGACATAGGCCACAGAGACACCTATTGACTGCATGTTACTACTGCACCCTGAAACAGGCTACAGGGACAGCTATTTGAAACATGTTGCTACTTCACCCTTACATAAGCTACTTGGACACTTGGGCTGATAGTTATACTTTTTGACACAAACCAGCGGCGGAGCTGGTCTGCGTAAATTTTTTTACAGCCAGCTAACGCCATTCCAAGGGTGCCAGGGGGTTTCCCTGGGGGCAGGGGAGGGCAACTTTGGCCTGCTTCCGAGCCCACAGGTCCCTTAACGCCTGCCCTGACCCAGGCGTTAAAAAACTTTTTTTGACGCACATTCGGCGCAAGCAGAGTATAAATATGCCCCTCAGGGTGCAACAGCAACACGTGGCCAATAGGTGTACCTTTAGCCTATGTAAAGGAGCAGTAGCAACATGTGGCCAGTGGGTGTCCCTTTACAAAAAGACAGGGTATAGTAGAAAGATGTGGCCTGTAACTGTTCCAGTAGCTTATGACAGGTAGCAGTAGCAACATGGGCCCAAGATGTGTCCTGTTATCCCAAAGCAAGTTGCAGTAGCAACATATGGCCAATAGGTGTGCCCTTATCCAAAAGCTGGGTGCAGCAGTAAAATATGGCCAATAGCTGTCTATTTCACGGTGAAGTATCAACATTTGGTCAACAGGTGTCCCTGTAGCCTATGTCAGTGTGCAGTAGCAAAACATGGCCAATGAGGCCCATATTTATACTTTTTTAGAGCCACATTTGCGTCATTTTTTTATGCCAAATTGGCGCAAACGTACAAAATATAATTGTATTTTGGAAGTTTGCGCTGCTTTTGCGTCAAAACATGACGCAAATGCGGTGCTTAAAAAGTATTAATATGGGCCTAAGTGTCCATGTAGCCTATGTCAGGGTGCAATAGAAACATATGGCCAATAGGAGTCCAAGAAGTTAATGTCAGGGTGCAGTAGCAACATGTGGCCAATAGGTTTTATGTTGTCTATATCAGAGTGCAGTATCAACATGTGGCCAAAAGGAGTCCTCTTGCCAAAGGCAGGGTGCAGTAGCAACATGTGACAGAAGCAATCTTATTGCTGGCTCCTCCTGCATGCCCGATGATTTTCCGCCCTTTATCCTGTTAACAGTCATGGCCTGCGTCTTGCGGCTTGGATTATTTGTGGCTATCTTCTTTGTTTGCCTTGACCTGATTTGAAGAAATTACGCTATGCACAATAATGGATATTATGCCCTGATGAAGGTGGCTGTTAATAAGATGAATACTTTTGTAACCGTAAGCCCACCAAAACGCGCGTCGGATGGAATGACGACTCATAAACAGATAAAGTAAAAAATTTCAAAAAGAACCTCACTTCTAAGATGAACCGGATTAAGTCTCATCAGTGGGAATTCAAACTGAGACTATGATCATTGATTTCTGAGATACTTACCACTATATTGGTTGCACGGACTCTGTTTGACCTCTATATTGGGGACGATGTGGAGATTAATCACACATTAAATTGTTTTTTACTATGATCTACACATGAGATCCATATCTGTTTTGAGATAAGATTTAAGATTTATCAATTATGTTTTGAGATATGTAGATGTGTGTTATTTTTTGTGATTCCGGTGTCTTGATGTTGGCTATATGTTTGTCGTGTGTTCTATGTGCTTTTAGTCATATATGGCCTTGTTTGTATATTTCAATAGTTGTTGTGTGTTTTGATTTGGTTAAGGGGGAGTTTTATGTATATTTGGGATTAAATATTTTGTACGAATTAGAAGATGTATGCATATTTATTCATGGCTTGATCATTAGAAAAAAAGCACTTTATACATCATTAAAGGTTTTTCTGTGTTAGCGTAAGCTGTCTCTTCATATCTATAGGAGAGAGATATACTTTCTACTTGCAGTAGCAACATGTGGCCACTAGGTGTCCCTGTATTCAGTCAGTGTGCAGTAGCAACATGTGGCCAATAGGTGTCCCTACAGCCTATGTCAGGATGCGGTAGCAACATGTGGTCAATAGTTGTCTTTGTGGCCTAAGTCAGGGTGCAGTAGCAACATGTGGCCGACAGGTGTCCCTATAAATTATATAAGTGTGCGGTAGCAACATGTGGCCAATGAGTGTTCAAGTAGCTTATGTAAGGGTGAGGTAGCAACTTGTGGCCAATAGGGGTCTCTGTAGCCTATGTCAGGGCTCAGTAGCAACATGTGGGCAATAGGTATTCCTTTGGTCTATGTCATTGTGCAGTAGCAACATGTGGGCAATCAGTATCCTCTTTCTAAAGTTGAGGTGCAGTGGCAACATTTGGTCAAAGGTGTCCCTGTAACCTATACCAGAGTGCAGTAGTAAAATGTGGCCAATAGCTGTCTCTGTAGCCTGTGTCAGGGTGAAGTATTCACAGTTGGCCAACAGGTGTCCCAATAGCCTGTGTCAGTGTGCAGTAGCAAAATGTGGTCAATAAGTGTCCCTCTAGCCTATGTCGTGGTGCAGTAGAAACAAGTAGCCAATTGGTGTCCTTGTAGCCAATGTCAGCGTGCAGTAGCAACATGCGGCAAATAGCTGTCCCTGTAGCCTGTGTCAGGGTGTAGTAGCAACATGTGGGCAGTAGGTGTCCCTGTGGCCCATATCAGGGTGCAGCAGCACCATGTGGCCAATCGGTGTCCTGTTTGGAAAGTCAGGGTGCAGTAGCAACATGCCGACAACAGGGGTCCCTCTAGCCTATACCAGGGTGCAGTAGCAACATATATCCAGTAGGTGTTCCTGCAGCCTATGTCAGGTTGCAGTAGCAACATGTGGCCAATAGGTGTCCCTGTATCCTATGTCAGTGTACAGTAGAAACATGTAGCCAATAGGTGTTCTTGTAGCCTATGTCAGGGTACAGTAGCAACATGTGGCCAATATGTCCTTGTAGCCTATGCCAGGGTACAGTAGAACCATGTGTCCAGTATGTGTCCCCTTATCCAAAATCAGGGTGCTGTAGCAACATGTGGCCAACAAGGTGTCCCTTTATCCTATGTCAGTGTGCAGTAGCAAAACGTGGACAATAAGTGTCTCTGTAGCCTGTGTCAGGGTGCAGTAGAAACACGTGGTAAATAGGTGTCACTGTACCCAATGTCAGGGTGCAGTAGCAACATGTGACCAATAGGTGTCATGTAGCCTATATCTGAGTGCAGTATCAACATGTGGCCAATAGGCATCCCCTTTCCAAAGGCAGGGTGAAGTAGCAACATGTGGTCATAGGTTTCCCTACAGCCTATGTGAAGATGCAGTAGCAACATGTGGTCAATAGTTGTCTTTGTGGCCTATGTCAGGGTGCAGTAGCAACATGTGGCCAACAGGTGTTCCTATAGACTATATAAGTGTGTGGTAGCAACATGAGGCCAATGAGTGTCCAAGTAGCTTATGTAAGGGTGCGGTAGCACCCTGTGGCCGAAAGGTGTCCCTGTAGCCGCTGCCAGCGTGCAGTAGCAACACGTGAGCAATAGATGTCCATGTGAACCATGTCAAGGTGCATTAGCAACATGTGGCCAATAAGTGGCCCTGTAGCCTTTTGTCAGGATGCAGCAGCCACATGTGGACAATAAGGGGCATATTTATACTCCGTTTGCGCCAAATTTGCGTCGTTTATTTCGACGCAAATTCGGCGCAAAACTAACGCCATATTTATACTTTGGCGTTAGACGCGTCTAGCGCCAAAGTATGAGGAAAGAGCGTCATTTTTTTGCGTGAACGCCTTCCTTGCGTTAATGAGATGCAAGGTAGGCGTTCCCGGCTAAAAAAATGACTGCGCCGCAAATGCGTCGTATTTATACTCCCGGGCAAAAATCACGCCCGGGAGTGGGCGGGGCAAAAAACCCTGCATTTGCGCCTCTTTTTAACGCCTGGGTCAGGGCAGGCGTTAAGGGACCTGTGGGCTCAAAATGAGCCCACAGCTGCCCTCCCATGCCCCCAGGGCCCCCCCCTGCCACCCCTGCCCACCCCAGGAGGACACCCAAGGATGGAGGGACCCATCCCAGGGACATTCAGATAAGTTCAGGTAAGTATAAAAAATAAAAAAATATATATTTTTTTTTGGCATTGGGGGGCCTGATTTGTGCCCCCCTACATGCCACAATGCCCAATGACTATGCCCAGGGGACAGAAGTCCCCTGGGCATGGCCATTGGGCAAGGGGGCATGACTCCTGTCTTTACTAAGACAGGAGTCATGTAAATGGCGTCTGGGCATCGTTAAAAATGGCGCAAATCGTGTGGAGGCGATTTTTTTGCGTCAACCTGACTTGCACCATTTTTAAGACGCCCTAACGCCATTTTTCCCTACGCCGGCGCTGCCTGGTGTACGTGGTTTTTTTCCACGCACACCAGGCAGCGCCGGTCTGCTAGCGCCGGCTAACGCCATTCAATAAATACGGCGCCCGCATGGCGCTTCAGAATGGCGTTAGCCGGCGCTAAACTTTTTGACGCTAAACTGCGTTAGCGCAGTTTAGCGTCAAAAAGTATAAATACGGGCCCAAGTGTTACAGCAGCGTATCACAGGGAGCAGCAGCAACATGTGGCCAAAACCTGTCCCCTTATCCAAAGGCAGGGTGCAGCAATAACATGTGGCTAATAGATGTCCCTGTAGTCTATGTCAAGAAGAGGTAGCAACATGAGGCTATTAGGTGCCCCTTTAAAGAAAAATGCAAAAAGAACAAGTGATGGACGGAATGCTGAATAATGTCAAACATTCACCTTCAGTACAAAAATATGGACCTAAATCCATCATTTTTTTGCTGCCCATGCCAGTCCAGTTTTGACCCAACCATATGCAAATCAATCTTGACCCTGTTCCCCATGGGAACAGTCTAGCCCAAACTACCATGCCAGGTCTTCCCCAAACTGGAAACAAGCAACCTGGGACCAGTTTCACCCATCATCAGCCAGGTTAGCTTGAATCCGGTGGCATGGGAAGCACGGGACCCACGTCTGGGCATACCCTTCATACTTAGAGCGACAAATGCAAAAAAAAAAAAAAAAAAAAGTGATTGACGGAATGCTGAACAATGTCAAACATTCACCCCCAGTACAGAGATCTGGACCTAAATCCATCGTTTTTTTGCTGCCCATGCCACTCCAGTTTGGACCCAGCCATATGCAAATCAGTCTTGACTCTGTTCCCCATGGGAACAGTCCAGCCCGAACTGCCAGGCCAGGTCTTCCCTGGACTGGAAACAAGCATCCTGGGACCGGCTGGGTCCAAACTGGGGTGGCATGGTGAGCAAAAGAATGATGGATTAAACCCAGATCTGTGACTGGGGGTGAGTGTTTGCATTGTTCAGCACTCCGTCCATCATCCTTTTGATTTGCTAAAGTTGTCCCTTTAAAGAAAGGCAGGGTATATTATAAAGATGTGGCCAATAAGTGTTCCAGTAGCTTATGATAGGAGCTGTAGCACAATGTGGCTAATAAGTATTCTGTTTTCCCAAGGCCGGTTGCAGTAATAACATGTGACCCATAGGTGTTCTTGTAAACTATGCCAGAGTGCAGTAGCAACATATGGCCAATAGGTGTCTCCTTATCCAAAAGCAGGGTACAGAAGTAAAATGTGGGCAATATCTGTCTCTATAGCCTATTTCAGGATGAAGTATCAACATTTGGTCAACAGGTATCCCTGTAGCCTATGTCAGGGTGCAGTAGCAAAATGCGGCTAACATGTGCCTCCTTTCCAAAGACAGGGTGCAGTAGCAACATGTGGCCAATAGGTGTCCCTGTAGCCAGTCAGTGTGCAGTAGCAACATGTGGCCAACAGGTTTTCGTACAGCCTATGTCAGGATGTGGTAGCAACATGAGGTCAATAGTTGTTTTTGTGGCCTATGTCAGGGTGCAGTAGCAGCATGTGGCCAACAGGTGTCCCTATAGACTATGTAAGTGTGCAGTAGCAACATGAGGCCAATTAATATCTAAGTAGCTTATGTAATGGTGCAGTAGAAACTTTTGGCCAATAGGTGTCCCTGTACCTTATGTCAGGGTGCAGTAGCAACATGTTACAAATAGCTTTCCCTGTAGCCTATGTCAGGGTCTAGTAGCAACATGTGGCAATAGGTGTCCCTGTGGCCTATGTCAGGGTGCAGCAGCAACATGTGACCAATCGGTGTCCTCTTTCCAAAGTCGGGGTGCAGTAGCAACATGAGGCCAATAGGTGTCCCTGTAGCGCATGTCAGGGTGCAGTAGCATTATGTTGCCAATAGGTGTCCCTGTAGACTATGGCAGGGTGCAGAAGGAACATGTGGCCAACAGGTGTTCCTATAGACTATATAAGTGTGTGGTAGCAACATGAGGCCATGAGTGTCCAAGTGGCTTATGTAAGGGTGTAGTAGCAAACTGTGGCCAATAGGTGTCCCTGTAGCCTATGTCAGAGTACAGTAGCAACATGTGGCAAGTAGCTCTCCCTGTAGCCTATGCCAGGGTGCAGTACGAACATGTGGGCAATAGGTGTCCCTGTGGCCTATGTCAGGGTGCATTAGCAACATGTGGCCAATTGTTGTCCTCTTTCTAAAGTTGGGGTGCAGTAGCAACATGTGGCCAATAAGTGGCCCTGCAGCCTATGTCAACGTGCAGAAGCAACATGTGGCCAAAAGTTGACTCTGTAGCCTTAGACAGGGTGCAGCAGCAACATGTGGACAATATTTATAAATTTTTAACGCAGCATTTGCGTCATTTTTTTACGCTAAAAGTGGCGCAAATTTACAAAATACAATTGTATTTTAAAAGTTTGCGCCGCTTTTGCATAAAAAAATGGCACAAATGCGGCGCAAAAAAAGTATAAATATGGGCTTAATTTTTACAGCAGCTTATCACAGGGAGCAGCAGCAACATGTGGCCAAAACCTGTCCCCTTATCCAAAGGCAGGGTGCAGCAACAACATGTGGCCAATAGGTGTCCCTGTAGTCTATGTCAAGGAGAGGTAGAAACATGTGGCCAATAGGTGTCCCTTTAAACAAAGACAGGGTATATTAGAAAGATGTGGCCAATAAGGTCCATATTTATACTCTGTTAGCGCCGGATTTGAGTCATTTTTTTATACGCTAATTCGGTGTAAACTTAACTCCATAATTATACTTTGGTGCTAGACCCGTCTAGCACCAAATTTATGGGGTTTGAGTCATTTTTTGTACGTGAAACCCTAACTTGCGCTAATGACATGCAAGCTAGGCGTTCCTGTGCAAAAAATGACTCTAAGGCATGTGCGCATTATTTATCCTCCAGCATCAAAATGATGCACAGGAGGAGGCGGGCCTTAAAACATGGCGGCCAGATGGATTTGCACCATTTTTTAATGCCTGGATCAGGGCAGGCATTAAGGAACCTGTGGGCTCCTTTCCATGGTGGGAGACCATGGAAGCAGTCCACAGGTGCCCTTCCCTGCACCCAGGGACACCCCCTGCCACCCTCACCCACCCCTGGAGAACACCCATGGATGGGGGGACCCATCCATGGTGAGTGAAGGTAAGTGCAGGTAAGTATCATTATTATTTTTTTAAAGTGGCATAGGGAGGCGTAATTTGGGCCCTCTTACATGCCACTGTGCCCAATGGCCATGCCCAGGGGACAGAAGTCCCCTGGGCATGGACATTGGGCAGGGGGGGGCATGACTCCTATCTTTACTAAGACAGGAGTCATCTCCTTGGGGGTTGTACGTCAAAAAATGGTGCAAGTCAGGTTAGAGCCAATATTTTTGACTCTAACCTCACTTGCACCATTCTTGGGCGCTCCCCCCCAGTCTTCCCTTCGCCTCCGCTGCCCGGTTAGAGTAATTTATTTTGACACTAACCAGGCCGCAGCGCCGGCTAACATAATTCCATAAATAAGGCGCCCAGCTGGTGCGTTGGAATGGTGTTAGCTGGCGGTAAATTATTTGACGCAATTCTGCCCAATCGCTGATTTGCGTCGAAAAGTATAAATATGGGCCTAAGTGTTCCAGTAGCCTATGATAGGAGTAGTAGCCAAATGTGGCTAATAAGTATCCTGTTATCCCAAGGCAGGTTGCAGTTGCAACATGTGGACAATAGGTGTCTCTGTAAACTATGCCAGAATGCAGGTGCAACATGTGGCCAATAGGTGTGCCCTTATCCAAAAGCAGGGTGCAGAAGTAAACTGTGGCTAATAGCTGTCTCTGTAGCCTATGTCAGGATGAAGTATCAACATTTGGTCAACAGGTATTCCTGTAGCCTATGTCAGGATGCAGTAGCAACATGTGGGCACTAGGGGGCATATTTATACTCTGTTTTCACTGAAATAGTGATATTTTTTTACGTTATTTCAGTGCAAACTTAACTCCATATTTATATATTGACGCTAGACTCGTCTAGTGTTACAATATTGGAGTTAACATTTTTTGCCTGCAGAAAACAACCTTTGGTCAATGAGATGCAAGGTAGGCTTCCCGGCAAAAAAAATGACTCCAAGGCCCTTGCGCCTTATTTATCCTCCTGTGCAAAAATCATGCACGTGAGGAAGAGGGCCTTAAATAATGGCACTAAGCCTGCTTAGCTCCATTATTTAACACCTGGGTCAGGGCAGGCGTGAGGGGACCTGTAGGCCTTTTTCCACAGTCAGAGACCGTGGAAACAGTCCACAGGCGCCCTTCCCTGCCCCCGGGAACACCCCCACCCACCATCACCCACACCTGGAGGAAACCTAAGGATGGAGGGACCCATCCAAGGTAAGTCCAGATAGGTATTTTTCTTTTTTTTTAAAGTGCCATGGGGGGGCCTAACTTGGGCCCCCCTACATGGTACTGGGCCCAATGGCCATGCCCAGGGGACATAAGTCCCTTGGGCATGGCCATTGGGCTGGGGAGCATGACTCCTGTCTTTACTTAGACAGGAGTTATGTGCATTGGGGTTGTGTGTCAAAGATTGACGCTAGTTAGGTGAGAGTAATTTTTCTGACTATAAACTGACTAGAGCCATTCCTTGGCGCACAACCTCCTGTTTCTCATATGTGTCCCTCACCTGGTTAGCACCATTTATTTTGATGCTAATCGGGCCTTGCCGCCGGCTAGCGTCATTCCTTAAATATGACGCCCGGGTGGCGCTCAGAATGGCGTTAGCTGGCGGTAAACTTTTTCACGCAAAACTGCGTTACCAAAGTTTTGTGTGAAAAAGTATAAATCAGGGCCTAGGTGTCCTTGTGGCCTTTGCCAGGGTGCAGTAACAACCTGTGGCCAATCAATGTCCTCTTTCAAAAGTTGGGATACAGTAGCAACATGTGGCCAATATGTGTCCCTGTGGCCTGTGTCAGGATGCAGTACCAACATGTTGCTTATAGGTGACACTGTAAACTATGTCAGGGTGCAGTAGTAATATGTATCCAGGAGGTGTCCCTATAGCCTATCTCAGGGTGCAGTAGCAGCATGTGGCTAATAGGTGTCCCTGTAGCCTATGTCAGGGTACAGTAGCACTATGTGTCCAAAAGATGTCCCTGCAGCCAATGTCAGGGTGAAGTAGCATCTTCTGGCCAATATATGTCTCTGTATCCTATTTCAGGGTGCAGTAGCAACATGTGATCAATAAGTGTCCCTGTAGCCTATGCCAGGGCTCAGTAGCAACATGTGTCCAGTAGGTGTCTCCTTATCCAAAAGCAGGATGCAGTAGATACATGTGGCCAATAGGTGTCCCTGAATCCTATGCCAAGTTGCAGTATAAACATGTGGAAAATAGGTGTCTTTGTAACCTGTTTCAGGGTACAGTAGCAGCATGTGGCCAATAGGTGTGCCATTATCCAAATGTAATTTGCAGTAGCAATATAAGGCCAATAGGTCTCCCTGTAGCCTACGTCAGGGTACAGTAGCGTTATGTGGCCAATAGGTTTTCTCCATCCAAAGGCAGGGTGCAGTAGCAACATGTGGCCAATATGTGTCCCTGTAGACTGTGTCAGTGTGCAGTAGCAACATGTTGCCAATAAGTATAAAAGTAGATTATGTCAGGGTGCAGTAGCAATATGTGGCCAATAGGTGTCCGTGTATCATATGCCAGGGTATAGTAACTACATGTGGTAAATAAGTGTCCCTGGAGCCTGTGTCAGGGTGAAGAAGCAACATGTGGCCAATAGGTGTCCCGTTATCCAAAGGCAGGGTGCAGTAGCAACATGTGGTATATATGTGTTCCTGGAGATTTTGTCAGTGTGCAATAGCAACATGTTGCCAATAGGCGTCCCTATAGCTTATGTTACGGTGCAGTAGCAACACGCAGCCAATAGATGTCCTGGTAGCCTATTTTAGCGTGCAGTAGCAACAAGCGGCCAATATGAGTCCCTGTAGCCAATGTCAGGGTGGAATAGCAACATGTGGCCATTAGGTGTCCCTGTAGCCTATTTAAGGGTGCGTTAGCAATATGTTGCCAATAGGTGTCCCTTTAGCCTATCTCAGGGCTGCAGTAGCAATGTGTCACCAATAGATGTACCCTTATCCATAGGCAGGGTGCAGAAGCAACATGTGGCCAGTAGGTGTCCCTGCACCCTATCTGAGGGTTCAGTAGCAACATGTGGCCAATAGATGTCCATATACCAAACTACAGGGCATATTTATACTCCGTCTGCGCCAAATATGCGTAAAAAAGTTTGACGCACATTCGGCGCAAACCTTGCCCCATATTTAAACATTGACGCCCGCGGACGTCAAAATCCCGCCGTGTGCGTCATTTTTTGGATGCGGGAAACCGCCTTGCGTTAATCATATGCAAGGTAGGCGTTCCCGTCTAGAAAAAGACTTAAACGCCTGTGCGTCGTATTTATGCTTCCGGGCAAAAATCCCACACGGCTGGGAGGCGGAGTCCAAAAATGACGCACAGCCCGATTTGCTTAAAAAATTAACGCCTGGGTCAGGGCATGCGTTAAAATGGGGCAAACATGCATGTATATAATCAGAACACACAGAAGCAACAGCAGAGCAGGAGAAGGGAGACATGGAGGTGCTTCTCATTTAGAATGCACGCAGACGCAGAGCCCAGCAACAATAACAGCAGCTACCACAACACCGGCAGGGACCCCAAAGGCAACGCAGAAGGCAGGAGAGGATATTCAGCGCCAGGACAACCCCTCATGGCCTCAGGGAACATGACATCATCCAGAGGTACAGGTTGAATTGGCAAGCCATTCAGCAGCTGCTGCGCAATAGAGCCCCAGTTGGCTGATACCCCGCACCATTCCAACAGAAACCAAGCTGCTAGCTGTACTGCACATGTTAGCAACTGGCTTCTCTCAAACTGTTGGTGCCCTGGTTGCCGGGATATCACAGCCAACATTCTCTGCCTTCTTGCCCGAAATATTGGATGCCATCATTGGACTCACACCCCACCACATCAGCTTCCCAAACACACAGCAGAAGCAGCAGGAGACAAAACAGGGGTTTTACCTCATTAATGGCTTCCCACACGTCCTTGGTGCCATTGACTGCACACATGTACGCCTTGTGCCACCTGCTGCAACTGAACACCTGTACCGCAACAGGAAGCACACACATTCCATCAATGTGCAGGCCATTGTGGACCACCAAGGATTGATCACCAATATTGCGGCAAAGTATCCTGGGAGCGTCCATGACTCATTCATCTTCCGTCACTGTACCATCAATCAACACTTCCAGGATGGACGATATGGCAATGGACTACTTGTTGGTAAGTACAGAAACCTACTTATATACACACTGCACAGCAACCCTCTAGGACACACAACACATACACCACGACAGCAACATGTGGACAGGAACACACTGAGGTTGTGACACCGCTTGCCATGTTTGATAGGTCTGCAGTGAACGTGTCACACATCTGAAATTAGTGTACAGTCTAATGTCAATACGTCAATGATCACAACATGTGAAGAGGTTTGGCTAAGTGTCACCTTGCAAAATGTAAGCGTCTCACTGATGTTTAAATAAATCCATTGCATATGTCTAAAGGTATGGAATGTCCAGGGTACATAGATGCTAACGTGTTCCCACCACTGTCAAATTGAATCTGTGTATGGAACTATCATCTCACCCCCAGTGAAGACATAGGGACACCTGTATCACAAGTCACAATGCTAGGGAGTGCACACTGTACTGCAAATCCCAAAACATATTGCTGACAACCGGTCAGCAGGCAAACACTCGTTCAGCCAAGGAAACAACTCAATGCAGATGGTACATCCTAGAAGCCTAGGAATCAACAAAATAACACAAAAGAGCCACAGACATTACAAGACAACTACTGCCATGCAAGGTGATATGAATGGGGCAAGATACGTCAACATTATCCCAATCATTTTCTCTTTCAGCTGATCAGGGGTATGGGATCCAGGCATGGATTATGACACCATTTGGCAACCCAAGCACTGCAGCAGAGCGTGCCTACAATGAGGCACATAGGAGGACACGCACCATAGTCGAGAGGACCTTCGGAATCCTCAAATCGAGATTCAGGTGCTTCGACATCACTGGTGGCAGCCTCCTATATTCACCAGAAATGGTCTGTAAGATCATTTTAACATGTGCCATCCTGCACAACATTTGTATAGGAAGGAACATTCCACTATTAGAACCAGAGCCACAAATTCCTGAAGAGGAGGAAGAGGAGGATGCTGGCCGGCAACATGAGGGGGAACAACAAAACACAGCTGCAGGATTGCGTAGGTGCCAACATATTGTGAACAATTTCTTTCAAAACAACTCACCATCACCACTGTATCAACATATGTAAATAAACACCTATAATAATCACCATATCATGGTCTGGGTAATCATTTTTGCTCACCTTTATCTCTAACTATCAGAATAAGAGTGTAGCCTCATGGAGCATTGCTGATATACCGATCAGGACACAGAAATTTCCAAAGCAATTGTGATGCGTATTATTCAACAGTCACATTCACACACACTGTAAATGAAATATATCCTGTACATTTCACCTTTGAAGGACAATAGCAGAGGACCACACCTATTTCACACATACATGTTGGCAACATGGTTCATCGCAGCATACGGCAAACAACTAAGACACCATCAGTCAATAAGGGAAAAAAAAGCCTCATACATGAGGCAGTGGATGTGCTATTGCATTGGTAACAGGAATGTATGACCAGACCCTTGACAGCAGTAAGTCATCCAGCACCTATCTTTGCAAGGACTATCTTTGACTAGAGTTCCATATAAGCAGAACATAGACAGCACAAGTGCCACACCTATGACAAGCATTGCGCACATGACATTCCATGTACATGTCAGCCCATGTCCTAACTCCTGCCACACCCATGCTGCTGGTCTCACCCCACCTGTCTGAATAGTCCCTGGAATGGTAATATGTGTACCTCCTCTACACACACAGATTAACAATAGTAATCCAGTGTGCTTCACCCTTTCGTATGGTATGCCATAGTCATAGTACATCTGACTGCATGGACGTCAGGTTAATTAATACACTGGCTTGTAGTTTCTAAGTCCTGTTATCAGCTGTAGATTGCTTCCCATGTGAAATGTACTGTTGGACATTTGAACTAGAATCTCACCTACAGGACTTGTGAGAAACTGATGCAGCACACACCTGTGAGCACCTCCTTGCAGACCACCCATTTGAACATGCACTGCCCTTGCAGATGCTTTGAACAGCATAGAAGCTGCCATTTAGTCCATTACACTGTTATGCATTGCTAGAAAAATAAGCTGTGTAACACAGCCCTTGGGTTTATGTGTCACCTTCAAAAACACAGGACAAACACAGTCTTCCATGTCAACTGTCTTGTTCTTCCTCCGACCAGTGTAAGTCAGACTACTGAGTATGTACCTATTGAAATTGCTGGATCCTGATTGACCCTGCATCCTGTCAGCCTGACTGGCACCTGTCTGTGCATTGCCCTAAAGGTTCCTTGTGTCTACATATGTACCACACTTGCTTTCCCAACCCTCACATTCCTCAGGGGGTATTTTGTCAGGTGCTTCCTCAACACATACTCAAATACATTGTATAGCACCATCTGCTTTTTTGTTGTTCCATAATTGTAAATTTGCCTCCAAATACCAAAATCATGGCCTATCCCTTGTCTGGGTCTCATGTATGCATGAACGACAAAGTGTGACAGTGTACCAGAGCTGTATGCAAGGATTGGGTATGGTGCCTCCAGCAGAACCAGCTACCTCTGATAATGTGCATGAAAATTCCACGCATGTTAGGACCCTGAAAGTTCACACGCTGAATCAGATTGCTCACAACATATTGATGGCCTGTGCGTGCTGATTAGCTGCAAGATTAATCAACACAGAGGCTATGATGTTCCCAGATGCAGTGGGAACTTTACAGGCCAACCTGTGTACAAATGTTGTAATGACACCTGCCGGAACATGACTCCTGAGACATGATCTCACTCAGCACACCAAGGTTGCCCTGTTGACAGTCTCCTAACACGTCTGCAGTGACAGGGTGGGACCATCCCCATGTAGGTTCTCATGTCCTCATCGACTTTACTTCCATTGATCTTCGAAGGATACTCAGTAGATACAGGAATAGCCACCATTGACTCATGATGAGACCTGGACGTAACTGTGACAACATAGACCCCTAAAAATATACAGGATCAACATTGGACTACCCACATTAACCAGACACCTCTGTGCAATTGATCACTGGAAATATGTGGCCACGTGCTGCCTCGTCTGCTGGTCCTCCACTGCCACAGGATAGTTGTGGCTCAGTCATATGACCACAACTGTGGGGTGATATTAAATTTGTGGGTCACCTTTGGCTTTCCGTGTCAATAACATGGTACCCACCTAGTCTGTACATGTGCCTGACTCATATGGGTTCACCAACAAGTGCCTAGGAAGCAGTTTCCAAATTTCTAGGACATTTGATGGGCAACTTTTGGACCATTGACATGAACAAGCGTCTGCCATATACCGGGTGCATGCTTTGTCATTTGTGGTGTCTACGTTACCCAGAATCTTGGAAGTGCACACAACAGATGTTGCTACATGTATGACTAACACATATCCTCTCTCATTTCCACACTGACTTGCATCTAAGGTTTGGGCACATTGACTTCACATTCATACAAGCATATTTTCAATAATGCATGTTGTGATGCACACACACTCGGTCAACAACTACATTAGTAGCCAATGCACACACATTGAGCCATAGGCATTGAGGTATTTTACTTATCTGCGTCACATTGCTATCCTCTCCTGATGGCAAACATGCCCAATTTATGCAATACATATATGTAGGCCACATATATGGCCATCTAGTGCGTCAGCCAAGAGTGAACATCCTGTTAAGGAAGTAGCGGATCATGGTCCGCAGCAGTATGATGTCTCACATGTGCACATACACCGTCAAGACCAAAGTGGGTGCAATCAGCCTATCTCAGTTGTGTCACTAATGTTACATAACATTGAAATTGTAAAATGACCCAAACCCAGTTAATGCCCTGAAATTTTGACGCACATGCATCAAAAGATGACGCACACGCATCAAAAAATTACGCTTATGCCTGAAAAACGACGCAAAATGCCCTGAAAACACCATTGAATCTTCCACACTACCTCAGAAAATTGGTTACGTGTTAGACTATTTCCAAATATATGGATGCGGGCTCATTTTTACTCCTGTGCGTCGAAAAAAATGACGCCCAGACTGTATGCGTCAACATTTTTTGACGCATAATGATAAAAACAGCTGCCATTTTAGGCAGGAAGTGATGTAATAGGATATCCTGTTTACAGATTATGTACAGTGGGTGTACTTTCACTTTCACTTTGCAGTCTATGATTCTTCTAGACTGTGTGGCTGTGTTGAGAGTTTTGTCTGGTCAAAGTGTGCTTTTGTCTCCTGTGTGGTCCATTGCTTGTCATTTTGTGAATAAAATATTGTTGTTGTATCCTGTCTGAGTGTTTATTGTGTACAATTGTCTAGTATTGTATTGTCTTTGTTGTTTTTGGGAGTCTGTTGTGGGTAGTGATAGTTTGGGGATAGTTGGGCTGTTTTAGTTGTTTAGTTTATGTTTTTCTTTCCCCCTATTCTCCTTTGTTCTCCTTTATCCCCTGTTACACTTGTTTCTGCTAAGATGTTGAGTAGGCCACATCTTGGCAAGATGGGTGAGGAGGAGCTTGGGAGTTTCATATGGCTGGTGTGCCATTTCCTCCCCCTTATGATTGAGGCAGGTGGGCGGGTGATACAGGGGTATCACACCGAGGCATGGAGGCTTCGCTGGGGAAAGGTATTGCATCACTTGCAACGCGCCTATCGGACCCCAAGGAATGACCACCAGCTGAAGCACCGCTGGGCTGACCTCATCTCCAGGGAGCAAGATTTGCTGGACCACCTGGGAATTGTGATTGGTGGCCCTGTTGGTGAGTACAAATCATGTAAATGTGCACAATTAAATGCTCTGTAGTGACATCAGATGATTTGTACAATATCTGCTGGCAATATTGTTGAGTGTGTGGAATGCTTTGGAAACATACAGGGTTATTCATGGACTATGTTAGGGACCACAATTGCTAGCTGCTAGGAAGCAAGTGCTCTGCAAACTTACTGAATACTTTGGCTTAATGTAAGTTGGTGCCGCCTTTGTGTCAAACAGCAACACAAATCAGGAGCCAATTATGTATAGATATAGGTCACATTTGCCTGTGAGTTATAGATTTTCAAAATCGTTACCAACATTTGTTGATGCAACAGCTAGACTGACTTTTGAAACACTACATGAGGCTGAAAATGAGTGCAGGCTTCACGTCAACTGATGATAGCAATGTGGCCCAAACATATGTCTCATGTGTGTCTGGTGAGTGTGTAAGGAAAGCGATCATGGAAATTAAAAAATTCTTAGGGATTATTGTGGCCCTTCGTCTTTTCGGATACATGTCAGATCTGGATTTGGAGACATAGGGAAAAAGTTCAAGGTGCCCTCAGCTAACATCTTAGACTGGTATTTGGTGTTTGTTGCTCCCCCTTTTGTTTACGGATGGCTGGCCAAAGGTATGCACATAGGTTCATATCTCTATGGTTGGTGTAACTCATCATAGCTGGGCCACATCAAATGAAGAAAATGTAACAACCTGAGGGCTTACAACTGTCCCTGCCCTTCTGTACATTGTACCTGTGTGTCATAAATTTGTCATGGGCACAATGGCTGTTTGACTGGTAATGCACTCCTCAAGGAAAGTGGCTTTGGATGTCTCTCTTGGATACACATGATGAGACAAATACACTCCATTATTATGTCTGCTCACTAATGAAGGAGCATGTTTGCCACCACATGATAGTTAGGGCCACTGCATGTGTGCAGATATGTGGGTAAAATTCACAGGAGACCCATGGTATGTGCATGTTAGCCATGCTATATCGGATGCAGTATCATCATGTCTGAGTGGCTTTACCTAATTATGTAATCTTACACATAGTATTTGTCTTTAGAATTGTTGGATAGTGCACAGAATTTGAGCACATTTCTCCCTTCCATGCCTTACAGGTGGACCCGCACACTACACTGTGGGTGAGGTGGCTTCATTCAAGGACCCAGACAACTCCAGTAAGTGTTGATATGTCTGTTATGTGTTGTGTTTGCTGGTGATGTGTGATGGACTCCTGTGTGTTGTACACATTGCTCATTTGTCTTGTTCCATGAGTGGGATTTCATTTTCTCACCATTTTAGAGTTGGCCAATGCTTATCCTATTGTCTTATTTAGGGATTCTAGGTTAGTCCTGTAGGCCCCGCAATGTGAATGGGGATGCGCCATGTGGATAACACTTGTATCAGCAAGAGTCGCACTGGACCTAATCTGTGATTTAGTCAGCCTGTCAGACCCACATTCTCCCAGAATGGGGCTGTTAAATGCTTACCCACATACTTCGGCTTCCCAATTCACTAATGTACTTATTAAACTGTAGGTTGAACCTCCTAGCAGCATGTAGCTCCACATGTAGTGCTAGGAGTATGTGGCACTTGAGTGCAATGGCCTAGGTGTGCATGCAAATCATGGCCAGGGGTGTTCTTGCATCTCTGTGTTTGTTGTAAGTCATGGCTTACTGGAAGTATATGATGTGGAGAAAGGTCTGCATTTCCAGACATGTGTGGCACTGGGATTGGTAAAGGGTTTGCTGTCTCCTATTTGTAGATACACCTTACCTGTGGTGTGTGTGTAGAGCCAAACACATGTCAAGCTTTCATAAGCTTCCTGGGTGTCCATGTTGTTTGAAATTGTTAGTTGTTACTCCATCCCCCCACCCTCAAACACAGGCATGGGTTTGTGAATAGTGTACCTAGGACTGATGATACAAGTTTGGTACACAGACATGAAAATCAGTGAATCTTTTGTCTGAGCCTAGTATACACACTCATTTTTCCCACATGAGTACTATACTAGCAATTCCATTTACACCTTGCAGATCATGTGGCCCTAGATTTCCATCCCGTACAATGACATTTTTAGCCCTGGCATTGGCGGAGGATGTGCTGCATGATTGTTAGCTGACAACTGGCTGAACTTTGATGCCAAAACATGCCAGTTGTTACCCATCTTGTAGAGTTTGGATGTGCTATGTGTGATAGAACCTTTGTAGGCTGGCCTGCCATGTACTTCCTCAGGGACATTCAATGATCTGTATGATGATATGAGCTGTTACAAGTACAGTAGATGTATTTTCTGATTTACTTATTGTGCCATTTCACACAATGCAGTTCCTAATGTTAGTTTTTCGATTTGTCTTCACAGCTGCAAATATGACACCCATCCAGGTGCGGGAATTCCAAAGGTGGGCAATGAGGTACCAGCATATACTTCAGGTAGAGTCTGGGTACCGAAGAATGGCCCGGAGATACCGGAACGAACGGGCCTCCGGAGCCTGGAGGGCATTCCCACAGGGTGGCCCCACTTTGCTCACCACAGCCACCACCAGCACCACCATCACTATCACCCAGGTGGCACCAACAACAGCTGGGACCGTTGTGGAAACCACCTCAGCAAGTGCTCCAGGTACTAGCACAGCACCACCTGCAGGGCAGCCCACAGACATGGACACTACACGGGCCCACACTTCATCAGCTGGCACCAAGACCACCTCAGCTGCAGCTTTTGACCCTGCTGCTTTTGTTGACATGCAGCGTAAATTGGACCGTATCCTGCGCAAAATGAGTCACCTGCGGCAGGATGTGCGACATATAAACTGGCGGGTGTGGTCGATTAAGCGGACCCTCAGGAGGGGCAACCTATAGACATTTTGATGGACATGATTTCCTCCCCACCCTCCTCTTTCCTTCTTCTTATACTTTGTGGGTTTAGGGGGCTTAGTGTTAGGTTAGTATAGGCTGTTAGTTTAGTTAGTGTTAGTGGGTGGGGGGCCCTGATTATTTCTACTGTTTCTTTTTTAGTGTGTTTTTGAATGTGTATGTTGGCAATGCTGGGGTTCTTGTGTGTTTAAAAAAAAACATGTAAAAATAACAACATTAAACAAATATATATATTTGTTTAGTATAGGATAGTATGTGTTTAGGTTAGTATCTGATGTCTTCCATGTGTCCCGTCTCATAAGGGGAGTGGGGGGTTGATGTTTAGAATGTTTTGTTACATGTGATAAGTAAGTTAGTTAGGGACAGTTGTGGGTAATGAGTAGTTAGGGTAGATTAGGGTAGGTAAGGCTTTTCCCCGAGTTTTCTCTTCTGCTTTTACAGTTTAATAAATATGTAATAAACCCTTTACAGTATGTGTGACATGATTGTAGATCAGGGCCTTGGCATGAGTGTACATGATTTCTTTTGTATTACAATTTGTGTCCTATGCTACAAACAAATCCCAAATTAGCTGTAACATTGGCAGCTACCCCAAAGCAACCTTGCAAAGATTAGACCATTCATTGCAACCACCAATCACAGTTACTATGGATCCCAACGTGTTTTGTTCAATAAGTATGTTTTTAAAATCACATACAGTGCTTCCAGATTTGGTATTGGGGACACTGTGTTATGTCTGTCTGCAGTGTGATGTTCAAGGAAACCCTTATAAGGTGAGTGGTAGTAAGCACTCTTGTAGTATCGTGTTAATGACTCACATAGATCATTTGTTACACTGTTCAGCATGATTTCTTATTTGGATGTAAACTCAGACACCTCCATTCATGCAGTTTGATGACTGTTCGCTTAGATTTGTGGGCAATGTTATATATGTTAGTTTTGCATGGAGGAAACATTTTGCAGGCACTATTAATGGCTTAGATATCCCTTGAGGAAGCATTGTTCTGTCCAAAACAGCATTATGGTGTATAGTTTCGTTTTTCATCAGATATTACCCTCAGGAAGGGCAGAGTATGGTAGAATCCAGGCCACTGTGCATAGTTAGCAGACTACATTATTTCAGGACAGTTGTATTGACAAGCTAT
Organism: Pleurodeles waltl; assembly: GCF_031143425.1. Classification (NCBI taxonomy): domain Eukaryota; kingdom Metazoa; phylum Chordata; class Amphibia; order Caudata; family Salamandridae; genus Pleurodeles; species Pleurodeles waltl. The sequence goes on from NC_090437.1 coordinate 328,944,217, forward strand.
GTAATTTGACAGGAAGCAAAATTCAGTGGTCTACTGCACGGTTGATGTGTCACATTACACAGAGACAAAAGTGGTTGTGGAAGTGCTATTTATTGAAAAGTGCTGTAGTGTTATATGTACATTGTTCATGATTGTGAGTCCATTATAGTGACATCTTCCATTGTGATCCTACACAAGTGCTAAAGGAAAATGCATTTGACATGCTGGGGTGATGTGTCAGACAGTGCAGAGGGACAGGATTTGCCAATGAGTAAGTGAGAGACAATCACAAGGCAGGCTGACAAGATATACAGTGGTTTGCAGAACAGTCATTGAGTACAGTTATTGCAAGACTGGCATGTTGCAAAGCGCAGGACCTTGGTAATAGGTGGCCATGTGTCAGGGACTAGTGCTTCCAGGTACTTTCACGTGTAAAGGTGATCTGTTCCATGTCTTCCTCTTCTGATGTGTGTGTTGCCTCCTCTGTCCTAGGTGGAGGTGGTTGTGAAGTGGCAACACACACCTCAGTGTTTGAAGATGTGGAGTGAGATATCCCGGTAGCTGCTACCTGTGGGGGTCTTGAGGGCAGTACTGCTGCAAGGAGGATCTGCTGGTTCTTCAGAATAGCAGCCACAACATGTTGTAGGCAGCCAGGTGGCCCTGAGGGGGTCATGATTGCATTTGTGCATGCAGTGGAAGGTTTGTGGTGTGAGGTGTTGTGGCAACTCCCTTACTGCAGTGGTGAATTCCTTTACAGTTTGTTGTAGTCCTTGCAGGGTGGATGTTAGTGCTTGCATGGGTGCTGCCTGATCTGCAGATGACATCATGCACGAAAGCATCCCCTCAAGGCTGGCTGCCATATTTTGCATCCCCACCCGCACCTCCTTGGCCAGCTCCCACTGTACTCTGACTACAGTTCTCTCAAAGCTGGTGCCTGTGTCATCTGAGTCGTCAGCTGTACTGGAGCTGGAAGGTCTTACAATTGGGGTGGTGGGTGGGTCCTCTGTGATGGCTGCTTATTCTGTGCTCCTTCTTGCGACTGAAGGTGGGGTCTGGAGGGTTCCAAAGACATCTTGGAGGGTCTGGTGGCTGATGTTTGTCAGCTCGTCATCCATGTCATCAGGGTAGTCCTGGACAGGCATATCCGCAGGAGATCCATCGTCCTCTGCAATGAAATAGGGTACAATTAGTGTGTCTGTGTTGTGCCATTGGTGATGTGATATGCCTGCCTTGTGATGATTTTCACATTGTGATCTTGTTTCCTGTTCATTGCTCCAGTCTTTCAGATGGGCATTCTCTCAGGCCTATGCCCCACCTGCACGTCACATGTATTGTGATGAGTTATTTGACTTGTCAGCATCATCTCCTCTAGGTGTTGGTTCAGGCCAATTTGTGAAGTGCCACCTTCTTGTCCTACTCAACCATCCGTCTACATCCATTCTCATCGTGAGACCTTTCACAGGCTGTGGGTGCTCTGATGGCACTAGCAGCACACTTAACAATCTGGACCTGTCCCAGTTTCTGATCTTTCACATCCACTTATATGTAGTTTAAATGTAGCGTATACTATGCATATCATTGTGATGGCACAATATGGATGTCAGCATTGGTAATGTGTACAGCTGATGTTGGGGAATGTGTGGTACATTGGATTGGTCTGATAGTCGTAGCGGTGTCTTATTTCCTCCTCTGACTGTGCAGGTGTATTTCAGTGACCAGTTACATGTGTCCTCCCCCTCAATGCTGTTGTCTGAGCAGTATGACATTTGGGATGTTGCATTGTGACCCAGGCACAGGATGGACCGTGACATATGCAGCATGGGTGTGACCTTAGGGCTGTGTAGCTCCTAATGTTGATGACATTGGCTGATGTTTGCGGCAACTATGGGCATTCACAATTGACAGGACTGGAATATTTGTCTTGTTTCAGGGGATTGTTAATGTTGTCATCCTCAACCCTCAAATTTACGTGTGTATGATCCATGGGGACGTTACTGCCATTGGCTACTTGAGCTGCACACACAGCGGAGGTGGTAGTGGCAACTGTTGTCACTGTTACATTCCAGTGGCTAGAGGTTGTTAATTGGGCCAGGAATCCATTTTGGTTCTCCTGTGCTGAAATGGCTGTGTTTGCGGGAAATGTTGACTCTATTGCGTCAAATAACGCCGCATATCCGGTTTGCGGTGTCATTTCCGCCGTGTTAACTTCGTTTTCCTTTATGACTTACGCTGCGGTGTGCGTAAAACAAAATGACTTACACCTGTGGTTTGCGCCGCCATGCGTCAAAGTATAAATTTGACGCCAGCACGGTGCAAAGAAATGGCGTTAGCCGGCGGTAATATTTTTGATGCAAAACTGCGTCAGCGCAGTTTTGCGTCAAAAAGTATAAATATGGCTAATAGCTTTCTTCAAAAAAGAGACAAAGTCCCATTCTGAGTGGGGACTTAAAAAAAAAATCTTTTTTTTTCATCCAAAAAGTCAAAAAGTGCAAATTCATCATTTTTGGCATAAAAGTGACAAAGTCGAATTTTGAGTGGGGACTTAAAATAAATTTCATCTTTTTTCACATAAAAAGTGAAAAAGTGCAAACTCATCATTTTTGTCAAAAAAGTGACAAAGTCCCATTCTGGGTGGGAACATAGAAAAATTTTAAAAAAATTGCATCCAAAAGGTCAAAAAGTGCAAATTTATCATTTTTGGCAAAAATGTGACAAAGTCCCATTCTGAGTGGGAAGTTAGAAAAAAATTCAACTTTTTTCATCCAAAAAGTGACAATTTGTGTCCTATGCTACAAACAAATCCCAAATTAGCTGTAACATTGGCAGCTACCCCAAAGCAACCTTGCAAAGATTAGACCATTCATTGCAACCACCAATCACAGTTACTATGGATCCCAACGTGTTTTGTTCAATAAGTATGTTTTTAAAATCACATACAGTGCTTCCAGATTTGGTATTGGGGACACTGTGTTATGTCTGTCTGCAGTGTGATGTTCAAGGAAACCCTTATAAGGTGAGTGGTAGTAAGCACTCTTGTAGTATCGTGTTAATGACTCACATAGATCATTTGTTACACTGTTCAGCATGATTTCTTATTTGGATGTAAACTCAGACACCTCCATTCATGCAGTTTGATGACTGTTCGCTTAGATTTGTGGGCAATGTTATATATGTTAGTTTTGCATGGAGGAAACATTTTGCAGGCACTATTAATGGCTTAGATATCCCTTGAGGAAGCATTGTTCTGTCCAAAACAGCATTATGGTGTATAGTTTCGTTTTTCATCAGATATTACCCTCAGGAAGGGCAGAGTATGGTAGAATCCAGGCCACTGTGCATAGTTAGCAGACTACATTATTTCAGGACAGTTGTATTGACAAGCTATGTAATTTGACAGGAAGCAAAATTCAGTGGTCTACTGCACGGTTGATGTGTCACATTACACAGAGACAAAAGTGGTTGTGGAAGTGCTATTTATTGAAAAGTGCTGTAGTGTTATATGTACATTGTTCATGATTGTGAGTCCATTATAGTGACATCTTCCATTGTGATCCTACACAAGTGCTAAAGGAAAATGCATTTGACATGCTGGGGTGATGTGTCAGACAGTGCAGAGGGACAGGATTTGCCAATGAGTAAGTGAGAGACAATCACAAGGCAGGCTGACAAGATATACAGTGGTTTGCAGAACAGTCATTGAGTACAGTTATTGCAAGACTGGCATGTTGCAAAGCGCAGGACCTTGGTAATAGGTGGCCATGTGTCAGGGACTAGTGCTTCCAGGTACTTTCACGTGTAAAGGTGATCTGTTCCATGTCTTCCTCTTCTGATGTGTGTGTTGCCTCCTCTGTCCTAGGTGGAGGTGGTTGTGAAGTGGCAACACACACCTCAGTGTTTGAAGATGTGGAGTGAGATATCCCGGTAGCTGCTACCTGTGGGGGTCTTGAGGGCAGTACTGCTGCAAGGAGGATCTGCTGGTTCTTCAGAATAGCAGCCACAACATGTTGTAGGCAGCCAGGTGGCCCTGAGGGGGTCATGATTGCATTTGTGCATGCAGTGGAAGGTTTGTGGTGTGAGGTGTTGTGGCAACTCCCTTACTGCAGTGGTGAATTCCTTTACAGTTTGTTGTAGTCCTTGCAGGGTGGATGTTAGTGCTTGCATGGGTGCTGCCTGATCTGCAGATGACATCATGCACGAAAGCATCCCCTCAAGGCTGGCTGCCATATTTTGCATCCCCACCCGCACCTCCTTGGCCAGCTCCCACTGTACTCTGACTACAGTTCTCTCAAAGCTGGTGCCTGTGTCATCTGAGTCGTCAGCTGTACTGGAGCTGGAAGGTCTTACAATTGGGGTGGTGGGTGGGTCCTCTGTGATGGCTGCTTATTCTGTGCTCCTTCTTGCGACTGAAGGTGGGGTCTGGAGGGTTCCAAAGACATCTTGGAGGGTCTGGTGGCTGATGTTTGTCAGCTCGTCATCCATGTCATCAGGGTAGTCCTGGACAGGCATATCCGCAGGAGATCCATCGTCCTCTGCAATGAAATAGGGTACAATTAGTGTGTCTGTGTTGTGCCATTGGTGATGTGATATGCCTGCCTTGTGATGATTTTCACATTGTGATCTTGTTTCCTGTTCATTGCTCCAGTCTTTCAGATGGGCATTCTCTCAGGCCTATGCCCCACCTGCACGTCACATGTATTGTGATGAGTTATTTGACTTGTCAGCATCATCTCCTCTAGGTGTTGGTTCAGGCCAATTTGTGAAGTGCCACCTTCTTGTCCTACTCAACCATCCGTCTACATCCATTCTCATCGTGAGACCTTTCACAGGCTGTGGGTGCTCTGATGGCACTAGCAGCACACTTAACAATCTGGACCTGTCCCAGTTTCTGATCTTTCACATCCACTTATATGTAGTTTAAATGTAGCGTATACTATGCATATCATTGTGATGGCACAATATGGATGTCAGCATTGGTAATGTGTACAGCTGATGTTGGGGAATGTGTGGTACATTGGATTGGTCTGATAGTCGTAGCGGTGTCTTATTTCCTCCTCTGACTGTGCAGGTGTATTTCAGTGACCAGTTACATGTGTCCTCCCCCTCAATGCTGTTGTCTGAGCAGTATGACATTTGGGATGTTGCATTGTGACCCAGGCACAGGATGGACCGTGACATATGCAGCATGGGTGTGACCTTAGGGCTGTGTAGCTCCTAATGTTGATGACATTGGCTGATGTTTGCGGCAACTATGGGCATTCACAATTGACAGGACTGGAATATTTGTCTTGTTTCAGGGGATTGTTAATGTTGTCATCCTCAACCCTCAAATTTACGTGTGTATGATCCATGGGGACGTTACTGCCATTGGCTACTTGAGCTGCACACACAGCGGAGGTGGTAGTGGCAACTGTTGTCACTGTTACATTCCAGTGGCTAGAGGTTGTTAATTGGGCCAGGAATCCATTTTGGTTCTCCTGTGCTGAAATGGCTGTGTTTGCGGGAAATGTTGACTCTATTGCGTCAAATAACGCCGCATATCCGGTTTGCGGTGTCATTTCCGCCGTGTTAACTTCGTTTTCCTTTATGACTTACGCTGCGGTGTGCGTAAAACAAAATGACTTACACCTGTGGTTTGCGCCGCCATGCGTCAAAGTATAAATTTGACGCCAGCACGGTGCAAAGAAATGGCGTTAGCCGGCGGTAATATTTTTGATGCAAAACTGCGTCAGCGCAGTTTTGCGTCAAAAAGTATAAATATGGCTAATAGCTTTCTTCAAAAAAGAGACAAAGTCCCATTCTGAGTGGGGACTTAAAAAAAAAATCTTTTTTTTTCATCCAAAAAGTCAAAAAGTGCAAATTCATCATTTTTGGCATAAAAGTGACAAAGTCGAATTTTGAGTGGGGACTTAAAATAAATTTCATCTTTTTTCACATAAAAAGTGAAAAAGTGCAAACTCATCATTTTTGTCAAAAAAGTGACAAAGTCCCATTCTGGGTGGGAACATAGAAAAATTTTAAAAAAATTGCATCCAAAAGGTCAAAAAGTGCAAATTTATCATTTTTGGCAAAAATGTGACAAAGTCCCATTCTGAGTGGGAAGTTAGAAAAAAATTCAACTTTTTTCATCCAAAAAGTGAAAAAGTGCAAATTCATCATTTTTGTCAAAAAAGTGACAAAGTCTCATTCTGAGTGGGAACTTAGAAAAAAATTCAACTTTTTTCGTCTAAAAAAGTTACAAAGTGCAAATTCATCATTTTTGGCATAAAAATGACAAAGTCGAATTTTGAGTGGGGACTTTGAAAACATGACAACTTTTTTTCACCCAAAAAGTGAAAAAGTGTGAATTCATCATTTTTGTCAAAAAACTGACAAAGTCCCTATCTGAGTGGGAACTTAGAAAAAAAATTCAACTTTTTCCATCCAAAAAGGTAAAAAGTGCAAATTCATCATTTTTGGCATAAAAGTAATAAAGTCGAATTTTGAGTGGAGACTTAGAAAACATTTTAACTTTTTTCATATAAAAAGTGAAAAAGTGGAAATTCATAATTTTTGTAAAAATAGTGACAAAGTCCCATTTTGAGTGGGAACTTTGAAACAATTTCAACTTTTTTCATCCAAAAGTGAAAAAAAATCAAATTCAATTTCTTTCTCCAAAAAAGTGACAAATTCCCATTCTTATTGGGGAATTGGAAGACTGTTTGACTTTTTCCAAAAGTTGAATTTTTTTTCTCATCTCCTTCTGAGATGGGACTTAGAAAATAATTCAACTTTTGTCTAAGTTGACATGTTTGCCTGTTTCCATGTCAGAATGGGATATTTTGACATTTTGGATGAAATGATCAACCTAGTGAAAAAGTGTAAGTTCATAGTTTTCTTCAAAAAAGTGTCAAAGTCCCATTCTGACTGGGGACTTAGAAAAAAAAAACAACTTTTTTCATCCAAAAAGTTAAAAAAAATGCAAATTCATCATTTTTGGCAAAAAAGTGACAAAGTCTAATTTTGAGTGGGGACTTAGAAATAATTTCAACTTTTTTCATCCAAAAAGTCAAAAAGTGCAAATTCATCATTTTTGGCATAAAAGTGACAAAGTCGAATTTTGAGTGGGGACTTAAAATAAATTTCATCTTTTTTCACATAAAAAGTGAAAAAGTGCAAACTCATCATTTTTGTCAAAAAAGTGACAAAGTCCCATTCTGGGTGGGAACATAGAATTTTTTTTTTTAAATTTCATCCAAAAAGTCAAAAAGTGCAAATTTATCATTTTTGGCAAAAATGTGACAAAGTCCCATTCTGAGTGGGAAGTTAGAAAAAAATTCAACTTTTTTCATCCAAAAAGTGAAAAAGTGCAAATTCATCATTTTTGTCAAAAAAGTGACAAAGTCTCATTCTGAGTGGGAACTTAGAAAAAAATTCAACTTTTTTCGTCTAAAAAAGTTACAAAGTGCAAATTCATCATTTTTGGCATAAAAATGACAAAGTCGAATTTTGAGTGGGGACTTTGAAAACATGACAACTTTTTTTCACCCAAAAAGTGAAAAAGTGTGAATTCATCATTTTTGTCAAAAAACTGACAAAGTCCCTATCTGAGTGGGAACTTAGAAAAAAAATTCAACTTTTTCCATCCAAAAAGGTAAAAAGTGCAAATTCATCATTTTTGGCATAAAAGTAATAAAGTCGAATTTTGAGTGGAGACTTAGAAAACATTTTAACTTTTTTCATATAAAAAGTGAAAAAGTGGAAATTCATAATTTTTGTAAAAATAGTGACAAAGTCCCATTTTGAGTGGGAACTTTGAAACAATTTCAACTTTTTTCATCCAAAAGTGAAAAAAAATCAAATTCAATTTCTTTCTCCAAAAAAGTGACAAATTCCCATTCTTATTGGGGAATTGGAAGACTGTTTGACTTTTTCCAAAAGTTGAATTTTTTTTCTCATCTCCTTCTGAGATGGGACTTAGAAAATAATTCAACTTTTGTCTAAGTTGACATGTTTGCCTGTTTCCATGTCAGAATGGGATATTTTGACATTTTGGATGAAATGATCAACCTAGTGAAAAAGTGTAAGTTCATAGTTTTCTTCAAAAAAGTGTCAAAGTCCCATTCTGACTGGGGACTTAGAAAAAAATTTCAACTTTTTTCATCCAAAAAGTTTTAAAAAATGCAAATTCATCATTTTTGGCAAAAAAGTGACAAAGTCTAATTTTGAGTGGGGACTTAGAAATAATTTCAACTTTTTTCATCCAAAAAGATAAAAATTGCAAATTCAGCAATTTTTGCAAAAAAGTGACAAAGTCGAATTTTGAGTGGGGATGTAGAAAAAATGTCAACTTTTTTCACAGAAAAAGTGAAAAAGTGCAAATTCATTTTTTGTCAAAAAGTGACAAGTCCCATTCTGAGTGGGAAGTTATAAAAAATTTCAACTTTTTTCATCCAAAAAGTGAAAAAGTGCAAATTCATCATTTTTTGTCAAAAAAGTGACAAGTCATTCTGATTGGGAAGTTATAAAAAATGTCAACTTTTTTCATCCAAAAAGTGAAAAAGAGCAAATTCATAATTTTTGTAAAAAAGTGACAAAGTCAAATACTGAGTGGGAACTTAGAAAAAATTTCAACTTGGAAGACTGTTTGACTGTTTCCAAAAGATGAATTTTTTTCTAAGTCTCATCTCATTCTGAGATGGGACTTAGAAAAGAATTCAACTTTTGTCTAAGTTGACATGTTTGCCAGTTTCCATGTCAGAATGGGACATTTTGACTTTTTGGATGAAATTATCAACTTAGTGAAAAAGTGTAAATTAATAGTTTTCTTCAAAAAACTGACAAAGTCCCATTCTGAGTGGGGACGCAGAAAAAAATTCAGCTTTTTCATCTAACAAGATAAAAAGTGCAAAGTCATCATTTTTGGCAAAAAAGTGACAAATTCGAATTTTAGGTGGGGACTTAGAAAAAATTTCTATTTTTTCATATAAAAATTGAAAAAGTGCAAATTCATCATTTTTGGCAAAAAAGTGACAAAGTCAAATTCTGAGTGGGAACTTGGAAAAAATGTCAACTTTTTTCATCCAAAAAGTTAAAAAGTGGAAATTCATAATTTTTGGCCAAAAAGTGACAAAGTTGAATTTGAGGAGGGACATAGAAGAAATTGCAACATGTTTTCACATAAAAAGTGAAAAAGTGCAAATCTGTCATTTTTGTAAAAAAAACTGACAAAGTCCCATACTGAGTGGGATCTTGGAAAAAATTTCAACTTTTCTCATCCAAAAAGTTCAAAAGTGCAAATTCATCATTTTTACTAAAAAGTGACAAAGTCGAAATTTGAGTGAGAACATAGAAAAAATTACAACTTTTTTTCATCCAAAAGTGAAACAAATCCAAATTCAATTTCTTTCTCCAAAAAAGTGACAAATTCCCATTCTTAGTGGGGACTTGAAAGACTGTTTGACTTTTTCCAAAAGTTGAATTTTTTTCTAAGTCTCATCTCATTCTGAGATGGGACTTAGAAAAGAATTCAACTTTTGTCTAATTTGACATGTTTGCCTGTTTCCATGTCAGAATGGGATATTTTGACATTTTGGATGAAATGATCAACCTAGTGAAAAAGTGTAAGTTCATAGTTTTCTTCAAAAAAGTGTCAAAGTTCCATTCTGACTGGGGACTTAGAAAAAAAATTCAACTTTTTTCATCCAAAAAGTTAAAAATTGCAAATTCAGCACTTTTTGCAAAAAAGTGACAAAGTCGAATTTTGAGTGGGGACGCAGAAAAAATGTCAACTTTTTTCACACAAAAAGTGAAAAAGTGCAAATTCATCATTTTTTGTCAAAAAAGTGACAAGTCCCATTCTGATTGGGAAGTTATAAATTTTTTTAACTTTTTCATCCAAAAAGTGAAAAAGTGCAAATTCATCATTTTTGTCACAAAAGTGACAAAGTCAAATTCTGAGTGGGAACTTAGAAAAAAATTCAACTTGGAAGACTGTTTGACTGTTTCCAAAAGTTGAATTTTTTTCTAAGTCCCATCTCATTCTGAAATGGGACTTAGAAAATAATTCAAGTTTTGTCTAAGTTGACATGTTTGACATGTTTTTCAGTTTCAGAATGGGACATTTTGACTTTTTGGATGAAATGATCAACTTAGTGGAAAAGTGTAAATTCATAGTTTTCTTCAAAAAAGTGACAAAGTCCCATTCTGAGTAGGGACGTAGAAAAAATTTCAACTTTTTTCATCTAAAAAGATAAAAAGTGCAAATTCATCATTTTTGGCAAAAAAGTGACAAATTAGAATTTTGATTGGGGACTTAGAAAAAATTACAACAGTTTTTCACATAAAAAGTGAAAAAGTGCAAATTCATCATTTTTGTAAAACAAACTGACAAAGTCCCATACTGAGTGGGATCTTGGAAAAAAAATCATTTTTTCTCATCCAAAAAGTTAAAAAGTGCAAATTCATCATTTTTGCAAAAAAGTGACAAAGTCGAATTTTGAGAGGGAACTTAGAAAAAAATTACAACTTTTTTCATCCAAAAGTGAAACCAATCCAAATTCAATTTCTTTCGCCAAAAAAGTGACAAATTCCCATTCTAAGTGGGGACTTGAAAGACTGTTTGACTTTTTCCAAAAAGTTGATTTTTTTTCTAAGTCCCATCTCATTCTGAGATGGGACTTAGAAAAGAATTCAACATTTGTCTAAGTTGACATGTTTGCAGGTTTCCATGTCAGAATGGGACATTTTGACTTTTTGGATGAAATTATCAACTTAGTGAAAAAGCATAAATTCATAGTTTTCTTCAAAAAAGTGACAAAGTCCCATTCTGAGTGGGGACGTAGAAAACATTTCAACTTTTTTCATCTAAAAAGATAAAAAGTGCAAATTCATCATTTTTGGCAAAAAAGTGACAGATTAGAATTTTGATTGGGGACTTAGACAAAATTGCAACAGTTTTTCACAAAAAATGTGAAAAAGTGCAAATTCATCATTTTTGTAAAACAAACTGACCAAGTCCCATTCTGAGTGGGGATGTAGGAAAATTTTCAACTTTTTTCATCTAAAAAGATATAAAGTGCAAATTCATCATCTTTGGCAAAAAAGTGACAAATTAGAATTTTGATTGGGGACTTAGAAAAAATTGCAACAGTTTTTCACATAAAAAGTGAAAAAGTGCAAATTCATCATTTTTGTAAATAAACATTTTTTATCCAAACAGTGAAAAAGTGCAAATTCATAGTTTTGTCAAAAAAGTGACAAAGTCCCATTCTGAGTGGGCAGTTAGAAAAAATTTCAACTTTTTTCATCCAAAAAGTGAAAAATTCAAAATTTCATCCTTTTTAGTCCCAAAAGTGAAAAAATCAAATTTCCATTTTTTTCTTCAAAAAAGTGACAAAGTCCCATTCTGAGTTGGCACGTAAAAAAAATTTCAACTTTTTTCATCCAAAAACTGAAAAATTCCAAATTTCATCTTTTTTAGTCCCAAAAGTGAAAAATCAAATTTCAATTTTTATCTTCAAAAAATTGAAAAAAAATCCATTCTGAGTGGGCACTTTGAAAAAAAATCAACTTTTTTCACCAAAAAAGTGAAAAAATCCAAATTTCATCTTTTTTAGTCCTAAAAGTGAAAAAATCAAATTTCTATTTTTTTCTTCAAAAAAGTGAAAAAAAATCTATTCTGAGTGGGCACTTGGAAAAAATTTCAACTTTTTTCATCCAAAAAGTGAAAAAATCCAAATTCAAAAAACATTTCTTCAAAAAAGTCACAAAGTCCCATTCTGAATGGGGACTTAGAAAAAATTTCAACCTGTGTCGTCCAAAAAGTAAAAACATCCAAATTTAATTTTCTTCTTCAAAGAAGTAACAAATTCCCATTCTGACTTGGAAGCTCTTTTGACTTTTCACAAAAGTTGAATTTTTTTTCTAAGTCCGATCTCATTATGAGATGGGACTTAGAAAAATATTCAACTTTTGTCTAAGTTGACATGTGTGCCACTTCCCATGTCAGAATGGGACATTTTGACTTACTGGATGGAAAGATAAACTTTTTTGATCCAAAGAGTGAAAAAGGGCAAATTCATAGTTTTTGTCAAAAAAGTGACAAAGTCCGGTTCTGAGTGGGCACTTGGAAAAAATTTCTACTTTTTTCATCCAAAAAGTGAAAAAATCAAAATTTCATCTTTTTTAGTCCCAAAAGTGAAAGAATCAAATTTCCATTTTTTTCTTCAAAAAAGTGAAAAAAATTCCATTCTGCGTGGGCACTTGGAAAAAATTTCAACTTTTTTCATCCAAAAAAGTGAAAAAATCCAAATTTCATCTTTTTTAGTCCCAAAAGTGAAAAAATCAAATTTCTATTTTTTTCTTCAAAAAAGTGACAAAGTCCGGTTCTGAGTGGGCACTTGGAAAAAATTTCTACTTTTTTCATCCAAAAAGTGAAAAAATCCAAATTCAATACATTTCTTCAAAAAAGTCACAAAGTGCCATTCTGAATTGGGACTTAGAAAAAATTTCAACCTTTATCGTCCAAAAAGTGAAAACATCCAAATTTAATTTTCTTCTTCAAAGAAGTAACAAATTCCCATTCTAACAACGGACTTGGAAGCTCTTTTGACTTTTCACAAAAGTTGAATTTTTTTCTATGTCCCATCTCATTATGAGATGGGACTTAGAAAAATATTCAACTTTTGTCTAAGTTGACATGTGTGCCGCTTCCCATGTCAGAATGGGACATTTTGACTTATTAGATGGAAAGATCAACTTTTTTGATCCACATTGGGAAAAAGTGCAAATTCATAGTTTTTGTCAAAAAAGTGACAAAGTCCCATTCTGAGTGGGCACTTGGAAAAAATGTCAACTTTTTTCACCAAAAAAGTGAAAAAATCCAAATTTCATCATTTTTAGTCCCAAAAGTGAAAAATCTAATTTAAATTTTTATCTTCAAAAAATTGAAAAAAAATCCATTCTGAGTGGGCACTTTGAAAAAAAATCAACTTTTTTCACCAAAAAAGTGAAAAAATCCAAATTTCATCTTTTTTAGTCCTAAAAGTGAAAAAATCAAATTTCTATTTTTTTCTTCAAAAAAGTGAAAAAAAATCTATTCTGAGTGGGCACTTGGAAAAAATTTAAACTTTTTTCATCCAAAAAGTGAAAAAATCCAAATTCAAAAAACATTTCTTCAAAAAAGTCACAAAGTCCCATTCTGAATGGGGACTTAGAAAAAATTTCAACCTGTGTCGTCCAAAAAGTAAAAACATCCAAATTTAATTTTCTTCTTCAAAGAAGTAACAAATTCCCATTCTGACTTGGAAGCTCTTTTGACTTTTCACAAAAGTTGAATTTTTTTTCTAAGTCCGATCTCATTATGAGATGGGACTTAGAAAAATATTCAACTTTTGTCTAAGTTGACATGTGTGCCACTTCCCATGTCAGAATGGGACATTTTGACTTACTGGATGGAAAGATAAACTTTTTTGATCCAAAGAGTGAAAAAGGGCAAATTCATAGTTTTTGTCAAAAAAGTGACAAAGTCCGGTTCTGAGTGGGCACTTGGAAAAAAATTCTACTTTTTTCATCCAAAAAGTGAAAAAATCAAAATTTCATCTTTTTTAGTCCCAAAAGTGAAAGAATCAAATTTCCATTTTTTTCTTCAAAAAAGTGAAAAAAATTCCATTCTGCGTGGGCACTTGGAAAAAATTTCAACTTTTTTCATCCAAAAAAGTGAAAAAATCCAAATTTCATCTTTTTTAGTCCCAAAAGTGAAAAAATCAAATTTCTATTTTTTTCTTCAAAAAAGTGACAAAGTCCGGTTCTGAGTGGGCACTTGGAAAAAATTTCTACTTTTTTCATCCAAAAAGTGAAAAAATCCAAATTCAATACATTTCTTCAAAAAAGTCACAAAGTGCCATTCTGAATTGGGACTTAGAATTTTTTTTAACCTTTATCATCCAAAAAGTGAAAACATCCAAATTTAATTTTCTTCTTCAAAGAAGTAACAAATTCTCATTCTGACAAGGGACTTGGAAGCTCTTTTGACTTTTCACAAAAGTTGATTTTTTTTCTAAGTCCCATCTCATTATGAGATGGGACTTAGAAAAATATTCAACTTTTGTCTAAGTTGACATGTGTGCCGCTTCCCATGTCAGAATGGGACATTTTGACTTATTAGATGGAAAGATCAACTTTTTTGATCCAAATAGTGAAAAAGTGCAAATTCATAGTTTTTGTCAAAAAAGTGACAAAGTCCCATTCTGAGTGGGCACTTGGAAAAAATTTCAACTTTTTTCACTAAAAAAGTAAAAAAATCCAAATTTCATCTTTTTTAGTCCCAAAAGTGAAAAAATCAAATTTCAATTTTTATCTTCATGAAATTGAAAAAAATTCCATTCTGAGTGGGCACTTCGAAAAAAATTCAACTTTTTTCATCCAAAAAGTAAAAAAATCCAAATTTAATCTTTTTTAGTCCCAAAAGTGAAAAAATCTAATTTCTATTTTTTTCTTCAAAAAAGTGAAAAAAAATCTATTCTGAGTGGGCACTTGGAAAAAAATTTCAACTTTTTTCACCAAAAAAGTAAAAAAATCAAAATTTCATCTTTTTTAGTCCCAAAAGTGAAAAAATCCAATTTCAATTTTTATCTTCAAAAAATTGAAAAAAATTCCATTCTGAGTGGGCACTTTGACAAAATTTCAACTTTTTTCATCCAAAAAGTGAAAAAATCCAAATTTCATCTTTTTTAGTCCCAAAAGTGAAAAAATCAAATTTCATTTTTTTTTCTTCAAAAAAGTGACAAAGTCCGGTTCTGAGTAGGTACTTGGAAAAAATTTCTACTTTTTTCATCCAAAAAGTGAAAAAATCCAAATTCAATACATTACTTCAAAAAAGTCACAAAGTCCCATTCAGAATGGGGACTTAGAAAAAATTTCAACTTTTATCGTCCAAAAAGTAAAAAACATCCAAATTTAATTTTCACAATTTGTGTCACAATGGGACATTTTGACTTACTGGATGGAAAGATAAACTTTTTTGATCCAAAGAGTGAAAAAGGGCAAATTCATAGTTTTTGTCAAAAAAGTGACAAAGTCCGGTTCTGAGTGGGCACTTGGAAAAAATTTCTACTTTTTTCATCCAAAAAGTGAAAAAATCAAAATTTCATCTTTTTTAGTCCCAAAAGTGAAAGAATCAAATTTCAATTTTTTTCTTCAAAAAAGTGAAAAAAATTCCATTCTGCGTGGGCACTTGGAAAAAATTTCAACTTTTTTCATCCAAAAAAGTGAAAAAATCCAAATTTCATCTTTTTTAGTCCCAAAAGTGAAAAAATCTAATTTCATTTTTTTTCTTCAGAAAAGTGACAAAGTCCGGTTCTGAGTGGGCACTTGGAAAAAAATTCTACTTTTTTCATCCAAAAAGTGAAAAAATCCAAATTCAATACATTTCTTCAAAAAAGTCACAAAGTCCCATTCTGAATGGGGACTTAGAAAAAATGTCAACCTTTATCGTCTAAAAAGGGAAAACATCCAAATTTAATTTTCTTCTTCATAGAAGTAACAAATTCCCATTCTAACAAGGGACTTGGAAGCTCTTTTGACTTTTCACAAAAGTTGAATTTTTTTCTATGTCCCATCTCATTATGAGATGGGACTTAGTAAAATATTCAACTTTTGTCTAAGTTGACATGTGTGCCGCTTCCCATGTCAGAATGGGACATTTTGACTTATTAGATGGAAAGATCAACTTTTTTGATCCACATTGGGAAAAAGTGCAAATTCATAGTTTTTGTCAAAAAAGTGACAAAGTCCCATTCTGAGTGGGCACTTGGAAAAAATGTCAACTTTTTTCACCAAAAAAGTGAAAAAATCCAAATTTCATCATTTTTAGTCCCAAAAGTGAAAAAATCAAATTTCAATTTTTATCTTCAAAAAATTGAAAAAAAAATCCATTCTGAGTGGGCACTTTGAAAAAAATCAACTTTTTTCACCAAAAAAGTGAAAAAATCCAAATTTCATCTTTTTTAGTCCTAAAAGTGAAAAAATCTAATTTCTATTTTTTTCTTCAAAAAAGTGAAAAAAAATCTATTCTGAGTGGGCACTTGGAAAAAATTTCAACTTTTTTCATCCAAAAAGTGAAAAAATCCAAATTTCATCTTTTTTAGTCCCAAAAGTGAAAAAATCTCATTTCTATTTTTTTCTTCAAAAAAGTGAAAAAAAAATCTATTCTGAGTGGGCACTTGGAAAAAATTTCATCTTTTTTCACCAAAAAAGTAAAAAAATCAAAATTTCATCTTTTTTAGTCCCAAAAGTGAAAAAATCAAATTTCATTTTTTTTTCTTCAAAAAAGTGACAAAGTCCGGTTCTGAGTAGGTACTTGGAAAAAATTTCTACTTTTTTCATCCAAAAAGTGAAAAAATCCAAATTCAATACATTTCTTCAAAAAAGTCACAAAGTCCCATTCAGAATGGGGACTTAGAAAAAATTTCAACTTTTATCGTCCAAAAAGTAAAAAACATCCAAATTTAATTTTCACAATTTGTGTCACAATGGGACATTTTGACTTACTGGATGGAAAGATAAACTTTTTTGATCCAAAGAGTGAAAAAGGGCAAATTCATAGTTTTTGTCAAAAAAGTGACAAAGTCCGGTTCTGAGTGGGCACTTGGAAAAAATTTCTACTTTTTTCATCCAAAAAGTGAAAAAATCAAAATTTCATCTTTTTTAGTCCCAAAAGTGAAAGAATCAAATTTCAATTTTTTTCTTCAAAAAAGTGAAAAAAATTCCATTCTGCGTGGGCACTTGGAAAAAATTTCAACTTTTTTCATCCAAAAAAGTGAAAAAATCCAAATTTCATCTTTTTTAGTCCCAAAAGTGAAAAAATCTAATTTAATTTTTTTTCTTCAGAAAAGTGACAAAGTCCGGTTCTGAGTGGGCACTTGGAAAAAATTTCTACTTTTTTCATCCAAAAAGTGAAAAAATCCAAATTCAATACATTTCTTCAAAAAAGTCACAAAGTCCCATTCTGAATGGGGACTTAGAAAAAATGTCAACCTTTATCGTCCAAAAAGTGAAAACATCCAAATTTAATTTTCTTCTTCAAAGAAGTAACAAATTCCCATTCTAACAAGGGACTTGGAAGCTCTTTTGACTTTTCACAAAAGTTGAATTTTTTTCTATGTCCCATCTCATTATGAGATGGGACTTAGAAAAATATTCAACTTTTGTCTAAGTTGACATGTGTGCCGCTTCCCATGTCAGAATGGGACATTTTGACTTATTAGATGGAAAGATCAACTTTTTTGATCCACATAGTGAAAAAGTGCAAATTCATAGTTTTTGTCAAAAAAGTGACAAAGTCCCATTCTGAGTGGGCACTTGGAAAAAATGTCAACTTTTTTCACCAAAAAAGTGAAAAAATCCAAATTTCATCATTTTTAGTCCCAAAAGTGATAAAATCAAATTTCAATTTTTATCTTCAAAAAATTGTAAAAAATTCCATTCTGAGTGGGCACTTTGAAAAAAAAATCAACTTTTTTCACCAAAAAAGTGAAAAAATCCAAATTTCATCTTTTTTAGTCCTAAAAGTGAAAAAATCAAATTTCTATTTTTTTCTTCAAAAAAGTGAAAAAAAATCTATTCTGAGTGGGCACTTGGAAAAAATTTCAACTTTTTTCATCCAAAAAGTGAAAAAATCCAAATTTCATCTTTTATCGTCCAAAAAGTAAAAAACATCCAAATTTAATTTTCACAATTTGTGTCACAATGGGACATTTTGACTTACTGGATGGAAAGATAAACTTTTTTGATCCAAAGAGTGAAAAAGGGCAAATTCATAGTTTTTGTCAAAAAAGTGACAAAGTCCGGTTCTGAGTGGGCACTTGGAAAAAATTTCTACTTTTTTCATCCAAAAAGTGAAAAAATCAAAATTTCATCTTTTTTAGTCCCAAAAGTGAAAGAATCAAATTTCAATTTTTTTCTTCAAAAAAGTGAAAAAAATTCCATTCTGCGTGGGCACTTGGAAAAAATTTCAACTTTTTTCATCCAAAAAAGTGAAAAAAATCCAAATTTCATCTTTTTTAGTCCCAAAAGTGAAAAAATCTAATTAATTTTTTTTCTTCAGAAAAGTGACAAAGTCCGGTTCTGAGTGGGCACTTGGAAAAAATTTCTACTTTTTTCATCCAAAAAGTGAAAAAATCCAAATTCAATACATTTCTTCAAAAAGTCACAAAGTCCCATTCTGAATGGGGACTTAGAAAAAATGTCAACCTTTATCGTCCAAAAAGTGAAAACATCCAAATTTAATTTTCTTCTTCAAAGAAGTAACAAATTCCCATTCTAACAAGGGACTTGGAAGCTCTTTTGACTTTTCACAAAAGTTGAATTTTTTTCTATGTCCCATCTCATTATGAGATGGGACTTAGAAAAATATTCAACTTTTGTCTAAGTTGACATGTGTGCCGCTTCCCATGTCAGAATGGGACATTTTGACTTATTAGATGGAAAGATCAACTTTTTTGATCCACATAGTGAAAAAGTGCAAATTCATAGTTTTTGTCAAAAAAGTGACAAAGTCCCATTCTGAGTGGGCACTTGGAAAAAATGTCAACTTTTTTCACCAAAAAAGTGAAAAAATCCAAATTTCATCATTTTTAGTCCCAAAAGTGATAAAATCAAATTTCAATTTTTATCTTCAAAAAATTGTAAAAAATTCCATTCTGAGTGGGCACTTTGAAAAAAAATCAACTTTTTTCACCAAAAAAGTGAAAAATCCAAATTTCATCTTTTTTAGTCCTAAAAGTGAAAAAATCAAATTTCTATTTTTTTCTTCAAAAAAGTGAAAAAAAATCTATTCTGAGTGGGCACTTGGAAAAATTTCAACTTTTTTCATCCAAAAAGTGAAAAAATCCAAATTTCATCTTTTTTAGTCCCAAAAGTGAAAAAATAAAATTTCTATTTTTTTCTTCAAAAAAGTGAAAAAAAATCTATTCTGAGTGGGCACTTGGAAAAAATTTCATCTTTTTTCACCAAAAAAGTGAAAAAATCAAAATTTCATCTTTTTTAGTACCAAAAGTGAAAGAATCAAATTTCAATTTTTTTCTTAAAAAATTCCATTCTGAGTGGGCACTTGGAAAAAATTTCAACTTTTTTCACCAAAAAAGTGAAAAAATCCAAATTTCATCTTTTTTAGTCCCAAAAGTGAAAAATCAAATTTCAATTTTTATCTTCAAAAAATTGAAAAAAATTCCATTCTGAGTGGGCACTTTGAAAAAATTTCAACTTTTTTCACCAAAAAAGTGAAAAAATCAAAATTTCATCTTTTTTAGTCCCAAAACTGAAAAAATCAAATTTCTATTTTTTTCTTCAAAAAAGTGACAAAGTCCGGTTCTGAGTAGGCACTTGGAAAAAATTTCTACTTTTTTCATCCAAAAAGTGAAAAAATCCAAATTCAATACATTTCTTCAAAAAAGTCACAAAGTCCCATTCAGAATGGGGACTTAGAAAAAATTTCAACTTTTATCGTCCAAAAAGTAAAAAACATCCAAATTTAATTTTCTTCTTCAAAGAAGTAACAAATTCCCATCTGACAAGGGACTTGGAAGCTCTTTTGACTTTTCACAAAAGTTGAATTTTTTTCTAAGTCCCATCTCATTATGAGATGGGACTTAGAAAAATATTCAACTTTTGTCTAAGTTGACATGTGTGCCGCTTCACATGTCACAATGGGACATTTTGACTTACTGGATGGAAAGATAAACTTTTTTGATCCAAAGAGTGAAAAAGGGCAAATTCATAGTTTTTGTCAAAAAGTGACAAAGTCCGGTTCTGAGTGGGCACTTGGAAAAAATTTCTACTTTTTTCATCCAAAAAGTGAAAAAATCAAAATTTCATCTTTTTAGTCCCAAAAGTGAAAGAATCAAATTTCAATTTTTTTCTTCAAAAAAGTGAAAAAAATTCCATTCTGAGTGGGCACTTTGAAAAAAAATCAACTTTTTTCACCAAAAAAGTGAAAAAATCCAAATTTCATCTTTTTTAGTCCTAAAAGTGAAAAAATCTAATTTCTTTTTTTTTCTTCAAAAAAGTGAAAAAAAATCTATTCTGAGTGGGCACTTGGAAAAAAAATTCAACTTTTTTCATCCAAAAATTGAAAAAATCCAAATTTCATCTTTTTTAGTCCCAAAAGTGAAAAAATCAAATTTCTATTTTTTTCTTCAAAAAGTGAAAAAAAATCTATTCTGAGTGGGCACTTGGAAAAAATTTCATCTTTTTTCACCAAAAAAGTGAAAAAATCAAAATTTCATCTTTTTTAGTACCAAAAGTGAAAGAATCAAATTTCAATTTTTTTCTTAAAAAATTCCATTCTGAGTGGGCACTTGGAAAAAATTTCAACTTTTTTCATCCAAAAAGTGAAAAAATCCAAATGTCATCTTTTTAGTCCCAAAAGTGAAAAAATCAAATTTCATTTTTTTTTTCCAAAAAAGTGACAAAGTCCGGTTCTGAGAAGGCACTTGGAAAAAATTCTACTTTTTTCATCCAAAAAGTGAAAAAATCCAAATTCAATACATTTCTTCAAAAAAGTCACAAAGTCCCATTCTGAATGGGG